>NC_080107.1:26289319-26591364 GCF_950005125.1 Chionomys nivalis
CTTCAGAGGTCAACACGCTGTCTCCCCACTGTGCAAAAGGGAAGGCGGCTAGGCTGACGTCCACCAGGCTGACAGTAAAGCGTGGATGATCCTGCAATACAGCAGGAAGTGGGTCTTACGTAAGTAACACTGTACAACTCGAGTCTCCAGAACCGGTATCAAGAAAGCCAAAACAACCAAGTACCACCATAACTAAGAAAAGGCTCTACATTCTAACAATAGAGAAATGTACAACATGCCTCTGTGGGTCAGACTGCTTCCAGGCTTGTGCTCCCAAAGAGACTCCTCTTAGAGTTACAAGTGTACTAGGAATTTGCCAGGAGAGACTCACTGACTTACTAGCTGTCTCATATGGATAAGAACCAACTGGAAGGCGCTCTGGTGGCTCATATTTGCAATCCCAGCACTTTAAAGGCAGAGTAACAGGAGGACTGGCATTTAAGACCAGCTTAGCACACACAGCAAATTCAAGGCTAAAATTGGCTACATGAGACCTTGTCCAAATAAAACGGTTTTAAAAGATGCATATGCTAAAAAAAAAAAAAAAAAATTCCTGTCCTGTGTTGGCGACTATGCCTGCAAGTACATGGGAGGTAAAGTCATGAAAATCAGGAGTCCAAAGTCCTCTTAGATACATGGCAATGTCTAAGCCAGCCTGGATTACATGAGATTCTGTCTTACACATATGCACGCATGCACGCACATACTGATCACGACACCTGTCCTAGATCCTAGGTGTCCTGTAACAGAGTCAGGGAAGCCTTTCCAAAGGCAGGCCCTTTGTCATGCTGGTCCTTCCTTTGATTCAAAGTCTGTGACACCACGGTCATTAACTACCACTCCTAACTGTGAGAAGTTCAGGAATCGTTCTGTATGAGAAGCCCGAATTCTCAGCTCTCCTGCTAACCACAAGTCAAGGGCCTACGAGGAGATGGAAGACAGGCTCTAGGAACAAGAGAGCACCGAACCTAAGGATGCTTGAGCATCCCTAAGACACCATCAACACGAATTTCTACCGCTTCACTCATTCATGCACAAGGCTCGTTTTTCTGAACCCTCAACTGGTCTTTAGCCGCAAAGCCCAATAAGCTCAGAAGGAGAGGCTGCACATCCTTCTTCTAGAATTTATTCTCACCAGGGCTTTGCCAGTTGGCAGGCATTCTCTAACCAGGCTGCACAGCAAACAGTTCCCAAGTTTCTAGAGAATAAAAGTTCCTCCTTACCTCTCACTTGTATTTTAAAACGCCATTCACTCATCCCAACCTACTTAGGTTACTGAAAACGAATATCCTCCCTTGCCCTTCATGTAGCCGATTGACCATATAGGCCACTGTGTTTACAAAGATGCCAAATCTCTCCACTGGTGTGCAGGGTGCAATCCTTCCTTCTGTAACAGGAGTACTTGTCCTGTTTTCAGGAATGCACATGGATGCTAACTCTTAGATCATGCAGCTGACTCTACCTGTCTGCTCAACTTTTGTTTCTTTTGGAGTCAGGGTTTCACTATGTAGCCCTGGCTAGCCTGAAGTAGCTATGTAGAACTCTTAGAGATTCACCCAGTGCTGGGCTTAAAGGTGTGTGCCACCATAGCTGGCTTGTTTGACTCTCTTGTCTTTGACGGTTTCTCTTTTCTTTTTTTTCTTTCTTTCTTTCTTTTTCTTTCTTCCTTCCTTCCTTCCGTCCTTCCTTTCTTCCTCCCTTCCTCCCTCCCTACCTCCCTCCTTCCTTTTTCGTTATTTGTTTCCAGACAGGGTTTCTCTGTGTAGCCCTCACTGTCCTGGAACTCACTGTGTAGACCGGGCTGGCCTCAAATTCACAGAGATCCACCTGTCTCTGCCTCCCAAGTGGAGGCAGGACTAAGCCATGTACACAGCACCCAGCATTTTTAATGAGTTCTAAAACTCAGTATTCCCAAGGTTTTAAAGGGGAAGGAGGCACACCCCGGCTGTAAGAAAGCAAGAATGTATTTTCAAACTTACACAAGGCCACACCTTCACTAAAAGCTGAAGTCAGGGACATAAAAAATTCAAAGAATGATGTTACATGTTATTCATTGTGGCACTATACAATGAATAATACAACCAAAACTAATACAACTAAAAATGTAGGCTAATGGAGTGTTTGAGTAGAAGCAGACAGCCTAAGCTTACTGACCCCGGAAAAGGCAATGGTAACAGCTTAGTGAGGATCGTTCCTAACTAAAGACTGATGTAATTAAAGTTATAAGCATTTTAGACATTTTCTAAAACAAAGAAGAAGAGTAACTGCTAGGACAGAAATCCAAATGTTTCCAATGACCATAAATAGAAGTTTACTAAATCAAAGAGCCATGATGACAAGCTTCTCATAGCAGACTGAGCAGACACGAAACGGTCTTCAGGGCACTCTGCAAGATGGGCAAAGCACGAGCGAGCTAACACAGCATCCAAGATGCCTTCATCTGGTGCACATGGTCCACACGGTATCTTCCTAAGTGTGGCCAGGCCTTGTGAGTGTGGCAGGCCTTCATTCCATCATTAGTTACCTTGTCCAAAGCTGAGGTTATTGGCTAGACTGGAGGTTATGGGCTGGGTTGCCCTTATCAAGTAAGCCCTGTAGAAAGTCTACTGATAGTCAGGGTGGTACAAACCTATAATCTTAGTAAAAAGAGGGTGAGACAAGGAGATGGCAAGTGTGAGGCCAGTTGAGGCTATAAAGAAAAACTGGGCCCCTATTCTCAAGCAAACAAAACAAATAACATTTTTAAAGTTTATATTCAGAAAACACTTAAGTGGCAGAGGTACTTCTGATGATCTTGAAAAAAGCTCCAAGGGGCATATGGCAGGAAGGGAAGGCACCTGCTATGGGGCTTCAATCCTACAGTCACCAAGAACAAAACCATGCCAACACACGGTCTGGAAAAGAAGAGACCACATCCTCTATCAAGATCTGGCAGTAACCGAAGCTAAATTAATACAACAATACGAAGAGAAGCTGAGTATTCAAAAGTGTGAGCATCAATGTTCGGCACCAATCACCGCAGATTCCCTCTGATTCGTCATGGAACCTCCCACAGTATCAGGAGCATAGCACTCTCCAGCACTCAGCAGTTGAGAACGTTCACCTAGAGTCTCCTGTGCATTGAATGAAGCGTTTGCAGTTGGTATCTGTAAAAACAGCATACAGATGTTTTCCCCTAAGCAATACAGTTAATATAACACTTAAATTAGGCATGAGTAATCTGGGGATGATTTAAAGTATATGGAATAATCTATTTCAACCACCATTGGATTTATGATTCATGGATATTCACAAATGTTCGTATCCCCTAGGGGTACAAGAGGGTGTCTTAGTACCAATTCGTCACAGATATCAAGTAATAGCCTCATGTACATTTTAAAGACAAGCATACATAGCATAATATGTGTGTCCTGTTATCTCATTTAGGATGTAATATGAGTCTTAACTGCTTTTCCTCCGGTTCGTCATGTGACCTACAGAAAAATGGAAACACTGAAACTAAGAGAGGATTATGCCTGTCACCCTATTCATTGTTGTCGTTGTTTGTTTCTGACCTCCCCAGTGCTGGGAATGAAGGCATGGGCTGCTACACCTGCAGTGTCTCTATTACTTCAAAAGAATTAATAAGAATGAATGAACTCAAACATCCTGAGTGACTCTCCGGCTTCCTGTTAGTATTACTTTTAGCTAAAGTTCTTTCTAGGAGGCCCAGCCTTCAAATTCCAGCGGCCAGGCTCTGTAATACACAGAGTAACGGGAGCAGTGAACAGGCAGGGCAGGCAAGCAGGGTGCTTCCCTGCAGGACTGCAGGTGTTGCTTCTTTCACCTTCTGGTTAGAAAATTGAACCAAAACAAAAGAGTTGACTTTTGTGGGGTGGTTTACTGTGTTCCACTTCTGTCAGCAATTCCATTTCCTTGCCTATGGACTGACTCTACCTGCCCGAAACATCTCACTACCACATAAACACAGACCCTTCAACAAGTGCGTGTAAGCTGAACAAAACCAGAATTAGATGCTGTTACTTCAGAGCCAGGAGTCCACAGATAGACTAGTAGTCCCTTCCCTACCAGTCTGATGACTTCAAATCTTCTCTACCAACAGCCAAAGTATATATTCATAGAGCCACTACATAAGACTTTCTACTTGGAATCAAAGTTAAAGAATAACTTGCCAAAGGAATCCTGTCTCAAAAACCAAAACAAAACAAGAATAACTTGCAATTATTTGGGCAAAAGCAATTCCCCACTATGATTTTTGTATCTTTCAAACATTCATTAACTAAATAAAAGCAATACTCTGATCAAATTTATCTGCTCTGTGTATGGTAAGAAAAAGAAACCATCTGGTGACTAGAGAGATGTATCGTGGTTGAGAGTACACACTGCTCTTCCAGACTGTCCCCAAATTCTGCACCCAGCGCCTGCATCAGGCTGCTCACAATCACCTTAACTCCAGTTCCAGGGGATCCAATGCCCTCTTCTGGTACGCATATGCACACACACATGCATGCACGCACACACACATACACACACACATTTAAAAAATAAAAATAAATCTTTAAACAGAACTTTACAAGTCTCTCTGGTGGTCTAGGGGCTGGGATTCGGTGTTCTCATTGACACATCCTGGGTTTGAGTCCCCATCAGGGAAGCCTCTCTTGTGTCAGGCATGTTGGCTCATGCCTTTAATCCCAGCATTAAAACAGCAGAGGTAGACAGATAATATGGGTTCAAAGCCAACCTTGTCTACATAGTGAATTCCAAGACAGCCAAGGCTTTAGAGAGACCCTGTCTCAAAATAACATCATCATCATCATAAAAAATAATAATGTGAGAGTTGCTCTTAGGCCACCGCAGCAGCAGTTGTGTATAAACACTGGAAGCACATGAGAGTATCAAGAACTGCACAGGAGTTTTGTGAACACTGCAGCACCCTATGGGGCTGCTTCCCTATACATTCTGCTCCCATCTAACTTTTCAGTTTATAATCTTACTCTTACAATCAGGCTCCTTCTGAATTCAATTGTTTTCTAGCAGCTTTGTCCTCAGCTCCTAAATCTTTGCTGTTTTATGTGAGATCCTGACTATGAAATATGAAGCACACTGACACGAAAGGTCAAGGGGCTTTCATAAAACACTGGTCACACAAAAGCAGAGTTCGCAGCTTCCTGGAGATGACAGGTCTTCTCTGGCTGCCCTAATACAAGGGTGACCCCGGAGTACCCTTTCACTTCTAGAACTCCTGCCTGGGTTGACTTTATCCTGCCTTGCACACATATGCACACATGCTAGGAGTGAGGGTCAGCGATCTACCAGGAAATGCTGCTTGCCAACTACGCATGTGCACATATCTTTGTTATTAATTAAGACATGCAAGCCATGATTGGTAATGTATGACTGAGTTTAAAGTTTTATAAACTATCCTAAAGGCTGGCTATCCTACCTATAAAATAAAAAATGGCAGAGACCATGTATCTAATCAATATCTTGGTTTGTTCCTTTCTTTATTCACACTTTCTATAAAGTTAGGGTGGCTGGTTTACTTTTGTTTTGGTGGAATTTTTATGAGGTTTGTATTGTTGTTATTTTGAGATAAGGTCTCACTCTGTAGCCCAGGCTGGCCTTGAGTCTGTGGCAATCCCCCTCCTCTAACCTCTCAGATGTTGAGATTACAGGTAAGGTTTCATGCCCAGCTGGGATGAATCAGTTTGTTAATTTTTTTATTTCTTTAAATTCCTCACATCTTCCCTTCTATATCATTTTCGGAACTCTGAAGTTCATTTTGTAAAGGAGTCAAAGATTAAATTGTAACCCTATCAAATGCTGAATCTTAACAGAAACAAGTTTGGCATGAAAACAGTTCAATCTCCCCTGCTCAGAGACACTTCATGCAACTGCAGAAACATCTCTTGCTTCTTGAAATTGCCACAGCTCTTACTGGCTGGAGCACACCATTCAGAAGTGTTCCTCACAGTTCTGATCTGATCAACCGGTGTCTCAAGATAAACCTTTCAGGACACAGCTAGATTAAACGGTGTTTAACACAAACAAATAGGCATTTGCCTTGGTTACAGGTGGCATCAAACTGGGCAGCAGTAGGTATAAATTCTTATTGATTGTATTCATAAAAACTGTTGCAACAATGAGATAGTGGAATACAGCAAAGGGAAGAAACAGCTACAAACATATCAACTGTTTCCTTATGATCATAATCTATGAAGAGGTTCAACTTCCAATAAGAAAGTTTAAGGAAACTCCACTGATCTTCTCTGGTCCTATGAAAAAGTGTCAGAAAGAACACACACACACACACACACACACACACACACACACACCTCTTTAATCCCAGCACTTAGGAGACAGAGGCAGGCAGAACTCTGTAAATTCGAGGTCAGCCTGGTCTACAAAGTGATTTCCAGGACAGTCAGGGCTGTTACAAAGAGAAACCTTGTTTCAAACAAACAGAAGTTACTTCTTTGAATTAAAGCTAACTAATTCTACAAGAATACAGAAAATGATGAAGACTCGAATAGGGGCCTTTCCTGGTCCCCCACTGTCCTTGCAGCATTCCCGACACACATGGCTGCTGATGAAAACGAAGAAAAAACTAACTTCAATGAACTTAATCTAAAAGATGCTGCAGCTGACAGAGCTGTGCGGACAACAGAGCACATTTCCTACTGAGAAGAGGGGACAAAGCCAATGCTGAGCACATTCCTTCACCAGGAAGCATCATGAAATAGGTCTAGTACCATGTTGCTTGGGAAAGGGATCTTTGTTGTTGTTGTTCTTTGGGGATTTTTTGGTTTTGTTTTGTTTTTTGGGTTTTTTTGTTTTTTTTTTTTTTTTTTTTTTTTTTTTTTGAGACAGTGTTTCTCTTTGTGACAGCCCTATCCTAGCTGTCCTGGAATTTGCTCTGTAGACCAGGCTGGCCTTGAACTCACAGAGCTCTCAGCCTGTCTCTGCCTCCCAAGTGCTAGAATTAAAGGTATGTGCCACCAAGAATAACGGGAAAATGATCTTATGAAGGAAGTGTCTGATTTCTGTTGTTGTTGCTATTTTTATTTATTTATTTATTTTTGGTTTTTCGAGACAGGGTTTCTCTGTGGCTTTGAAGCCTGTCCTGGAACTAGCTCTTGTAGACCAGGCTGGTCTCGAACTCACAGAGATCCGCCTGCCTCTGCCTCCCGAGTGCTGGGATTAAAGGCGTGCGCCACCATCGCCCGGCGTTGTTGCTATTTTTAAACAGGGTTCAATGTATCTATCCCACTGAGTTTTGGAGATAGGGATTTCTCTAACATAAAATTACATAAAAAAAGGAAAGCGTTCCTTATTTTAAGGGGCAAAGGGCAAAGGACAGAAGCAGTGTCAGTACCCAAACTTGTGTGACTCATGAACTCCTTCAACAAGAACAATGTTAAAACCAAAAAAGCCATTGCACAGGTCAACTTTTGCTTTTCATAAGCAACTGGGTACTTGTGAAGCTAGAGCAACGGCTCGGCAATTGAGAACACTTGCTGCTCTTACAGAAAACTGGGGTTCCATTCCCATTACCAACATTACCAAGCATCTATAACTCCAGTTCTGAGGAACTCATGTCCTTTCTGGCCTCCATGGGCACCAGGCATGTACATGGTATGCATACATATATGAACACAAAACACTCACACAAACACACATACATTTTCCTTTAAAAACGTTTAAAGATGTTCTTTAGCTTAGCATCCTTTTGTTGTACTGCAGAGTTTGTTTTGTTGATACTGTTGGCTTGGAGAGTTTTTTTTTTTTTTTTTGCCTTTGAGCCAGAGTTTCATGTAGCCCAGGCTGGCCTCAAACTCCTTATGTAGCCAAGGATGACCTAGAACTGCTCTTCCACCTCTGTTGGGGAATATTATTTTAAGGTGTGTTACTTTTGTTTATGTTCCATTTAACTCTATGAAATGGTGTTACTTAGCCTGTCCAAAACACCTGATCGTCTGATAAAGATCTGAATGCGCCAATAGCAAGGCAGGAGCAAGGACAGGCGGAGCTAGCAGGCAGAGAGGACAAGGAGAAGCAAGAGAACAAGGAGAGGAGTATGTCAGAGGCCACCCACCTAGCCACCCAGCCAGCCACGGAGTAAGAAGGAAAGACATAAAGTAAGAAAAGGAAGACACCCAGAGGCAAAAGATAGTCAGGATAATTTATGTTAAGAAAATCTGGCTAACGACAAGCCAAGGCCGGGCATTTATATTAAGTCTCCATATGTGATTTATTTGGGAGCTGGGTGGCGGGCCCCCCAAAAGAGTAAAGAGTAAAACAACCACAACACCCCTCTCCCTCCTGAACACCAGGAAGTGTGTGCCAACACCTCTGGTTTAAGCAGCACTAGGGATCAAACCAGGGCTTTGTGCAAGCAATTTACCAACAGAGCTACATTTCCAACCCTCTG
Source organism: Chionomys nivalis (assembly GCF_950005125.1). Taxonomy (NCBI): domain Eukaryota; kingdom Metazoa; phylum Chordata; class Mammalia; order Rodentia; family Cricetidae; genus Chionomys; species Chionomys nivalis. The sequence continues at coordinate 26,297,751 of NC_080107.1, forward strand.
GTTTCTTTAGTTCTGCCTTTTGCAGGGAGTCATTGTTACTGCCTAGAGAAGTCAAGTGGGTTTGGTCTCCACCATGTAGCCCAAGCTGACCTCGAACTCTCAGGAAGCTTCCTGCTGCTCAGCCTCATGAGTATCCATATTCAGTCTAAAACCATCTTGATGGGAAAACAGAAGTTTATCTCACACTACCGACTTAACTTCAAGCAAAGCAAGTTACTGCGGTAAAACTGAGGGCAGGAGCACGCAGGACTTAGCAGACTGAAATTTCTCATGGCCAGGAAGGCTACCTCTGACTGGTAAGCAGAGAACAAGCGCTCCTGGCCAATTCACACTCCGTGTCCTTTCACAAAACGGAGTCAGGAAATAATAGCATCAAGAAGCCACAGGCTCAGCTGACACTGTTTATCTGACCCACTCACCGCGGACCCCTGGCCCCGGAATAACTAACCGTGCAGTGAGACTTCACAGCCCAGCTCATCTCCAGTTCATAGTAGAATGAAAAGGACAACTATAAACCCAGCAAACTTCCTCCTCCAACCAAGTTTCTCTGCCAGATGTTCATTTTCACTGGCTTCTTTCCACATCTTTCCACAGTGGAGGGGGGCAGGGTACAATAAGTAAACCCGCGATTTCTCAAACAGCCACGCCAAGAGCATCGCGGGAAGGTACAGCTAACAGCAAACCTCACTAGGCGAGAGGGTGAGGCTGGCCAGGGTGGGGGGAGCTGGCAAGGGAGCAGTTCTGCTGGCTCCGTTCACGGCAGCCGTGCTGAGAGGCTGATGGAGAAGGCCGTCCAGATGAGAGGAACACAGAGCACTGAGGCCGACTGCTTTCCACTTGGATACAGCAGATGTTTCTTGGCCAGCTGCCCAGTAGATTTGTTTTTCCGTCCCCACCCATCTATATTTTTCCTTTTTTCAGTCAGACATCCTGTTCACACAATGGTCCATAAACAACTTCTTTGGAGTCTAACTATTTTCTTGTTGGTTAACATTTTTTTTTATTGCCCTATGAACTGTTTCCTGAAAACGGACTGTCTGTTAGCCAATATGAAAGCCAAAGGTAGACACGGATCCCAACTGCAATCCACGGCTCATCCATGATACGGCACCAACAGGCTTGGTAAGTTTATCACACATATATACACACGCACACACGCACCCTGAAGAAAAGGCACACGGGCTATACATGTAGCAGAGCTGTGAAACTCTTGGCTCACACACAACAGTCAAAAAGTCAGTTCTGAGGCCAAAGACATCCTAGAAAGTTTATATCCAGGCATATCATAAACTGTGGCAGGAAACTCCAATCTTCACACACTCTGCCTGAACACAGTGTACTAAGATTTAGATTTAAAAAAACAAAAAGTAAAACACACACACACACACATATATATATATATATATACCTCGCCTTAGTTAGGCTTGCCATTGCTGTGATGAAACACCATGCTGAAAAGAGATTTGCAGAGGAAACCTTCCACATCACAGTTCATCACTGGAGGAAGTCAGGGCAGGAACTAAAGAAGGGCAGGAACCTGGAGGCAGACGATGCAGAGGCCATGGTTTTGGAAGCAGTGAGACCCCAGATCCTGAATTTCTTGTAAACAACTTGTTTTCCCCTGATATGAGTGCCTACAGCTGCTCTGAGCACGAGACCCTCAGGAGTTCCTGATGGCAGGAGAGTGGTTTCTGGTGGGTTTGGCTGGGGCGTGGCTATCTCTTTAGCCCCTGAACACAATAAAGGGGGCATTCTTGGGGAATTCAAGGATGTCCCGTGTTGCTGTCTCTCTGTCTGTGTGTGTTTGTGTATTTTAACCTCCAGCCCCCTTTCCCGAAGCTCGCAAACTGGGTGCCGGCGCACAGAGCTCAGACACGGGGGCGCAGACATGGGGGCGCGGTGCACGGCACCATGGAGTGCTGCTTGCTCAACCTGCTTTCTTTTCTTTCTCCTTCATAAACACAATAATCCCTTGGCATCTTCATTTTTCTAGACACTGACTTACCCACTTCCCGCAGTTCTCTATCCCAGTGAGCATTCTCTACCAGGATCTCATCACCCTGTATTTGGGCAGTACTATTGATCTTGTTGTAGCAGAAGGTCATCGGTGCTTCCTTCTAAATTACATTCAGGGACTACACAGTCGGGCAAAATCTGCTTCTACCATGTAGTTACACAGGCGTTCATCTTGTAAAGCAGAGAGAGCTGTTAGAACCAGTTCCTGGGTGTGAGGCTATTTGCACAAGGCAAAGAAGAACGATGATGGCTGTTATTTAACATTGTTTGGAGGGCTTTTTATGATTTCTTTATCTTAATCCTTATAACAATGTATATCATTATTTTCTCTTTTCTTCTGTCCTGTTGAAAATGAAGGCCCCAAGCTAGTGAGGACAGAAGGAGAAGCATTCTAGCCCTGACCCATGCACACTTGAGTAGTATGCTTGGCTGTCTTGATGTGTCACTGTATGCAGAAAGTGCCATCGTTTCTAAGGCTTGGACTTTGATGCTCAGCTGGCAGATAGCAGACGAGGATTCAATTACATCTTGAGCAAGATGTCAAGATCAGTGACCCTTCCACCGTCTTCTCCATCCCCTGTGGTAGTCAATTGCAGTGGGAATAATCTTGACCACGCTCACCGGTCTATGGACTCAGAATAAACCGTTACTTTTTGCAGGTGTGTATTCTGCTTTCCTCGGGCCACTGCCAACAAGTCACACCGTTCTCCTGCCCTGACTGGGCTGATCCTCACCCTGGACCCTCTATTCATTGATGCAGCTCAGGGTTCATCTTTCTCCATCGTTTTTGCCTCTTTATGTCGACTGTCTTGACTTTCAACTCTTCCTCCAGAAATTCAGCTTCAGTTATCACTTTGCATATTTATTTATATGCATATATCCCCCCCCCACCAATTGCCTTAATGAACCTAGTCCTTCTGACCTTTGAAAGTATTGGAGATAAAGGGAGCCAGGGAGTAGAGGAGAGAAAGCCTGAGGTCTGCAGAGGCTTCCAGGGGACTCTTTGTTCTCCCAATGTTGGCCCTCCCCTCCAGCAGCGGCAGAACCTGTCTAGCTGTATGTGGACGCCTGGTTAGATGTCCAGTCAAACTGTTGATATGAGCATTGCCTTCTCTTAAGTCACCCATATTTCAGATATAATCAGCATTCTAAGCATTAATTGGGTATTTGAATGGAATTCAGACTCCACTAGCCCAGAGAGGCACTACCCACAATGGGCTGGGCCACCCACACTAATCACTAATTAAGAAAATGCACTCCAGGCTTGCCCACAGCTTGATCTTATGGGAGTAACTTCTCAGTTGAGGTTCCCACCTCTCAGATGACTCTAGCTTGTGCCAAGTTGACATAAAAGTAACCAGGACATACCTGAAAATGCATTGTCCCTGTCTTGCCACACACAAGCCCTCTCTCTCCTTTTCAATTCCTTCTCCACTGCGGCCCTACCTGCACCCCTACTCGCCCAGTTCCCTCCTTTATTTCCAAGTGTCTTTCTCACCGGTCATCCCGGAGGCTGCAGAGCACCTGTCTGCTTGCCTTGGTCTTCCTCTCCCAAGAGATGAGATAAGACCTGCTGAGCTAACCTGGGTACAGTTGTCATTATGGGCTCCTCCCTGAAATACAGACTCAGTGGCATGCAAATAACATAAAGACAGAATTGCCCCATGCTGTAAGTGACAAAGGCTAATGCCTATGCCAGGAGGGCATTTCCTATTTAATACACTACCCTTCCCCCTTCTGTCTCCACAGCCAGAAGTTATTTTATCATGGCTGCTCATGTGCCTTTCTAACCCCAATTCTTTCCACTACAGGGAAGACTCCGCTATTCCTCCAAGAGTTTAAGAAAAATTCTTCCCCAGGTTTTAGCCCATGAACATAAATCACCTAGCAGTTCTTCACACTGTAAGGGTGAAGTAAGCCACACCCAAATTCCACAGGTGTCTCTGCCTGCTCCATCCTAGTGCCAGGTTCCACGCATGCTGATGTACTAAACACTGGGCTCCACTTAGAGGCCCTGCCCCTTCTCTGGTGACCTCACCTCCTATGGGAAGGACTCTCCTGAGAAGAGCAATCTGACCCAGGTGCCATTATTGTCCAGCAATCGCCTCAGCTGTCCTATTAGCTAGGAGTGTACTCTCTGGCACCTGAACTGGAAGGGAGGGAAAGAAATACACACTATTGCACACTATTTCAAGCCAAGCAAATGGAACCCTCATGTTAAGGCAATTATTAGTTTAGGAGGCAAACTGTAAGAGGCCAAATACATGCTGCAAAAACTGCATACATATCCATGTTTGTGCATTCAGATACAGATATACAACCTGGCCCCAATAAAGCTAATCAATGAAATTATCTGATTATAATCAGTATAATGAATATAATTAGTATCTCCTGCATAACTAATATGCCTTGGAAGAACAGCAAATATTGCCTGTGTGACTATAGTAAAACATGGGGCTTTAGCAGTGAAAAGAATGTTTTCTGACTTGCCAGCTCTCAGGGTTCTTCAATAACCTGATCTCTCTCCAGTCCTTAACGGTCAACCAATAAGATAAGGCATGCTGCTATCCCACAGCAGGCTCTTCATAAAGCCCTGAGCGTGGCAGATGGCTTCATCTCCAAAGTGGGAAATTCCTTTTACATCCCCAAATCACCAACCCCAGCGTTGCAGAGAGGCCACTGCTTTCACAGAACTAAAATGAAACACTTCTGCAGATACATAGACAATAAATTTCTAAGAGAAATCATTCACATAAAAGCTTTCTATTTCAAGCCCCTGCGAATCGAGACTTTAAGGCAGTTTCCGTAATCTGGATCTACTTTTTCTGTTAAATCCCTTGCCACGGTTTCTTCAGGTTTTTCGTGTGCTTTTCAAGATTTGTTTCTTGCCATCACAGTTTGGCTAGGCCAAGAACAAAATTCAGAAGGAAAAAAAAAATACTAAAAACAATTGGCCCCACCCTTATTATTTAAGACAAAATATGAACTAGAAACTGGTAGTCGGCCGGGCGGTGGTGGCGCACGCCTTTAATCCCAGCACTCGGGAGGCAGAGGCAGGCGGATCTCTGTGAGTTCGAGACTAGCCTGGTCTACAAGAGCTAGTTCCAGGACAGGCTCCAAAACCACAGAGAAACCCTGTCTCGAAAAACCAAAAAAAAAAAAAAAGAAAAACTGGTAGTCTTCTTTACTTCCAAGTATCTTTCGGTCTCATTAACATCAAGCTGCTAATATAAACTCTTGGAGACAACAAATTCTTAATGTCATATTTGGTAGTCAATATTCAAAGTTAACTTATATGAAATTAATGCATGAAAGGTCCATAGATATAACCAAGAAAATTTTCTGTATTTGCAACTGCTATAGTTTGTTATTAGTGGGGAAAGAAACCACAATTTTAACTTTAGATATGACATTTCTGTATTTTTGAGTACTCAGGACAAAATAAAAAGCCTGGAAACCTTACAACACATACAGTACCCATTTCTAACACAGACACCAGAAGCCTCCCAGGGCCAAGTTTCTGCTGCTTTTAGACAATACCAAGCAAGCAAAGTCTCATAGAGAGAACAAAACAGTAACTAATTTTTATTTAAAAAAAAAAAAATAGTCCTGGTCAGAATTCCAAAAGCCAAAGCAACACTGTTAACAAGAAAACTGGGGAAAGGGTAAAATGTATAACCTTCAAGAGAAAATTCAATTAGCCAGAAACTGTCTTTTGTCCAATTAATCCAGTTAATTAAGGTTTTGTTATATAGGACAGCTCATAACAACCTTAAAAATCTATTTTTGAAGTCTAAATGCCAACCACTCAGCTCTGTTGAGCTCTGTTCACTGGCCCCAGCTATGTAAATAGCTTCTGAAAGAATTCAATATTGTTAGGAGCATAAAAAGTTCTTGACTAGAGGGTGGCAGGAAGCTGGAGTCGTGTGACTGTGTACACAGCCTGCAGTGTGGTAGGGGAACATCCTGAGACCTACACTGATTTTACAGTCTTTCCTTTAGATGAGCCAAGAAAAAGAGCAGAAACCAAAGAGTGGGAGGGTGACAATACCCTGGCACAGGCTTGTTAGAAGGTCACTATCCACTTGAGCACAACTCCTGGTAACCCTAGAGACCAGAAGGATTCCTTGGCATCTATTTATCTTAGACTGCATGATATCTGTGTTGTGGTCATTGCCATAAAAATCAAACAATTTCTTCTAGAGATGAGCGGTTTGTTTATTCTAATAATAAAACCCCTCTTTCCAATTTTTTTTTTTTTTTTTTTTTTTTTTTTTGGTTTTTCAAGACAGGGTTTCTCTGTGGCTTTGGAGCCTGTCCTGGAACTAGCTCTTGTAGACCAGGCTGGTCTCGAACTCACAGAGATTCACCTGCCTCTGCCTCCCAAGTGCTGGGATTAAAGGCGTGCGCCACCACTGCCCAGCTTCCAATTTTATTTTCAAAAATTACATGTTTCTTCATTGTACCCATACATCATCAGAGTGTGGTTCAATAAATACATACTTGTTTGGGAGCCTTCTCGCAGGAAGTGACTCCACTAAGCTTTCTCTCAAGCTACTCTCTTTGCCTGCACAACGGACATGGATCTTGTCTCTCTTCCACTGAAGCCACTAGGTGAAAAGAACTTCAGGAAGAACAATAAATCTGGATCATCAAATAAATCTGGCTTCCTCTTGGCGGAGTGTTTGAACTACGCTACATACCAGATGTCCTCCTCTCTCTCGCTCCACAGGACTCCTTTGAGGCAGGGTCTCACAGAACCTGGAGCTCACCAGAGGTGTGTGCCTGTGTGTCTGTGAGGGTATGCGCATGTGCATGCACAGGTGCGTGTTTCTTCTCCAGAAGTCCAGAAGCCCAGCAAACCCCAACAATTCCCATTTCTACCCCACTCAGTGCTGGGTTGCAACTGTGTGGGACCATGTCTTGTTAGTTACACAGGTACTAAGATCCAAACTCCAATCTTTACACTTGCATAGCACCAAATTATCTCTCTTCAACACTCAACCTGACCCCCGCTTTTTAGATGAGGTCTCACACATTTCTGACTGATCTCAAACTCTTCAGGTAGCTAAGAATGACTTTGAACTTCTGATCCTCCCACCTTCATTCCCATGTGCTAAGATTTCAAACCTACACTACATACATGTTTTCGAATATTTTAATTACTATTTAAATACTAAATTATAAAGCACAGAATTGTTTTTTAAAATATAAGCTGGGTACAGCAGCATATACCTGTAATCCCAGCTACTTAGGAAGCTAAGGCTGGAGGATTGCTTCAGACAAAGCAATTTTTCAAGAGCTAGTTTCAAAATATATGAATAAATAAAGTGGAAAGTAAACATCAAATACCAAGTCTCCAAGCAGTAGTAAGTAACCTTGGAAATGGCCCTTTGCTATTTATAAGAGTTACTGTGTAAACCTCAGCATGCTGGTGTGTCCAGCGTTTGTCAAGACAGGAAACATCATGTAGCAGACATGGCCATCCCCCCCCCCCCCCCCGCATCTATTTGCCTGGAGGAAAGAACAGTTCTTCTGTATTTACTGTATGGTAGGAGCCTTACCCCTCCCCCGGCTGCTATTTCATGTCACTCAGACGGGTCTCCTGCCTCAGCAACCTGAAAGCTAAGATTATAGGCCTGTGCCACCACGCAGATGGCATCTGTCTTTTTAACTCAGCTCTTTAGCTGAGAAAATGCCAACGTGGACTTTTAAAGTCAGGCAAGCAAGTCAAGAGGCACCAGGTGCTAAGACCTTACATAGGGACAAACATTTAAAGTCATTTTGTAAATGTTAGGGATCTGATGGGAAAACTGAGGAGGCTCCACACTCCCACACTGGGGCACTGCTGTAGCCTGCCTTGTAGAAGGATAGGTCAAAACAAGCCACAAAGAGATCAAGGCCACCAAACACACTTTCTCAGAAGTTTCTCGTAAGAGTTTGAATCAACACAACTGAGCAGTGTAACAGGTCCATCCGGCCCATCTCTGTAAATACAGCCACCTAACACCTGCATGCTGGGCAAACATATCCTACCCACACAAACTGCGGCTTCCTGACAGGCGCAGGATCCCAGTTGTTGCTGTTTTGTTCTTCTCTCCATGGAAACTACGCACATTTCTTGGGTTCTCAAGAGGCATCAGATGCTGCAGCTAAGAAGATTCAAGAGGTTCTTGCAGCAGTCTCGGGTGTGTACAGTTACGGGACAGGAGCCTTGGCAAGCTCACTGCGAGCAAAGACAGAGAGCATGGAAGAGATGAGCTGTTAAACACGAGTAACACACAACCAAGTAACAGGCAAGGGATGGCAATGTGGAGCCTTTTCATGGGATGATGGAGGGATGGAGGGAGTGTAGAGACAAAATGAGAAGATAGTGATATCGGGTCTCCCCCTCACTGGTCGACCTGCCCACTAGGAGAGGGCTGAGCTGCTATCGCTAAAACTGGGAAAGCTGTAAACCATGCCACCTGCAAACACAGATGATGTGGGATGCCCTCCTGGAGATGTGTTGCTTTTATTGGCTAATGAATGAAGCTGTTTGGGCAGTGGCAGGACAGAATAAAGCCAGGCGAGAATTCGAAACAGATATAGACAGAGAGTAGGCAGAGTTAAGGAGACACCATGTAGCTAAAGGAGAAAGACACCAAAACTCTTACCGGTAGGCCACAGCCTTGTGGTGATACACAGATTAATAGAGATGAGTTAAGATGTAAGAGGTAACTAGGAATCACGCCTAAGCTATCGGCCGGACAGTGTTATAATTAATATAGTTTCTTTGTGATGTTTCGGTCTGGGTGGCCGGGAACGAAAGCGCAGTCTCCCGTTACACTGACCCAAATGAAAGCCTTCATCAGCCCACAAGAACAATCCAGCACAGTGCTGTCACTTTTTTAATGTCTGTCGCTCTGGTTATGGAAGTAGCTGATTCTAATTATAACCGGCACCTACCACCATTTCAGCACATTCCTCTGGTTAAAGGAAATGATGACTTTCCAGCCAGAGACGCCCGGGACACAGACATGAACTTGGACACCTCAGCTTCTAGTTTCAGCCACTGCGAGCGTCTTTGAGTAAATTTAGGTTTTGTTTTGTTTTGTTTTTCTTTTTAAATTATTGTACTGTGGGAAAAAAAAAGATGTTTGGTCTTCAAGAATTCCTATGGCAATAGGATTGTTCTATTAAAATTCATAGTAAGGGCCAGTAAGATGGCTCAGCAGTCAAGACACTTACTACCAATCTTGACAGCATGTCTTCAGGCCTAGGAACATAGGGAGTGGGAGACAAGAACCTGACTTCCACAGGCTGACCCTATGACTTCCGCACACCTATCATGGCAGGCATGGATGCACACACATATACACAGAGAAAAAAATGTTTAAAATGTAAAAAAAAAAATCTTGGCAGTCTCATACATACAGTACAGCTGACAGACATAATAGCCTCATGTCTCCAGACAGTACAGGTGGCAAACACACCAAAAACTTTGCATCAAGAATGGAGAGAATTTTCCGTGAATAAAAAGAGATTGCTTCCTGCCTTCAGGGACCCAGTAACCATCAAGATATCCTTTAAAAATCATAAAATAGAAACCCCAAAGTAGACTAAAAAGAGGCTAGGAAAGCTGAGCCTTTATCTTAATGATTCACCAATGACCTTGGTCTCGCTGGTGTTCTGACACTGGGGTTGCTACATTCCAGTAGTCCCAGGACTGATGAGGAAGAGCTGATGCACCTCAGAGTTCGAAAACTGCCTGGTTTCTAGAACAAGATCCAGGATAGCAAGATATTCACCAAAAAACCATGACTCAAAAAGATTAAATAAAAAAGAACACAGAAAGAATTGTTTCCAATTGAACCCTAAGACAGAAACTGTAAAGAGCATCAATGTACACACTGAACCACGCTAGAAATATGCAGTACAGAAGATGCAGCAGCCGGGCGGTGGTGGCACACGCCTTTAATCCCAGCACTCGGGAGGCAGAGGCAGGTGGATCTCTGGGAGTTCGAGGCCAGCCTGGTCTACAAGAGCTAGTTCCAGGACAGGAACCAAAAAGCTACAGAGAATCCCTGTCTCGAAAATCAAAAAAAAAAAAAAAAGATGCAGCAATGTCTCAGTATGTATGAGGCTCGTGTACCAGAGGACCATGGTCCAATTCCCAAACACCCCAGCATGGATGACAGGAATGTGTAACTCTACATCCAGGGCACTCAATGTTATTTTCAGGCACCTTTTGGCCTTGCAGGTGCTACTTTGAGATGTCTGCAAGCAAAAGCTCCTTACATATAATGAAAACTACATGTATGAAAACAAGGGAAATATAAACTAGAGACCTCATTAGTCTGTCTAGGTTGTATATGGAGAGTAGTTGATCTGGTGTTTTGTTCTAAACTATCAATTCCCAAATTCCAACAGAAAAGCAGAGAGCAGAGGCTAAGAACAGAAATCAGGCATAATACCCTGCTGAAAATTCCTAAAGAAAGTTCTAGGGGTTAGGCCTGGTGAAAAACCCAAGAGGAAAATCTGGGCACCAGAACCAGGAGGAAAACAAAGCATCAGGAGGAGCATAGGTGGGTGAGCAGGTCGGAACCATGGAGGCACCACCAGTCAACACTGAGAGAATGCCATGACCAGGACAACGGTATGAGCAAAACAGATTAGATTTAAAAACAAAATGAAACAGAAGACACCTAAATTGCTAAGCTTCAGTAAGTACGGTCCATGGGAAGTCTGCAGGCCTGTGGATGGTTGTTGAGTCTAGAAAGTTAGTGTCTCCTGAGAAGCTTTTTTTTTTTTTTTTGGGGGGGGGGTTGGGTTTTTTTGAGACAGGGTTTCTCTGCGGTTTTGGAGCCTGTCCTGGAACTAGCTCTTGTAGACCAGGCTGGTCTCGAACTCACAGAGATCCACCTGCCTCTGCCTCCCAAGTGCTGGGATTAAAGGCGTGCGCCACCACCGCCCGGCTCCTGAGAAGCTTTAAAAGCTAAATACCCACACCGATGATGCCAGACTCTCTAGGAAGACACTCAGGAGTCACTGGTCTCTGAAGCGCCACATGAAACCAGGAGAAAGAAGTTTCAAGAAAGCCTGAAACTTGTTTTTTCCTGTTGAAAACTTCCTTCGTGGAAGGCACGAGCAACATCATTATGTAAAAAGGAAAGAATGCTCACGAAAGGATAGTGGGATGGAACTTGATCAGTCAAAAGTATTTTAAGAAGCCACCAGACTGGACAGCTTCAAAGGAATAATCTACTTTGGGATCTAAATTTCATTTGTAAACTGGGCAAGCAAAGAACAGATGCAAACACAGCTAGAGATATTTACCTCATTCTTCATATAAATCTGAACTGTTTGCATGGTTGGTTCATTTTCTTTAGAGAACAGTAAATGTCCATGCAGTAAGTTAAAACACCACGGCAGAGTGACTACATACATGGGCACACATACGTGCAAAATCTGCAAAGTAGCATGGGAGGCAACTGAGTGTGTGCATATATGTAGCTTGCAAAATAGAGTGAATGTGCACAGAGAGACTTTGAAACTATGCCCAACACAAAGCCTGAACTTTTTTTTCTGTTACACTCAAAATGAGTCATAGGCAAAGAACACCAGGCTTCTATTCATAGGCTTTTGGAGGTCTCAATGGAAAAATGAACACTGCACGCAAGGCTGGTAATACATTTTTTACTGCGTGCATCTGGTTTTCATGTATGCTGTATTCCTGAAAACGCCTACTGTCAAGAATCCCAGGTTATGGCATGGCCCGGGACACACGGTCATTATCTCTAATGTCAGTTTTCATTTAAAAAAAATCACCTGACCTGTCTTGAATACAACCCCTTGTTCTGCTAATCCAGACAAAAGAAAAATAACAGAAATACGACTAGACATCTCTCAAGTTAGAGCTGTTAGGCCACGGGAGTTGCTGTTCGATGCATCTTAAGGATTTGTAGCTGGCTAAAGTCCTCTCGGGCACTAACTCATCCTGAGATCAGGCAGATGAGGCAGCGGCTAGCTTGGGTCTATTTTTCTCATGACAGAAAAGCACCCAAGTCTCACTGCGTTTACTGCTTTTGTTTGTATCATATGCACTTGTATTCTTCCATTCGATACTTATATAACCATGAAGGTTACATGCTTAGCCCCGTATCAATAGAACAGAAAATTTACTCCATGCAACTGAATTTGCAAAAGGAAAATGAAGATATGAAGAGTCAAATCGTCCACCGTCATCAATCCACCACCTGCTACTTACATACTTCAAAAGCCAATGGACTTTTCTCTCCAAATAATTACGTTTGACACCAGGTGAAAACTTCAGAAATTTTAACTGGGCATTTTACCACCATCTTGAAATGCCAGCACCTGGAGTTCAAGCCAGCTTAGGCTCTATAGTAAGACCCTGCTTCAAAAAAGTAAAACATCAGAGGAAGGGGAAGCATGCTCATCAATCATGCATTCTGAGAACTGGAGAAGAGCCAGGGACAGTGCTGGTGACACAGAAGCAGGCGATGGCAAGGACAATTGTTTTAAACAAAAATGCATTGTGAAAACAGGGCAGGAATCAGGCCTTTCTAATATAATGCTATCTCTATATAATAGTAATATTCTTTCAGTTGATCGATGTTCTCAGAGGGTTAAGCATGCATACTTTATTTTTGGATATTCTCCTTCAGAATCTAGAATCCCGACTTTTGGGGATTGCTTTATGTGGTGGTTTGAAGGAGAAATGTTCCCCATGTTCTTGGACACTTGAACACTTGGATCTAGTTGACAGTGGTGTTTAGCAAGGATAAGGTGGTGCAGCTTTTCCGCTACTTGGGGAGGGCTTTGCAATTAAAACCGCAGCACTCAGGAGGCAAAGGCAATTTCCAGGACAAGGGTTACAAAGAGAAACTTCGCCTCGAAAAGTCAAAATAAAAAAAGGAGGGAGGGAGGGAGGGAGGGAGGGAGGGAGGGAGGGAAGGAAGGAAGGAAGGAAGGAAGGAAGGAAGGAAGGAAGGAAGGAAGGAAGGAAAAGACAAGTTAAACGCTTAGCCTGGTGGTGAACACTTTTAATCTCAGTGCTTGGGAGGCAAAAGCAAGCAGATTTCTGTGAGTTCAAGGCCAAACTCTATCTACATAGTAAACAAACAAATAAATAAAAAGCCTCAAAGACTTCTGCTTGCTGAGCTCTCAGCTTCCGGTTCCTGTGGCAGGCCTGCAATTGGAGACCAGGCCTCTATCAGCTACCAGGTACTCTTAACCCTCTGGAACTGTGAATCAAAATAACCTCTCTTGCCCTTAGTCATGTTGTTTTCTGGAGGCAACAGACAGGTAACCAATACATCTCCATTCAGGCACGGGCAGCTGCGGGGAAAGTCGCGGGAGTCACAAGGTTTGCTTCTTATCAGCACTGGTCCTGACAAACATTTTTAGTAAAGCACACCTTTGACATTATAATGTCCTTTTCCAGAACACAAGGCAGGTGGCAACTTTCCTGTAATTCAGCTTTTCAGCTCAATCTTGATTAAACAGATGTTGGCAGTCAACCAGCGTTCACAACAGATGATTCTCAAGTAAGCAATTGGGTCCCACTGCACCACAAACAAAACCAGATTTCAACCCTAACACTTGAATGTTTTGTTATGTTTCCATCAAATTTTTGAGCAATATAACTCATGTCCCCAGGTCCCCTGAAGGCCCCAAGGGAGCCCAGGAAAATAGCACTGTTTGGCTTTTGTTATATACACTGTGGTTCTCTGCAAGTCTTAGTTTGGGATACAAGAATTCTCTATTTAAAAAAAAGTTCACCACTATTTGTGAATTATCAGCGGTGTTTAGATGAATTTAAGCAAAGACTCGAGTGTCTGGATGCTTGCTTCAGTAGGCTGTGCTGACTCATTAAAAGTGGCATGTGTTGTGTGGGGCAATTTATATTTAGTAGATGCTGGGCCCATGTGTACAGTGCTTGTGTGTGTATATATATACATCGTGTCTTACCTCACTTGACCAGAGACACCTTAACTGGATCCATGTCAGACCATAATTATAAAGAGTCTAACACATTTTTATACCTCTATTGCCCAACCTACACTCAATGTCTATCTTCTACTTCCTCTGTTGTTTTAATTTGCTAGTGTGGAGTTATATATGAACCTTGGCAATTTAGACTGGCCAGGACCCAAGAGACTCCAAATGGACAAAAACCTAAACAATCATCATCAGCCATTTGCTTAGACTCCTGTCTAGATGGCTGCTGATCCTCAGACACCCATTTTCATGATCTATGAACTCCACCAAGCAGACTACAGGAACGGAGAAGGAAGGAATAAGTTCGGGAAGAAGCCAGACCAGAATCCAGATACATAGTTGTGTGCATGCGTGTGTGTGTGTGTGTGTGTGTAGCACACATGCACATGAGCATGAAGTTCAATGGTTAATTAATGGGCACCTTCCTTGAGTGCTCTCCTCTTGAACACAGAGTTCACAGACTCTGCTCAGCTAGCTAGCCAGCTTGCTCCCTGGATCCTGCCTCTATTTCCCAAGCACTGGCATGTGCATGGATTCTGGAAAAACCCCAGTTTCTTAAACAGTAGGCTGCAACCCCATACAGAGAGTCAAAAGATGTGCCAACATGGAGAGATTCCTGCACATACACTGAGTGAAACTCTATCCAAAATCAAAAGAGCATGAATGAGCTGTTCTTAGCAGCATTTGACTATGTTACATCACATGGCCGCACCGCAGTCTTGGTTCTGAAGGCACAGCTTACTCACTCCATGCTGCAAAACATGCCATGCAATGTCAACAATAGCTCTGTCTACACCCCACCCCCGCTCAAATTTGACACCGCTACATTATAAACTGTAGTGTTTTGACTGTACACACAATGTTCTCTGCTCTTAGAAAGCACAATGGCTTAATTATGAAAAAAAATGTCTTTGAGTCATGCCACACTCATCAGCATGTATCAAACTGATATATATATCTTTGGATTTTATTGGGTTAATTCTGTTATTTTTGTTTATTGAGACAGGATTTCTCCATGCAGCCTTGGTTGTCCTGGAACTTTCTCTGTGTAGACCAGGCTGGCCTCAAACTCACAGAGATCTGCCTGCATCTGCTTCCCAAGTGCCGGGATTAAAGGTATACGCCAGCACCACTCAGTTTTGTTGCTGATTTGAGATACAGTTTTGCTCATTTAGTCTATGCTGACCTTGTTATGATCTCTCACCCCTAAAGGAGTGTTGGGATTAGCAGTCTGAGCCACCACTGCTGGCTTCCAGCAGCAATTTTAAAAATTAACACAATAAACCAGGCAGTGGTAGTGCATGCCTTTAATCCCAGCACTCGGAAAGCAGATACAGGCAGATCTCTGTGAGTTTGAGGCCAGCCTGGTCTGGGGGGCGGAGGGAGTAGGGAGGGGGAGAGGGAGAGAGAGAGAAATCTCCAGGATAGCCAAGCCTACACAGAGAAACCCTGTCTCAAAAAACAAAATCAAACAAACAAAAAACAGAAGCCCTGCTCTAAACCCAAATCCCTCACTATTTTTCATAAAGAAAAATGGCAATCCATTTACAAAAGCATTTCTAATTTGCAGGTTATTCCTTCATCTCTCCAACACCAGAATTTACTGATGGATCTGTGTTTCCCAGCAGAGGTCATTTAAAGAACACCGATGCCTTATGATGCTCCATGGGGCCATTTAGACTCAAATGGCACCTACATCACCACCAACAAAGCCCAACCTAAATTTGTAGGTGAGAAGTTGCTGACATAACCTTACCTCATTCCTCTTAATAAAAATGCTCTACATTTATAGGTGAAACTGCTACAGCCAACAGTCACAACACAATCGAGACTCCCAGAGCTAAGTGCCTTTACCGACATCACGGGGCTCAGGGTTAACTAAAAGGGCTGGAGTCCACGGAGCTTACCTTATCACTTCCTCAGTCAGGTTGTCAGGCAACCTGAGCCATGATTAAGCGAACTGCCCAAGGAACAGAAATCCAAAATGTGATAAGCTACACAAATATCCTAGAGTTTAAGAAGCTTAGCATGAGCCTTTAGTGCAGAGCTTCCTAGCAGAGAAAATGTTGGTCTCTCAGTACTGCCTCTATTTGTGCAAAGTGAAAGAGTTACGGCAGCCAGGTGTGGTGGGGCCGGCATTGAATCCAGGTACTTGAAAGGCATGGGCAGGTGGATCTGTGAGTCAGAGTCCAACATAGTCTATATATTAAGTTCTAGACAGCCAGGGCTATGTAGTGAGACCCTGTCTCTTAAAAAAAAAAAAAAAGTCAGGGGCTGGAGAGATGGCTCAGCGGTTAAGAGCATTGCCTGCTCTTCCAAAGGTCCTGAGTTCAATTCCCAGCAACCACATGGTGGCTCACAACCATCTGTAAAGACGTCTGGCGCCCTCTTCTGGCCTGCAGGCATACACGCAGACAGAATATTGTATACATAATAAATAAAAAAAAAAAAAAGTCACCTGGGCTCATCATCAGAGATAAAAAGTCTTTGTTTGTAGGCAGGCTTTTTCTTTGGGGTACTGGCTCACAAAAAAAATGACACCGAGACTTCTATTAATTATGAAAGCTTGGCCTTAGCTTAGGCTTGTTTCTAACTAGCTCTTGTAACTTACACTGACCCATGTCTATTAATTTACTTTCTGCCTCATGGCTTTATTACCTCATCTCCCTACTGCCCATCCTGCTTGCTCTGTGTCTCCTGATGTCTCCACCTTCTTCCCAGCATCCTCTCTACCCAGAAATCCTGCCTCACTATTGGCCACTTGGCTTTTTATTAAACCAATCAGAGAGACACATCTTCGTAGTGTACAAAAAGATTATTCCACAACATGTGTGTTTTTAGATTATGTAGTGAAGAGGAACTTTCTCAGTTCTCGGATTTACTGGTGCACACATGTGGAAACTGTGCTTGCTGCAAAGAGCGAACAGAAACATTTTCTCATAACTAAAATCCCGGTCATCATCCCTTTCTGTTTGTTTGCCAGTCAGTCCCACAAAGCAGGGATCATGATCAGAGGACACATAAATAAATGCATAATTATACAGAAACTTTTCAGGAGAAGTCACTGTTAATGGTCACAACCCTCGCCTGAAGGAGTTCTAGCATCAGCTTGGAGATAGACCTCTAGGCAGGGCCACAGGTGATTATCTTGATGAGGTTAATTGAGGTGGAAATGTCAGTCCACTGTGGGAGGCACCATTCCCTAGGCCTGGATCCCGACCTGTATAAAAATGAGAAAGTGGAGCCGGGCGATGGTGGCGCACGCCTTTAATCCCAGCACTCGGGAGGTAGAGGCAGGCCTGTGAGTTCGAGACCAGTCTGGTCTACAGAGCTAGTTCCAGGACAGGCTCCAAAGTCACAGAGAAACCCTGTCTCGAAAAACCAAAAAAAAAAAAAAAAAAAAAAAAGAGAGAGAGAGAGAAAGTGGGCTGAGCACAGACACCCACAGCTTTCTTCCTCTGACTGTGGATGCAAGGTGACCAGCTGTCTCAAGTTCCTGCCTCTATTACTACTCCACCATGATGTACCATACCCTGGAACTGTGGCCCAATAAACCCTTCCTTGCTTCCTTGAGTTGCTTGCATCATATGTGTGTGTGTGTGGGGGGGGGGTGTTCACTGCTATAGGAAAAGTAACTAAGATGCCTTTACTTGAAACAGTACACCAGTGTTTTCCTATTATATAATTTACATGGTAAAGAGGTCATGAACTTGACCTTGAAAAAGAAACATAAAAACTTGTGTCACTGAACTATAGAAAGCACACTTACTTGCACGTGCCCGTATGTGCACGCGCATGCATGCACACACAGAAACACTCCCCTACAAATGTTTGAGACAAAAGTGTTCTCAGCCCACAACATTGCCAAGGCTTCCTCTGAAACTTAAGGCCTACCCTGGCCACCAGTTCTTCTCAGATTTACACTTGGGCCACTGTAGGTCCACAGGAAGAACTTCGTCATGTGCACAGCTTCTTAAACACACTGTATACATTATTTTTTTTTAGACCTTTCCGTTTGCACCACTTTATAGACGGGAAAGCATGGATGAAAGAGTAAATGACCCTCAGCCCCATGTGGCAGAGCTCAAGTGGACCAATGACTGTAAATGAGACAGAAAAGCCAGCATAAGCCACGGCACAGGCTCATAATCCCTTATCAGAATTGCTTTGTGCCAGATGCCTTCCACATTTGCAATTCCTCTCGAACCTGAGCCAGGAACAGACATGGCGCTACGGTATGTTCTTTTGAACAGTAGCATCTACAGTTGGTATATCACAGGCAAAACCCAGGAATTTCTGCAGTAAAGCAAATCGGTCTCACTCAGTGAGACAAAATCTGTTCACTAAGGCCATGGAGTGCAGATGTATCCAGGCTCTGGAACCAAATCAATTATTTTTGATAAGAGGCGGGGAGAGAGGGAAGGGCAGAGAAGATGGGGGAGAAAGAGAGTAAGAAGTTTTTAGTAAGAAATATGAATACAGGGTTGAGACGTGAGAACAAAAGACACAAACTGAGACGTAACTGGAAGGGCTCACAAGAGCATACTGGATACCTAGAGACCGTGAATCTCTGGGGTAACTTAGTTAATGGTGAAGAGAAGATACATCAGGGCACCACTGAGAGATCGCTATTTCTATCAAGGCAACTCACAACAATGCCTGTCTTATCGAGCCTTGACTACTAGAATATATAGAGTAGATTAGTCAGAGAACAACACCGCTCTGCTTGGACACGGCATCACAGCCAGACAGAGCAGTTTCCCATCACTCAGTCACACCACTTTAGGATGTGAACAAAAGCGTCTTACCTACCGCTCCTTTGGGGGTAAGTGGGTGTGTGTGTGTGTGTGTGCGTACACCAGGTTTAGGAGTGTAGATCTAGTTACTCTTCTCAGTTCCTCCTAAAACTGGACTCCTCTCAGGGACTCAGAAACACCCCCAGGCTCCGATTCTGCCAGCATGGAGGTGGGGGTGGGAGGACGGCCCGGCTTTTGGAACTTTTAAAAGCACTCACAAAGTCTCTGCAAAACGGCCAAGTTTGGAGAGTTGGGCTGAAAGGCACGATAAGGTGGACCCCCAGGCTCACAGGAAGACAAGGCTGTAAGCAAAGAACACCATTGTCCCAAGTGCCACCCTAATCCCAAACCCCAAACCGACCCAATGACAGCCTTCCCGGAGCCCTCTAATGAGAAATGGCCCCTATTTATAAAGCTTCAGGCCCGGCTCAAAACTTGTCAACGTAACCACAAGGAAACGAAGTTGGCTCCATCTAAACACTCAGGCACTTCCCAGCTTGGCCTGGGTTTAACTGAGAGTTCATTCTTTTGGCTTATTTTTGGTCCTTGCTTTTAAGGCACCCTGTATTCAAGTGCTAGGTACAGGAAATGAAAGAGCTTTCTGGTAAATAATTTGGCTTTCTTTGTCAAGAAGAATAAATATATCTTACTTGCTCAATCTAAATGGCTTCTCCTCAGGGAATCAAAACCAGGGGCTTAACAGCCTCCCTGTGTTTTATTTAAAGGGGGAAGGGAAAAGAAAACACACACACACACACACTCACACAAAACCAATTTGTAACTTTTTGGTCCCGAATGGCCAAGTGAGTTCTGCTAACACTCTTGGCTGTTCACGTAGTACAAAAGTCACATGTAAGAAAGGCCCTTGTCAGAGAAAACTAAGAAACAGAAGTCTGTGTGTAGGACTACTTCCCTGCTCTTCTCTGTGGCTCAACTCTGAGAATTAAGTCTTCCCAGCAACTTGAGATTGCATTCCTTGCCTCTTTAGACACAAAGAGAAGACCTCTAATGTGAAGCCAAACATTCCCTAACACTTCCACAGAACAGGGCTTGGTCACAACCAAGAGAAACCCAGAGCAAGACAGTCAGTGGCTAGCAAGAGGCCAAACCTTCGCCTTCCAAAACCGAATAGCACAGATGTAATCTGAGAGGAAGGAACTTACTCATTCACACAGGAACAGAATAGGAATCAAAAGAACTACAACCCAGATCGCGTACACCTAAATACTCTGCCTCAGACACCATCCTTCTCTAAATCAAACAACACCGTCCTCTGTGAGCAGAAGGGGAAGACTATTCTTGATGATCAGAGCTACTTCTTAAGTTATTTTTATTCTATGTGAATGTGTGTTTTGCCTACATGTATATATGTACACTACATGTGTGCCTGGTGACCTCAGAGGTCAAGAAGAGGGCCTCGGATCCCCCAAAACTGGAGTGGTGAGTGGTTGTGAACCACCGCAGAGGTGCTGAAAGCCAAACTCTGGTCCTCTGCAAGAGCAATCTATATCTTAACCATGAAGCCATCATTCCAACCCATGGTTTGAAATTGTTAAAGCAATAATGCGCACAAAACTCAGGAGACCAAGGGTGGGGAAAGGAAACAGGGCACATCAATAACATGTTCATTTGCATCCTAACGTTTCAAGTACATGATATTACTTCAAATGCAATGGCAGGTAAAGGACCAGAAAAGTGAGATATAAAACCAATTATGGTACAATAGAGGTCTGTTTCTCTCTGATGGAGTAACATTTATTGATACTCTCAGGACCCAAACAAAACTGCCCTTTCACAAAGGGAGACAGGGAAGAAATGAGAGCAGGAGGGGAGACAAAGAAGAGAAACTACACTTATTTCCTGGTTCTTATTGGCACGATCGATTAGACAGAGAAGTTTGGGCTGCTGGCCTCTCAAGCGGAGTAGGACACACGGGTCTCAGCCTTTCCACCCAGTCTCGCCAAACCTCAGGCAACAGGGCACTGAAGCCGTGAGAATCCATATGAAACTCAGGAAGCACACCAACAACAAGGATGGAGGGAGGAGGAAGGCTGCCCTGGGGACCTGCATTTAGGAAGACGTCTCCCCACTCTTCTGGGGACTTTTCTAAACTTTGTGTTTCCCACAGTTTCAGCTACCCACTGTCAATCATGACTTGAAAATCCCACAAACAATCCATATGTTTAAATTCTGAGCAGGATACTGAAATCTCATATGGTCCCCTCTTTGTCCTTCCCAGGACAGGAGCCATCTGTTTGCCCAGCGTATTCTCCCTCTTTAATATGCTACCTGACCCCTTTCTGGGCTGTTAGGTCCACTAAGTGCATCACCGCAGTGTTCAGATCACACTGATTTGACTTAAGAAGAGTTCCAAAGCGACACGGCTGCATTGTACTGCAGTAGATTATTATCGCTGCTGTTATTGATCTCTTACTAGACCTAAGGCACGTCAAACTTTATGATAGGTCCGTCTGTGTGCGCGCATATAGAGAAGAGCATAGTATGTATACAACATGACAGTGTCCTTGGTTGCATCTGCTGGGTCATCCACATTGCTGAAGCAGTCAGACTAATGAAGAGTGGTTAGGACGGATGGGTGAGGGGAGGTGTTAATGAGAGTCTGTGTCACTCACGCCTTGGGCTTGTAGTTCTCTGAGGCAACGTAGATACATGCAGATAGCACACGTCATGACAAGAAGCACCAGACAACATGTACATGTTCTCTCAACACGAGAACAGTGAGTGCCAGGTGAGAAGGCAACCTTGCAGGCGCTTCAGGCACCTACGTGCAAGTCCCAACCAAATGAAGATAAAATGAGCCAGGTGCTTCACTGGAGTCCAACTCAGGGTGGAAACAGGAAACTCATCTTGAGCAAGACGTTAATTTCCTCTGCCTTCACTTTATCACACGGTCCCCAAAGTGGTCATTTGTTGAAAGAGTTTAGAAACATTGCGTATGCGATACCCAGCCTTAATAGTCTCGTGATTCTGAGTTCACTTGGATTGTAAAATAAGTACCGATTGAGAAAAATGAACCAGGTCCCATTAGCCTTCCCATTGAATCGCTTCTCAAGATTGCCGCCCACCTGGCAAGCATGCCTTCAGTGACGCTCCTCAGAGCACCTGCTTTAGCACCCTGATGTTCTGTAGGGGAGGGGTCACATCCACACTCCAGCCCAGAGTAGCCAAAAACAATTATAATGTGGATCACACAAAGAGTTAAATTTTCTGCCATGCAGTATAGTGACATGTGCCTTTCATCCCGGAACTCAGGAGACAGAGGCAGGCAGATCTCTGTGAGTTCAGAAACAGCCTGGTTTACAGAGCGAGTTCCAGCCAGCGCAACACAAAGAAAGCCTGTCTGGGGGAGGGGGTTCTAAGAAAAATCTGATTTCCACTAGTTACATACACTTGTTTAAATAAGGTATTATCTGGGATGTAACTCAGTGGTAGAGTGCTTGCCTTGCATGCACATAACCCAAGGTTCGGGTCTCATCACCCCCCCACAAAAAACCCAATAATACAGCATATAATTTAACATGTAACAAACTTAAAATTATCAATTAAATAACAGGAAAAATGCAGTTTTAAAAATTGTATTTTACACTCACGGCACATGCTAAATTCTGTCAAATGGAATTTGATTTACATTTAGATCTCAGAAAATACATAACTAAAATATGAGTTTATACTCTCAGGTTATTCCAAGGTTACAAAAAAAGGGCCTATAATAACTGAACTCAGTATCTGTTTTGATTTGTTTATTTAAACTAATGTCATGAAATAACACTAAAATTTCCTTCCAGCTGCCATATCCCAAGTGTTGCCAGTCACGAGGCTATGGTTCCTGGAACCAAGAGTGTGGATCTATACCCATTCTTTCTTCTACTAAAGAAGTGGGGATCTCAACCAGGCGGTGGTGACACACACCTTTAATCCCAGCACTCAGGAGGCGGAGGCAGGCAGATCTCTGTGAGTTTGAGGCCTGGTCTACAAGAGCTAGTTCCAGGACAGGCTCCAAAGCCACAGAGAAACCCTGTCTCAAAAAACCGGGGGAAAAAAAAGGAGTGGGGATCTTAACCAGGCCGTGAAGGCACACACCTATAATCCATCGCTAGGAAGGCAGAAGCAGGTGGATCTCTGTGAGTTCAAGGCTAGTCTGGCTTACTGAGCTAGTTCCAGGACAGCTAGGGCTGTTACACAGAGAAACCCTGTCTCAGCAAACAAAAGAAACAAACAAACAAAAGATGCTGGGATCTCATCCTGTATCAGGTAAATCTGCTTCTTAACCAGATCTTCCCGCAGGTGATAGGAAAGAGTTCTTCTTAACTCCGAGGACGGTGACTTAGCCTGGCATCTGAAGGAGTCCAGTCCAAGGATCAGAAGACCAAGGGCCTGGGAGGAATCTGGAGCCTCTCTCTCCTCATTACCAAGTAACTCTGCCTTGTTCTACTCTAGATTCCTCACCGATCCAACAGTGATCCTGATAGCACCCAGCCAGCCATGGTAGCTCACGCCTACAAATGCCAGCACTTGAGAAGTTAAGGCAGAAGAATCGCCACAAATATTTGGCCAGCATGGGCTATGGAGCAAAACCAGTCTCAAAGCAAACAAACTGCATAATGGTACCCACAACACCAGATTATTATAACCACTAATGAAGTGAGTAAACCCAGGTATAACTATGCGGTGGCTGGCACACAGTAAGCGTTGAATAAACAAAGCAGCTAGCTTGTACCTGCAGCTGACCGGGCTGTTCCGAAAAGCAAGAAGGAAGAAGTGTCGCTCACCAAAAACTCACCCACACGCTCTGCATACATTGTAAAAATCAAGCAAGTTCACCTGCACATGGACATCCTCACAAAAGAATGCACGCACGCACGCACGCACGCACGCACACACACACACACACACGAGGTTCTAAAGAACAGCACCTCCTATCCAAGCAAGATACACAGCTGGAGAAGAAAAAAAAAAAGAATCCAGGGCCTTGAGTTGCTGGAGGAGGCGGCAGCATCCAGAAGACAAGCTGTTCCCCTTCATCTCTAAGAAGCAGGGACCTCAGAAGAGGCAAGAGAGCGACTTACCAAACAGTATGAACCAAATTCCTAGTATACATCCAGATGGGATTTATTAAGTCTAGGGGTCTGGTTACATCTATTTTGAGATCTCTACTTCATTTCAGTTTGCCAAAAGAATGGCAACTCATCAAGAATTACTAATAAACAGGTTCAGCACGTAGAGGAAACATGCTTAGACTTCCAAAAAAGGAGGAGGTGGAGGAGTTTCTGGGGAACAAAGCAGGATTGGTGATTCTGACTATTAGGTTTTGCTTTTTTTTTTTTTTTTTGCCTTTAGATCAGCAAGAAAGAGATTCTTGCTGGAACTGTGCTTGGGCACTGGGCTCACTCAAGGGTTAAGGTACAGCAATATCAGTCCAAGGGGATGAAGCGAAGAACACCGGGGCTTGCCTTATTGTAGAATGCCCGCCCCTTCAGCCCCTCTGGCCTGAAACGAGGCTTCTGCAACGGAAGGGAGAAGCGAGAACATCCACCACTGTGTCAAAACTTCAGCCCAAAGAGTTAAAGAGATGGCTTAGGGGTAAAGTGAGGAGATAAGTAAGTTTGAATTCCCCAGAACTCGCATAAAAAGCCAGGCGTGGTGACACACGCATTTGTAATCGAGAAGCCAAGAAGGCAGAGACAGAAGGCTCTGTGGCCAGCCATAGCCTAGATTGCTTGAAGACGTTCCAAGCCAATGAGAGACCCTCTGTCAAAAAAAATTTTTTAAAAAGTCAGACGATATCAGAAGAATGTCTGAGGTTGTCCTCTGATGTCTCCCACATACAATCATGCACTCATGTATGCCCACACCCATAACACCAAAACAGCAAGAAAAAATCTGTGAAGCCTGACATCCTGGTAAAGGCGCAGCATTTTGGAGCATCAACCAAAACCCCACTTGTGAATACTATCACTGGCCTCAGACTTACAGTTCTTCTTGGGGATTAAGGAGGTTACTATTTCTCCTGAAATGGAGCAGAGAGCAAAGAAAATTTACTCTGCAAAGTCCAGAGAGACATCTACTCCTGAGAATCACAATGCTTTGGAGACAGCAAGTGGAATGCCACATTTAAGGGGCTATCTATAATGCTGCCTTCTCCCTCCCCGCGACATCGAGGAAAACCTAAGTCATTTTAGGAACGAGAAAAGGAGGTCACACATTTGCGTGGCACAGCTTCAGCTCAAGTCCCCTTCCAGCCAAGCACCAAGTCAGGCCGTCTGACTGATTACTCAAGCCCAAAGTGGCCCAGAGTGTACCCATTCATCAATCAGGGCACTGAAATGGTGCCTAGAAGGAGTAAGGGGACCAAGAAGAGAACGCCATACACTTGCTAGAAATCAGCTAAGAAATGCCTTAAAGAAAAGAA
The DNA here is from genome assembly GCF_950005125.1 of Chionomys nivalis. NCBI lineage: Eukaryota > Metazoa > Chordata > Mammalia > Rodentia > Cricetidae > Chionomys > Chionomys nivalis. Next base: position 26,322,999 of record NC_080107.1, read on the forward strand.
ATAAACCAAAGAGGAATGTCTGGTTCTAGCAGAAATGTTTTCCTCTAGGTAAGACGGTGAGCTGCATTACAGTGGCTCGCTGAGCAGCAAAGGAAGCTCCTTCAGGGATGCCTGGGCCCTCCCAATAAAAGGATTTCACATGTCTACTGAGCAGTCCCTGGTCATGGGGTTCTGAGCCCCCATGAAATGTTCTGTGTCCACCAGCCCACATGGACATTCCTTGGAGTGTCGCAACACCGCCTGCCCTGCCAGCCTGTTTAGGAAATGAAGTTTCGAAAAGGCTGTGGTCATGTCGTTAGTTAGGGTGCAGCAGAAATCAGACCTCACATTTCCCAAGTCTCGTCCAATGCTTTTTTCCCCCTCAACATGCAATCACTTCTCGAAAATAACAAACTTCTCTCCACTCAGCAGGCTTGCTACCTCCACCACAAACTGATGCCACTGTCATACTGGCGTGTTCACCCAACAGAAAGGAAACTCGAAGGAACGCTTCTCCTTGCTCTGGGTACAGGGCCACTCGTGTCCTGCAGCCAGAAAACTAAGTACATTAATATCATCCTCCCATGGAGAAAAGCAATGCTTTCTGTGTGTGATTCTCAGCCTTCTGTTCTCCATTCATGCCAACAGCTTAGCTTGGGCAGGGCGAGAATGGGCCCAGTGGCACAATCTGGAATCATTCCTGGAGTTGAAGTGCAACAAATTCTTAAAGAAACAGGAGCAAAGCCAACTGAAATACAGCTCCGTACTTGGACTCACATCTGAAAGCTACATCTGTTGAATGGGAGCTGAGCATCGTTGCCTCTAATTTCAGCACTTGAGAAGTAGAGACAAGAGGATCAGGAGGTCAGCCTGGGATGTATGAGACCTGGTCTCAAAAACAAAAGAATCCAAAGCAGGGACTGGCAAGATGACTCAGGGGATAAAGGTATTGCCCTGTAAACCTGGTGACCTGAGCTGGATCCTTGGAATCCACGTGAAGTTGGGAGGAGAGAACCAATTCTACTAAGTTGTCCTCTGACTATGTGTACACCACAGCGTGTGCACACATACCGGGTATGCACATATACAAAATTTAAAACACATACACACACTAAAAGGGCCATAGCCTTCCCACCTCTACAGGGTCCTTCCCATACCCATGCCATCTTTCTTCTTTGCCCAATAAGTCCCATTGACCTAAAAACATCTCAGCAAAGTATTCTCAACTCTGGCTAGTTTTACCTCCCTGCTCTTAGCTCTTCTACATCTATTGTCCACAACACATGTGCGTGCGTGCACACGCGCGCGCACACACACACACTGTTTTTATGGATTCCCCAACACATTACACCATTTTATACCTCCACGCCTTTGTATGGGGTGGTCTTGTCTTCAAAATCATCCCATCCATACTGGAAAAGTTCTGTATGTTTGTTTGTTTGGTTGGTTGGTTTTGGTTTTTTTTGTAAGACGGGGTTTCTCTGTATAACAGTTCTGACTCTCCTGGAATTAGCTCTTGTAGATCAGGCTGGCCTTGAACTCACAGAGATCTGCGTGCCCCTGCTTCCCAAGTGCTAGGATTAAAGGCGTGCGCCACCACCACCCAGCTAGAAAAGATCTTAGACTACTCCCACTCCCCTGCTCCCAAAGCCCCTCTGACTTCAGTGGGAGACGAGCAGCAGAAACTACAAGAAGCACCCTACAAAGAGGCACACTACATTCAGTGTCCTTTGCTGTACGGTTTGGTTTCAGAGGCAGGCATTACCAAGACCTTGGAGGAAAAGGCCTTGGTTCTAACTACAATTCTGTGTCTAATAGGATGTGTGGCCTTCAGTAACTCACTGACCTTGGTTCTTTAGTGAGACAGGCCTATCTCTCAGGACTGCTGAAAGGGTTGGGTTAATTCATGTCTGACATATGGGAAGTACTCGATATTGAAAACTGTTATTTAAGGAGGACCAAGAAAAAAAAAGCTATACTTTCATTAGTACCTCAAGGGCAAGGAAAATTTGTAGAGGGATCAATGCTGCTCTGTTTCCCGGGACAATGACAACACCCCCCACCCACACATACATCAATCCTTGAGTTTACAGGGCAGGCATGCTTGCCAACCTTTGAGTCGGAATCTGATGTGCAAAAAGTGGTAAGGCACGGTCACCAAGATCATGTGTTATATCAGGAAAAGAGCAAAGATCCCCCACTACCCAGGGCAGCACTTTTTAGAGGCCCGTGAATCTGCTGGACTACAAACGTCTGATTGTTAACGAGATTCCCCCTCCCAAATATCAAAAGAAACATTCTTTATAAATCCAAGCACAAGGGCTCTATTATGAAGAGCGAGAAAACAAGCCACGAATTGGAGGAAGCTGGATACTCTATTTCTCTGTTTATGTGGTGGCAGAAACAAGAGATTCTGGTTCAAGACAAGCCTCCAACACCCCCAGTAACGTAACCTTTAGTAACTCAATTAGCCTTTGAGTTTCTTTTTATTAGCCAAATGGGTTGTTCTTGCTCCCTCTAATAACGCATGGAGTGTGGTCAAATAATAATGTATATGTAAGTCGTAGGAACCTAGAGAACAAGGTGCCATTTATTCCTTCTCCAAGTATACGCATTCCTAGCCGGTATGTGATACAAACAGCAGGTGAATGGGTCTCTGACAAATACAGGGATACAATCACAGATTTGTTCCCAAATTTGCTACGATCACCTCAGCTCTGTAAAAGTCTATCGATGACATCATCATTGCTAATGTTGCAAGCTGCCGCCAGACGGAGGTCTTTTTTTTTTAACCCCCACTTTAATTCCAGTACACACTGATATCCAGAAGCCACTGGACTATGCTGCCCACCACTCAGTGATAATGCCTTTTTACCTTTTCTCAGCCAGGTACCAACTTAAATTTGAACCAAACAAAACTGAATTTAGTTCCTAGGCACGGAACTAAAGGTTCAAGGGTCACCCAGGGCAATCTCCTGCTTGACGGAACCATACTCATAAGCATCGTTTCCAACGCCGGAAGTTGAACTGGGCGGGGCTGCTTGTATGCCGAGCTTCACCACTATATACTATCTTCAATTCTTTAAATAGCAAAGGTATAGAAAGTTTTGCTTCAACATCCAACCTTATACTGTTCATTATTTAGCAAGCAGCCCCAGAAAAATCCAGAGTGACAAAAAAACTGAATTGTTTAACAAAACTAATTACTTTGGTGGAGGAGGGGGGTGTTTCGAGACAGGGTTTCTCTGTGTAACAGCCTTAACTGTCCTAGAACTCGCTCTGTAGACCAAGCTGGCCTCAGATTCACAGAGATCCACCTGTCTCTGCCTCCTGCGTGCTCAGAATAAAGGCAGGTGCTACCATGACCTGGCCAACATTTTTAATTTGAAACTGCTTGGTTTACTAAAAATTTTTTACTAAAAAATTTTTAGATATGTTAGGAATAAATCTAGTATTTGAATCCGCTCTTTCAAATTCACATTTTATGGTCTAAATAGAAACCACATACTTCCAACAAAATTTCAGCACATTCCTCGAGCCTTGCCCAGGGTGAAACACCCAGCAGGCTTCGACAACAGCAGCCGGGATACAGCTTATGATAGAATGCTTGTCCATCAGTAACTTCACTGGTTTTTATCTTGCTTGCCGGCACTGTCTCACTAAGCAGCCCTGGTTGTCTTGGAACTTTCTATGTAGATCAGGCTGGCTTCAAACTCTCAGAAATCCACCTGGTCTTTGCCTCCTTCTTCGAGCAAGTGTTAAAGGCATAGGCTACCAAGCCCAGTCTCTTCTTTCTTTTTCAGATTCTCCCCCACATTAGCATTTTCATATTGATTACATATAGAAATGATCATATTTAGTTCTCTTGGGCTGAGTAAAATATATTATGAAAATATTTTTAAAATATTTTATCTTGGTACTAGAAATTTTTAAGTTACTCATTCTTATATTTCTATTGTAAAACTGTTCTAAATGATTGATTCTTTGAAGGCAGTGATTAGATTTAATATAATAGCACAAAATACCTTGAACGCTCTCAAATTTGTTACATTGTAGTAAATGTTAACTGAGTTTTGGGGCAAATTGAAGGTTTCCATGAACAAGGTAGGCAGTCAAACATTCCTCAATCTTTCATTTTACTGTGGCCCCAACAGGACATTATATCACAAAATAACTGCTAAAAGCAATTAAACATTCAAAATTAAATAATTACATTAATTATCTCTAATCCAGTTTAGCTCTGCATAATACAGACTGTCCCACCCCACATTACCCCCATTGGCTCCTTTCTGGTTTTTTCTATCTGTTATGACAGGCACTTACCACTCTTAGGGACAACAATACCACAAGAACATAAGAAACCCCCTGACTGAAGAACAGAACTTTCAGAGAGGCCTACTGACTGGGGCAGGGGTAGGGACAAAAGAGACTTAGTTTTGAGTCTTAGTAGTTAAGGCTGGCTTAACCACCTGAGCCTCCCAACTTTACCAGGTGTGCTGGCTCTGCAGGTGTGCTGGTTCTACATGTGTGCTGGTTTTACAGATGTGCAGTTCACCTAACTGGATGCTTATGTTTAACAGGACCTTTGAGAACTGGCTTAAAATGAATCCAAAGCTAATAGTAAAGGCCAAGTATAGGCTATCTTATAGTAGTCCTTCTTTCAACAAAAGATTTTTCCCCATCAATAGATGAAAGACAATCTTTTCGGAGTAATAAACACTATGGACAAAGAATACGATGGGTATATGTGACTATATGACAATATCATATTGATATTCATTGTTTTATAATGAATACAAGATAATAAACACAGTAGAAAACTGTGACACATTCTTTTTTAAAATTATGGGGCTTTTTGAGATAGTAATATAATTTCCCCCTTCCCTTTCCTCCATACAAGTTCTCCCATAAACTCCTCCTTGCGCTCTTTCAAATTCATGGCCTCTTTTTTCATTAGTTGTCGTCGTTGTTGCTGTTGTTAGTGGTGGTGGTAGTGTTGTTGGTGGTGGTGTTTCTAAATGTCTGCCCCCAACCATATCAACCTCCTTCTTCCCAGCACCTGTGATTGATGCTTTCAAGACAAGACAGCTTGGAAGACAGGTTAAAGAGAAGACACTGATCTGGGAACATTATCTTGGATCACTCAATTGGTCCTAACCTAACTGTACTGCAGCCTCCCAGGTAGGGAATCTTTTCAGACTATAGCCAGAGAACCAGAGATGTGCAGCCCCAGAACCATCTAGCCTTCAGCACCCAGGAAGGAACCATGGCTGTAAGAAGTGAGGTTAGCAAAACTTCTCTCTGGCTACTCCCAAGATTGGTGATAAGAAAATGTGGTCACAATAATCAATTGCCCAGGAAACGATTTTCAGGAGATTGGAAGGATAAACTCGAAGTCACTCTTGCCCCCGAGGCTTCCCTTCTGCCTTTGTGTTCAGAGGCGCCACTCTGCACGCTCTGCAGGGGAACTCTGTGGCCATCATCCAGGAACGCAAACTGGTATGAGACACAAGCTGCAGAAGTGGGCACCTCAGGCCAGCTCCTGTCCAGACACCTTCTCCTGGTTCTCTCCTTATTTGTTTGGTTAGCACCCTCCCTTTCTTCAAAAGCCTTCATGGGATTTGCTTCTACTTCCTTGCATGTTTGCTGTCTCCCTCCTACCCTCCTACCCTGTTCCCTTGGTCTTTTAGGTAGCTAGCTCCCACCCCACGCTCCTGAGAGCACTTTCTCTTCTGCTTCCTGTTCTCTGTTCTCTGGTGCTGGGCTTCCCCTCGCCCTCCCTTCTCTCCCTTCCACATAGGAGAGTGCCCTCCTAAGTCCAGGGTTCTGTGGATAGTAAAAGCTCTGAGACAGGCTTTAAACCTTGGGGGACTTCCCTGTGGAGTGGGTCCAGAAAGGCCTGGGCATGCTTCTTGTCACATCTGAAGCAGCATCCCATGTAGACTCCTTCTGCACACAGCCAAGGTGCTGCCCTTCCCTTTGTGCCCACTGCCCGTGGCCTCCAGGGTCCTGTGACTCCAGGGTCCTTGGAAATAAAGCTGGAACTTAACAAAGGCTCCTGGAAACCAACCCCCACTCCCACTGCTACCCCCAGACCGCCCCATTCTAGGGAGGCGGAAGGGTTAAGGGAAGACAGTCAACACCATTCCTGAGTCTTAGTGGGAGATGAACCAATCCTGTGCTTTTTATACCCAATCTGACACCAGTGATTCAGCTGGGGAGTTTAACAGCTTTCTCAACTGCAGCGTCACACCACACAAAAGCTATTTCCAGCTTGATGTGTGAGATTTTCACTTGTCTCCGGGAGCTACTAAGTCTACAGTCTGAGCTATGGTACAACAGACAGTGATGAACAAAAGAATGGAAATTGGCCATCATTATCCTGTTACTGCATCTCCCAACTGTGCACATGCGTGTAGAAATGTACACATGCATACATACACACATACACAATACCATTTATTTACTCCGCATTTCAGCATCCAAACTATTGAGGCTTTATAAAGTATTTACCATTTCAGCGTTTTCTTGTTTAGGAAACCAAGTTCTCGGTTACACAGATGCACATTTGGGGCATGTTGTTTCCTGCCAGGCCTGTCTTTCTGGTAAGCTGACTCCCTTTCAGCACTCTGCGCACAAGGTTTCCAGCACGGTGGACAGTCTGGAACGCACCTTCCGTGGACTGGCTTTAACACAGTCAACGGTTCAGCTCTCTACTTCCCCACTCCTAACTCACCTGCTCAGTCTTCCCAAAGAGCTGCTAACCCAGATGCCAAACCAGGAGTTAAAGTTTAGCTCCCTTTGTTTCTTCTGGGGAGAAACAAAAGAAGCAGAAGTGGGGGAGATGGCGGGGAGAGCAGGGGAGGAGAAATACAAACACCCCCCATGCACACACTGGTTGGACATCCCACCCCCACAGTCCCCAGCACGAGGGCTGAGCATTTCGCCGCCCCCCCCCCATTTCACACAGTCAGCTCTTTTAAACACATGGGCCAAAGTTATTTCTTAGTCCATGGCTCCGAATTAAGGAATCTGCCAATCATCACGCAGGGTCAGCAGTCACCCCCAATCCACTCCTGACCTTTCAGTCAAGGTTTCCAGTTAACACAGCACCATGCTGAGGCTAAACTTGGTTTACTCTTGGCTGTGATGCTGAGAACCAATCATTGCATGAGATTAACCGGTCTCTGCAGCTCCCCTGGCAGGATGCCACCTCCTCCTGTGGCCTTGGACAAAGAGAGGCCAGGGAGCCTCCTCCACTGTGTGGAGGGGACGTGCTGTCTTTCCCACCCAGCCCCTCTTGGAGGGGGAAAGAACATATCCCAGTAGGTCTTTATGGGAATCATCTGAGCGCCACCTTTGTCCCATTGCAAGGAGGTTTCTTGTTTTGTTTTAAGATGGGAGGCTGGACACCAGATTTCTAGCTAACCACATTTATTTGTTTATAAATAAAATTTAATAAGATTTTGCTCCTTCAGCCCACTGTGGTTTCTGCCAGAAAAAGTGGCAGCCCTGATTAGCCCTCCAGTGGGGTTCCCTGGAGGGAAACTGTGTGTGACAGGAAGCGGGCAGGCTTTGCTAGGAGATGGGAATGAAGACAGGAGAGCACACAGGCCTTGCCGTTGGCACAGCCTCTCACTAAGCCATATTCCAGAAACTCTAAAGCAATCAACCCAGAAGTCCCTCAGAGTCTGTCCTGTGGCCTCTCGAGGGGGTTTCAGGAACAGGGAGTGGGAAAGAGTTTGATAGAGGGTCTCCAGTGACCAAAGCCACAAATGTAGTCACTTTGGAACAAAGAGTGAAGGCAGCCAGACAATTAGGTCAGGGCGACTGTGGGTACTGTGGAACACCACACAGGCATACAGATGAATCTCTCCAATCGCTGACGGTCAAGGCCAGGGAGCCTGCAGGCCAGAGTCCTTTGGGGCTTGGGGACTGGGGACCTGTCTCCTCTCTTTTCTCTACTAGTGGTCCTTTCTCTCCTGTTCCAATCCTCACTTTACCCACTCCCAATTTACCCCATAAGGTCCTAGGTTATCCATATGGTGAGATCACATTCCTCCCCAAACCGAAAAGTTGAGACAGTGAATGTAAGGTGACAGGTGGCTTGCTCCAACAGGGGGCAGGCCGTGAACTTCACTGGCTCTGCCACTTCAAAACGACAGAATCCTATGCCCCAGCCTACTGGGGTCAGTACCGCTTTAATCAGGTAGTAATTAAACACATTAACATACATTAAAGATTTAGCTCACTGCATGCAATAAGCAGGGGCCGACCAACTGCCCGACTGTGAGAAATTCCAGCTCAGACACACACCCAGTCTTTGTTGGAACAATACTTCTTAAAATTCCTAAAGCAAAGCAAAGGGCCACAAGTTCAAAGTTAACATCTCCAACAGAACACAGGGGAAGGCCCAGCATCTTAGCAGTTCTAGGAGCCCTTGGCTTTCAAACTTTAGTTTTCAAGGCCCGGAACATTTTGTTTGACACAGCTTACAGGACGGAATGAAAGCGTCCGGGCTGGGTGAGAATGTGGACAGGAGATGGTGGCCGAGTGGCCAGCCACACTCTGGAAGCAATGCTGAGACCAGCACTGTGTGCCACGTGCACACAGACCACACACACGCTCTTGTCCCACCTCTAAAGAGGACAAGGCCAAGTGAATCTGAAAGACGGAGTGGTTGGGCCAGAGGCTGGTGATGAGATTTCTGGGGGAGTGGGGAGAGCGAAAGACAGGCAGCCAGAGACCTGGCTGAGGAGGGTGAGCCGGAGCTGACCTCCCCTCTGCGTCTGCTGTCAGGTATCCTGGCTATTGCCGTGCCTTTTTTTAATAGAAGAATTGTAAGAATACTTTTTAGAATAATTAACCTAGTTGAATACAGAAGTGCTTTTAAATTTTATTCCTGAACAGACCCCCAAATGTTTAACAGGTTTTATCTATTGTAATTATAATATATGAAAATCAGATGAAAAATTCAGATACCTTCAGGTACTGCCAACTCACTCCACTGCAGAGCACCGCAGAAGACAATAAGGAAGCTGCCTGCGCCTTTATCTCATTGTGTTATCCAAAATGCAAGCCGTGCTGATTGGCTGAGATGTTTATTCCAGCTATTTTGTGTTTGCATCGTCACATTAAGAAAAGAAACACCATGAGTTATTTACAAGTTCTGATGAATAGAGGTTTTAGGCATTTGGTTTTGAGGTGTATGTACTTTTTCCAGAATGTATTTACTTAATTGATTTTACTAATATAAATATTAAAATCTACTTTATTATTTAAGGACTTATTAACAGAAACTCCTGGGAAGCATTTTTTTAAAATGTAACTATTTTTACATAGTTACCAGGAGTCACAGCTATAAGGTCCAGACAAGAGGAGAGAGCAGAGAAGGACAGTGGATAGTGCAGTAGGATGTGGCTGCTACCCTGGCAGACTGTTAGAATAAAAAGTTCACAGTGGCAACGATGTGCAAACATGGCATGGTGAGAGCTCTTGCCATCCCTGCAGGAACTCAAGAGAAGAAGATGTGAACCTCCAAACAAGTGACCACACTGGTACTTTAGCAAATAGGTCTAGCATAAGAACAGATAAACATTTTATTTATTTTTTCTAAGTTAAAAGAAAAGCTTCTAAATAATTTAGTAACTATCTTTCTTTTTAAAGTCACAGCTCCCATATAAACTTACTTGTACCAATCAGGGGCAACAGGCTTCCAAGTAGGAAACCATTTCTTCAACTCCAGGGTTCAGTGTCAATAACACGGACTTCAGAGCTAGCCAGCAGCATGGGTTTTTAGAGGGGCATTTACTGTGAAAACCTTGACTTCTACACTAGGGTAGGAATCTACAGCCCTGCCAGAGAAGCAACAGGCTTGCAGGGGAAAAAGTGCGGGTTTCCACTATTAACGAAGTCTGCATAAATTCATTCAATGGGAGGAAAGTCCCCAAGGAACGAAACAAAATCTTATAGCCTCAGGCTTTCAGAGTGTAGTCCTGCATGTAAAGACACAGAAGCCGAGTTCAGATTTCACTAATCTAAGGGGCTATCGCACTATAAAAATCTCACCTTTCAGATCGAGCAGCTACAAGGCACAGAAGTATTTACAAGAGAAACATGTGACTCCTCTGATCTCGTGAGTTCCACTGTGCTAGTCTTGAGTGCAGAATACCATCCTACCCAAAGACATCCGAGGCTCTCATTCTGGGGTGTGTGTGTGTGTGTGTGTGTGTGTGTGTGTGTGTGTGTGTGTGTGTGTGTGTAGCTAAAAAATATTTAACAATCCCTTGCTGCAGGGGCTCTCCAAGGGCCAAGAGAAGGAGATGCAGGAGCCCAGTAGGTCGGTGACCTAGGAAACCCTACAAATCTTATCTAAGAATACTCTCCAGTGATTTTCTTCTTATATTTTTTTCTTGCCTCAGTGTGGCCACAGGCCTACTTTAAAAATTCATTGCTACAATGGTGTAAGGCTTCGAGAGACCAACAGAGCCCAGCTAAGTACCAGTGCTCACTGTGATGAGTGTGCTAGGCAAGAGGTCTCTTCTTATCTCATGCTGGCGATCCAAAAACTAAGAAAACCCACATCTAACCTGTCTTCTGAGCTCTTAGTCTTAGCGGCTTGACCTGAAGGGATGATTTACATTTACCCTGGCAACCAATACTTCATGCCACTGCAAGACTCTTTTCTTTCTTTTAAAACTTTTTGCATGAACATTACCCAAACTCCATCCAAAAGGCCAAGGTAACACGTTTTTTGAACACACAACTTCAGGATGGGGGTAATATTCTGATAAAAAGTCATCTTTGAAAACTGCATTCCCTATTGAATTAAGATAAGTAACAAAAACTAAAGAGGCCTTATATTTCACCTGTATTTTCAACGGGACACTGAACAGTCCTTCCAAGAAATACACTGGCACATTTTCCGTGTAGTTGCCAAGGAAAGGCAACACATGCTGAAAAAAATTAGTATTAACCCATATGGTCCAAGTACAGAACGCACTCAATGACAAACAAAATCCTCAAAGGAGGAAAAAAAAAATGGGGAAGGGCTGTTTAAGGGCGCTTATCCAGTAACAGAATCTGCTTACTGCCAGTTTAAACAGATTCAGCTTAGACAGTTGAGGTAATGGGTCGGGGGATAAGATGAGAGGGACACAGAGTAGAGACAAGCTGTTGGGCATGGTGGCCCTAAACTGAAGTCCCAGCCATCCAGAGCAATCCACCAGTCTGGGCTACACAAACAAACAAACAAAAAAAAAACATGAAGACGGTGAATCTAAATTACTACCTATTGGTATGAAGTCCATTAAGAGTCAGATATTTGAAAGTCCTTATAGCCTTAAACGCTGTAGAAATTTAAAATAGCCAACCTTTTGTTGGTTTGCTGGGTGGTGCTGGGATGTGTGTGTGTGTGTGTGTGTGTGTGTGTGTGTGTGTGTGTTGTTTTGAGGTGTTTGGGGTTGGCTTTGCTATCATTGTTGAACTAGGGTCTGGTGTAACCAGACTGCCCTCACCACGTATTCAAGGATGGTCTTGAATTCCTGGTCCTCCTCCTTCTACCTCCAAGTGCTATGCTTTTGCTAGCGAGCCACCACATCTGGCTAAAACACCCAACTTCCAAGTACTGCAACACTTACTGCTCTTCTAGGAGATGTGAGTTTGTGTTAGGCCGCTCACAATTGCCTGTAACTCCAGCCTCAGAAGATCTGCCACCTTCCTCTGCCTCCACAGGCACCCATACACGTGGCCTGCATTCATAAATACAGATCCATACATACATAATTTTAAAGAAATGCTCACATTCTATGATATAGCCAAACAAAGCAGTGGTGGTGAAAGGGTTGAGAATTTGAGGTCAGCCTGGACTACTCTGTCTTAAAGAGAAAACATAAAATCTCATGTAGCTATACAAGACTGAGAAAGTATACTTTTCATCTCATTCACGCTGAATATCATTTCTACACTTAAAACAAAAAAGAACAAAAACAAAAAACTAAATTCACTACCCAGGAGAGTCAAAGTTGCCCACGAACACAACTGCCATGTCCTTACCTCTTACTGTAGCTTTTTTATTAAAATGTTCATAACTTTCTTGTATTCAAGTCCAAGAATGCTTTGGCACATCAGGATGGACACAGGTTACATTGGGAAGGTTTGTATTAAGAAGATAGATACTATCACTATGAGAGGAAAACTGGCAGGGCATATTTCCCTGACATTAATGCAACACACATAGAAGTTCCTGGTCTGTCTGTAGGTTCCTCCGCATGAAGAGTGGATAATCCACAACAGTTCAACATTTGCTATTCTTCCGTGTATTTTACATTGACAGTTAAATTAAAATCTCTCCTGGTGATTTCCCTAGAGTAAAAATCAACGACTTTCATTTTCAGCTTCAACTATCTACCTCGCACTTCACAAAATGCTATATTTAATTTTTCTAAGAGCATTTTTTAATACATAAGATGTCTAGCAAGCACAAAAGCACAGCGAATAGTATTCTATTCCTGTATGCATTTTCAAGTATTCTATACCTGCATACATTTCAATAGCATTCTATCTTGCATGCATTTTCAATAGCATTCTATACCTGCATACATTTTAATAGTATCCTACACCTGCAAGAATTTTCAATAGTATCCTATACCTGCATGCATTTTCAAACATCTTCAGCACTTTGTGCTTTTGCCTCTTCTTCCCTCCATCACGCAGTAGTCAAAAAAGAATCTCAGTCAGCATGTCATTTCACCTGGAGACACTTTGATATCTTCACTTGAGAAAGAGCTTTCTATAACTAATTGCCAATGAAATAGTACTGCTTACTCTAGAAACACTTATTGGGTGGCCTTTCTGAATATTAAAAATAGCTTCATGGTTTCCTTAAAATGTGATAGTAGTTAGAATGTAGTTTTGGAGACTCTCCAGTTGAGTGAATGTAGCCACTGCCTAGCCATGTACTGCCTAGCCATGCACTGCCTAGCCATATGATCCCTATGATAAGGTTGGCAAAGATGAAATCACTCCCACACAAGCATGAGGACTCCCCACTCCCGCAACTGTAAAAGGCTGGAGGTGGTGGCTCACCCTGGCACCAGCACACAGTTTCTAGCCTGTCACTCCGAAACCCACTGCCTGTCTGGCTTCTGCTTCTTCCAAGCCACTGAAAACTCTCCCCCATGGGTGAGCTCAGTGTCTAACCCAGAGCCTGGCCCTAACCAGGCTGAGTCAGCCCTGAGTAAAAGCACACTGGACCGCGCCCTGAGCACAGATGAACTTCCTCAGCGTAAAAAGACAGTCATTCGGGCCCTGCGACGGCCCCGCATATTCTGCTGCTTTTCCCATGCTGCCCCTCCCAACCCTATGATAGCTAGCAAAGTAAAATCAACAGATTCACACTTGCCACTTTGCTGCAGGCCAGTGCTATAACTGGGGTCTTGAATGCCCCCCCCAAACCCCAGGTTTACTTGGCTAAACTGGTACTAATGGAAGATGATAGAACCTTTAGGAGAAAGTTGGGTGAGCAGTTGAAGATAATATTAAGACCTGGGCCCCCTGTTGACTCATTTTGTTTTCCAGACACCATGAGGTAGGCAGTTTTCCTCTATCTACTGCCAGGACATTCTGCCTTATAACAGGGCTCAAAACAAAGGTCAAGGTACTACGGGCTGAACTGAGACCCCTGAAACAAGGAGCTTAAATTAACTTTCCTTTTCCTATTAAGTTGATTTTCTCTGATATTTTGATATGGCAATAGGAACTGACTGATACAAATCAATATACGAACAACTGTGCTAGACTTGTCAAAAGCATACAATACAATATTATGAGCATCCTGGGCCATGGGCCATCACAGAGAACGTGACCATTGTTTGGGAGCTTCCTACTCCAGTGGCCGGAACCAACATCCTCCTACTTGCCCATGTAAGACACCGGAGGGTCGCTTCTGCTGAATTTCTAGCAGCTTATCAAACACCATCTTTAAGGAGCTCTCGACAGGACCTACTTTCTTCACCTTCCATATCATTTTTGTGGCTACTCTGTTGAAAACAAAGCCACACTACGTACAACTGACCTTTAAACTTATAAACTTCAGACTCCTGAGTGCCACTATGCATGCCTCCACCCATTCAAAGAATTCACTCTCAACCTAAACACTGACAGCTTCCTAGCTCTTTCTCCTGCATGCTCACCCTCTGCCCACTTCAAATGCAGCCTAGGAGATTACTCCCAAGGACCAGGTTCTCCATGGATGACCCCTGAGAGTAGAGGTGGCAAGTTGTGAGGCTCCTGACCACCCACTGGATCACAACCCCTGCATGTAGACCAAACAACTTGAGGGCTTTTGTTGTCAGATGTTTTTACTTGGGGGAGAGAGGGGATTACCATTGTTTGTGTTTGAGACAAGTTCCCGGCTACATAGCACAAAGAGGCTTCAAACTCAAGATCCTCCTGCCATTTGCCTCCTTAGTGTTGGGACAGCAGCCCCTGCCTCTCAGTTCTTATCTTAACAAGCCCCCCAGACAGTGATACACAAAAGTTCGAGAACCAATGTTTTTATTTTATTTTTTTATCACGGATGTGTCACTGTCCCTACAACAAAGGTCAAGTTTTTAGATGCCACCCACTGATTCCAGCAAGGATGCTAGAGAGAGTCCATACGGGTACAGACAAACAACGGAGCAGTCAGTCTCTGGGTGGGCTATGGGAAAGGTACCGACAGCAGCGTATCACAGTCTGAGGTGAAACATGGCGCACGTGGGGAAACTGATGATACTGGGGAGATTAAAATCAAGCGCTGGGCGGTGGTGGCGCACGCCTTTAATCCCAGCACTCGGGAGGCAGAGGCAGGCGGATCTCTGTGAGTTCGAGGTCAGCCTGGTCTACAAGAGCTAGTTCCAGGACAGGCTCCAAAGCTAAGAGAAACCTGTCTCGAAAGGAGGGAAGGAGGGAAGGAGGGAGGGAGGGAGGGAGGGAGGGAGGGAGGGAGGGAAGGAAGGAGGGAAGAAGGAAGGAAGGAAGGAAGGAAGGAAGGAAGGAAGGAAGGAAGGAAGGAAGGAACGAACGAACGAACGAACGAACGAACGAACGAACAAACAAACAAACAAACAAACAAACAAACATGCAAGCAAAGGAGCTTTTCTTCCTTCCCTCTTTCAGGTACAAACAAACATGCAAGCAAAGGAGCTTTTCTTCCTTCCCTCTTTCAGGTTCCAAAACTGCATCCATTGCTTACCCTACAATCCCACATACACCCCTTTGCAGAAATCCTACACAACTGACATTTAACACAGAAAATCCCTAGCTACAGAGTAACACAATAAAAGCACCACAGGAAACCCAGGGGCAAGTGCTCTCACTTTCAGTATCTAGTCCTTCGGATTACACTCACTTCAAACTGGTCCCATGAGCAGCCGCTTGCTGAGGCAGATCTCGTCTGACTGCACCGCCACAAGCCCCTCGTCACTGGCTGAACTCAGTTACAACCACACCTCTGCTTCGAAATCTGTCACTACCACCAGGTTGGGGGGGGGGGGCATGCCTTTAATCCTAGGACTTGGGAGGCAGAGGCAGGTGGATTTCTGTGAGTTCGAGGTCAGTCAGGTATAGAGTCAGTTCCAAGTTAGCCAAGGCTGTTACACAGAAAAACCCTGTCTTTAAAAAATTTTTTAAAAAATAAAAAAATCTATCACTACCATATAGTAGACCCTTCTCTCTATATAAAGCCCCTGTGTGTGTAAATATTAATCTCCAGCTACATCATAAAACTCAACAAATATTAAGACTAAGATGCTTTACTTTCATGGTAAGTGGGTCAAAGAAACTGATAACCAATTCAATTCCAGTTCTAATATCCCATGGCTAATCATCTCAATTGGTGGTCTGTATATATTAGGCAGTCTATAGACGTTCCTCATTATAACACCAGCCTGGGAGCCAGTTAGTCAAGGGTAAGTCTAGAGTGGGCTGTACAAGACGATAGATAGATAGATAGATAGATAGATAGATAGATAGATAGATAGATAGATAGATAGATAGATAGATAGATAGATAGATGAGAGAGAGAGAGAGAGAGAGAGAGAGAGAGGACAGACGGGTGGACGGACGGACAGACAGATAGAGATAGAAAGATAGAGAGATGGATGAATAGATAGCTGAGACACAGAGAGATAGATGATAGATAAAACAAGAGAGCTCCAAGCTCATATTTCCAAGTCACACCAAGAGAATCTTGCCTTTTTTACACCTCCCTCCTTAAAAATGTCAGAGTGGAGGGAGTTTTTCTTAGATTGCTACAGATAGTGCAGGATTAAACTTTAATCGCAAGATTTAGTCATATTTCAGGCATAAATAGGAATTTAAAATCTTTTGATAGGAAGGTTCTTGTTAACATTCTCCTAGTTGTTACAGTGTGAACAAGTTAATGAACACTCTCAGAAGAAAATATTGTCGATTTCACCTGTTTTCTGACACCGACTCTTAGGTACAGACACACAGCACGTACAGGAACACGCTGTCTAAGGATTCATCCTGCTTTATTTTGTAACCATGGTCATCTTTATAAGCCACAAGATATACATCTAGAATGACTTCTGAAACCAACTCATCCCTCAAGAATGAGCCCTGAGGAGACACCTCAATTCCACGTTCCAAGAAAACACAACTTTTCCTCCAAAGTCCAGCGAAGGATCCCTGATGCCTATGATCCAGCAAAGCCCTCTGTTCCCTGCCCTTATCAGAGGCTGTTTTTCAAGGAGCAGGATGAGTTCACAGTTACAGACCAGACTGAAAACCAAGATCTGATGCAAGCATGAAGTCACAGCATGTTCCTTTAACAAAGTTCTCTCTTGTGCTTCCCACATGCACACAGTTTGCAAGAGCAAAAAGTCCTGGCTCTTAACTTTAGATCAAGGCAGGCTGACTCAGCTCCCTCAAGTCCGTACACTCTCTGTAGCTTTTCTTAGATGTGCCCCGTAGAAAGGGCCATCTGCCTGATTAAAACACCAACCTCAGCCCCAGTCTGAGGACAGACTGGGCTATATGAGACCCTGCCTCAATCAATCAATATATAAAACAAAAAAAGAGCCCCAGGCTCATACTTGCACATTACACAAGGGCATCACTGATGTTTCCCCAGCTGGGAGGGGGCACACCTGTAGTCCCCCAGAAAGGACGATCACAACTTTGAAGACAACCTAAACTCTACAGGGAGACCTTAGCTCAAAATAACAAACAAACCCATGACCAAAATGGATGGATGTTGTACCCACTGTCACCTCCTGCCCCTTCTCTGCATCTTACAGGGGGCTCAGAAGACACAAATGCTGATAAGCACCACCATCACAGGTCAGTAGAGCCAGTTGGTCCCCCAGGATGCCAGTGAGAACTCACCAGCTAGGACCACTACGGCAGCCTCTTTAGGAGGGTGTGCCCTGACACTTCTCAGGTCAGGCGGTGGAGAAAGGATGGATGCCCATCACCCACCAGGTACTGCAGCAAAGACACGGTATTGTCAATTAAGCGAAGGACAATTCAGGACTGGGAAGGCAGATGAAAGGCTCTGACTGATAAGGGTCATTTTAGGGCTCAAAAGACTTTTTAACATTAAAGAACAGTTTTTATTACATTAAAGTTCTAGTCTTACTTAATTACCACTGTTTATTATGTAAAAGAAAAAAAGCTTGGTTTAATTTGATTTAAAAAATAAATAAAAACAGGCTTCTTCTCATGACAGAAATCAATGTTAAATGTACCAAAGCACTCAGACCCTGACTTCAAGGTGGGCTTTTCAATCAGCACCTTATTTTAAATTGATATGAAAACTTGTCATATTTATAGGGAGCCGTAGAGGGTTTCAATAGATGTATATATTGTACAGGTTCAGATCAGGACAAACATATAATCTCCTTAAACATTCATCATTTCTTTCTGGTGACAACATTCAAAATCCTCCTAGCCTTTTGGAAATATAAACTGCTTTTAAATGGCCCTTCCCTCTGATTACATTTCAACTTTGTCAAGGTCCATGTGTTACTTGTTATCTTTAGTCTACTTTTTATTCACAAAGCCAAACTTCTGAGGACAATAGGGGAATTAAATCTACACTCATGTGCTGTGGCAACACGGGGGGGGGGGGAGTCAAAATTCAGAATTTCAGTTTTCTTCTCAGTAGAATGAGAGATTTCTCTCATTTGGTTATGCTTCCAATCCCAAATGAATTGCTTTTCTTGTTTCAAAATATCAACAACTGGAAATACATATCAACTACACAGGTGTGGACAACTGAAAATTCAAGCATTTTTATAAAGTAAATAAAATTCTAGTTTAGGAACGAGTATTAAAACACACCAGGCTCTCCATCTGGCCATTATAACCCTTCACTATAAGAGCCAGAAAACGGCACTGGTCCCCGACACTAGACTACAGGAACTCTATCCAGTCGTCAGAGCACACGTGGCTAAGACAGAGGGCCCTTTTTGTCTACCCCATTCCTAGAAGCAAATACGCCTGTCATTGGCCCTTAGAATATAGATTGCATCCAATGTTCCACAGAAGGAAAGCGAGCAGACAATCCAGTCCACACAACACCGCAGACTAACATGAAGCTAACCTTAAAAATCGCACACATCCCAAAAGAAAACTGCCCTAAAATCACTTTTGAAGGCCAAAGAATACTAGTTCCACAAGTCTTTCTAAAGAGTGAGTATCAGTTTTCACCCTTTCCTCCAAGGACACATTAGTCCATCTGCCACTCTAGCTCAGAAACTCCACCAGAGACACACCGTCATCTACAGTCTTTGGGGTTCTACAAAGGCAAGGTGACCAACTGCTTTCAACTGTAGAATAACCATCCCTAGGACACCATTTCCTACATGCGGTCTATTAAACCCAGGGCTAATAGGCCAGCTTAGGTCTCATTTAAAGGCACCCCCCACTTTTCATCCCAAGTTTCTTTCTCTTTACGTGTCACATGCTGGCATTTGCCTTCTTTCTCATTTTGACATTAGGAGAAGATAGCCCTTAAGGGCACATTTCTCTTAAAAACACCTTCCAAGAGCCGGGCAGTGGTGGCGCACGCCTTTAATCCCAGCACTCGGAAGGCAAAGGCAGGTGGATCTCTGTGAGTTCGAGGCCAGCCTGGTCTACAAAGGGAGTTCCAGGACAGGCTCCAAAGCTACAGAGACACCCTGTCTCGAAAAACAAAACAAAACAAAACAAAACAAAAAAAAAAACACCTTCCAAGGTTTCCATGCCTCTTAATTTATCATGGCCAAATTGAGGACAAAACATCTCTTGCTTCATGCATATTTCACAAGGGGGCTATTTTCTATTCCCACACATATTCTAATTTCTTTCACAATAAATGTGAGTGATGCAGGCCAGAATAAACAGCTGAACACTGGCCTTTGAGAATATAAATCTAAGAAACAGTCAAAAGGCAAAGATGTGCCAAAAATCAGCTACGCCATTCATGTAAGAGGTGCTTTAAGAATAGACAAACTGGAGGCCAGAAGCTGGTCCAGCAGTTCAGAGATTGCATGCTGTTTCAGAGGACCTGAGTTGGATCCCCAGCACCCACCTCAGGAGACTCACAACTGCTTGTAACTCTAACTCCACAGGATCCGACACCATCTTCTGGCCTCTAGGGGTACCTGCACTCAGATGCCCATTTCCAGACACAAACACATAGAAATCTTTTTTTTTTTAAATCTCCAAATTGGATGGAGTGTTCAAGTTCAAAGCCAAACTGAGCTACATGGCAGATTCAGGACCATCTTGGGTTGCCCTCATTCAAGAAAACAACCTCCTACCCACTAAAAAGAGTAACAATTGAAGAGGCGCCTCAAGAAAGACCCTGTCACAGAGAGGAAAACTAAACTCCCAGGAACTGGCCACGGCAGAGTATGCTTGTGATCCTAGCTCTCAGACAGCTGACACAGGTACATCACCAGTTGGCCAGCAGCCTGTGTGACACAGCAAGTTCCTGGCAATACTGAGCACACTGTGAGACCCTGTCTCAAAAATTACCCCAGAGAGACTCCTTTTGACCGTGTGGTTTAAATCTGGCGTTCTTTCCAAGGGACTCTGGATCTTTGCTATGGCAATCACTGGAGTCATCCGTACTGTTAGTTCTGTTAGTTTCAAGCAGACAGACTCTCAGGGCTGGGCGAGCATAATCCTGTTTTCAAAACCAGCATCTCTAAATAGCCTGGTAGTGTAGATCAGTATCAAGCTCATAGACTCAATAGTATAATTTCTGAACTTGAACATCTTTTTCACTTCAAAAGCATATGTTACCCTCGTTTTACCAGTGCTTAGTGGCTAATTCTCTTCTTCTTAAACTACTAAGTCATCTCTATTTGATATTTAAAGCATCTGATGAAACCAAGCATGGTTGGGGGAAAACACACTCCAAGAGGTGTGCTCTATATCAGATACACAATGGCTACACAATTCCTGACACTCCCCCCCCCCACCAAGCACACAATGCTGTCTGATAAACCCACGTGTGTGCCCTGCTCCAAAATTCAGGTCTTTTGTGACCTAGATTCAATAGCAAGACTATCACTACCACGAAAACCAGGAGAATTGATGTACATAACCACCACCCTCCACAGACCACAAAGAATGTGTATGTGGTCTCCTGTACATATACAAGGGTAGCTTCAGGGAACCCCAAGGTACCCATAAGAAAGAAATCGTTCTTACCCACCAACCAAAAGACACTATGGATGGAGAGAGATGGCTCAGTGGTTAAGAGCACCTGTTGTTCTTGCAGAGGACCCAAGTTTGATTCCCAGTACCCACGTAGTGGCTCACAAACTGTCTATAACTCCAGTTCCAGGTGATCTGTGCCTCTGCAGATGCCAGGCATGAATGTAGTATACAAGCATAGATGCAGACCAAACAGTAATACACATAAAATTAAAAATAAGCAAATCGTGGGGCTGGAGAGATGGCTCAGAGGTTAAGAGCAATGCCTGCTCTTCCAAAGGTCCTGAGTTCAATTCCCAGCAACCACATGGTGGCTCACAACCATCTGTAATGAGGTCTGGTGCCCTCTTCTGGCCTGCAGGCATAGACACAGACAGAATATTGTATACATAATAAATAAATAAATATTTTTTAAAAATAAGTAAATCGTAACGAATATCTCTTCTGAGCAGTCTTGTGAGCAAGACACTCAGCAAGTCACTGAAATTCTGAGATTTGCTACTGTAGAAAGCATTTAATTCTTAGTTTTTACATCAATATTTGTAATGATACTAAGGAAGTAGGAAAAGGTTGAAATTGAACACTGGGCAAAAATCCTGAGTAAGGTGTCTTCCATGAAAGGGATGGGGGCAGGAAGCAGATCTTCTGGTAAATGGGGTGCCATTGATATATACACATCCTACACTGCCTATCTTTGCATGAGAAAAAGCTCTATGGTCCCCTTCCCACATCTCTGCATCCTGATGTACTTCTAGAAGCCAAAAACAGGGTTCTTCCAGTTCCTATAAAGTCTCATGCAATAAAACATCAAAGCACCTCAGCAACTTGGTATTCATTACCAATGCAGTGTGATAAGATAGTTTTACTGCTCACCCCCTAACAACCAAACTCACTGTCTCTCATTCCTACCTTACTCACAAAACAACAACAAACACGTTAGAATCTGCATACTTCAGCATGACACTGGAGAAGACCCTTCACTTCCTTCTCCCTCTTCTACTGACACTCAACACACCATCACTTAGTAGGGAGCCAGTTTTATTTGGTCTCACTTTGATTCTGCTTATAGACAGTGTGCATCCCACTGAGCACACAGAAAATCAGCTCTTCAATCATAACACTCAGGTATTTGTCCTATGTGGTACACGCCCTACACACAACTGGCAGAACTTCCAGAAGTGGTACCAAACCACAGTAGTAAAAAATACGTCAATGGTACCAAACTACAGTAGTGAGAAAAATACTTCAATATTTTTATTATTACAGGTGCATACAGAACTTCAATCCCCAAAGTTTTTTAAATAGTCTATCCCATTTGTCTTTAAAAGGGTGTATGAGGAAAGTTTGAGGGAATATATGTATGTACAGACACTTGGGTAAGGAAATCTAATCCGTGTGATCCCAACACCCCAGAGAGACGTGACATATAAGGATACCTTCCAGAATGTAGCTCTCTGTCTTCTGACCTTTGGGTGTGGACAAGTGATCCAAAGCTCCCGGTCCTTAAGCGCACAATCCAGAAGCTGAATGCTAGAGCCTGGTGGGCATTACTAAGCATGTGTTTGTGGATGTGGAAAACAAGCAATCAGGTGTTCAGAGGGGCAGTCCTGGGGATTAGAATCAAATTAATGCTAAGCCTGCAGCTGGGCTGACCAAAGAATTCCCACCCAAGTCCAGGCCCTAGCATTCTGAATAAGCAGCTTATGCTTACCCAAAACAGCATAAATAATTCAAGTGGCTCAGCCTGCCTGCCTGGATGGCCAACAACAAAAGTCATCTTCCAAAGGCAATGCCAGGCCCTCTGGACAGGTAGGAGGTAGCCCAGTTAATCGGCACACTGTTGTATTCAGCAGGGGCTCTTCGGGCTTTGCGAAGACCCTGAAGCTGAAGCAACTCCTAGTCAGCATGGTACCACCTAATTGTTTCAGGGAAAAAAAAAATGCAATCTAGGCCAGCCAGGGTCCAGATTATGCCAAAGCTGAGGAAAGACTAGAGTTTCTATTACCTGATAAAATCCAGGAGATCAAATGTCTAATTCTCATAATATCCCTAGTTTGGTTCAAAGGGATTAAAATCTCAAATTCTGATTTGGCTGTGCGCGGAAACATGAGCCCCCAAGCCGGCAGTCTTCAAAGGGCCCCCAGATCATACAAGACTCCTCGCGCCTCCACCCACCCACGCCCACCGACATTTGTGTATCTGAGACTGGCCTGGTCTTCTGTGGAAACTCACTGCCCTTTTCATGCCTCCCTGCTACAGAAGGCAGACCATAGGAAGCGCCAGCATCCTTTCTCGGTCGCCCTAGAGCAGGGTGTTTTTATATATGGAGTCTGTGCTAACAGCTTGAAGAGTGCCTCTCAGAAGCTCAATGGCATAATCACAGTTAAGATTCCTACTCCTCGGCTCGTCCACAGTCGGCCAGTGCCCCCTCACAAATGTCCTTCTGTTTTTAATCAAAATGGGCTTTCTCCTTACATGACATTAACGGTACCCATTTCCTCTATCATGTTAGGAAGAATGCATTGTTGATCTTGCCTTGGAGATTTTCAAAAGCCAATGGAAAATAGGGTGGAACACAAACTTTCTCCAGACTACATCAGACTAATTCTCCCTCATTGCTGTCTACAGTGATTCTTCCTACGCTGTGCGGGAGGCAGCTATTGGGGAAGGACTAGAAGACAGCAGCGAGAGGGTTAAACACTAACTCTAGTTGACCTCTGCCCCCGAGCACAGCCAGAGAGAGGCCAGGCTGTCTTCCACCCACCCACCCAGGCTGTTACCGTGTCCTCTCATTGACTTTCTCCAAGTTTCCTCCTGTCTCTCAGCCATGTTCAAACCCATTCCCCTCCAGAGCTGGACCTACTTCGGTATCTTCAGCCCGCGACCTTAAGGGCTGGCTCACCTCACAGGATGAAACAAGACTTCTCTTTCTCAAACTCAGCCTGCTGGTAGAAAGAGAAGGAACGGTGGGTTTATCTTCTACCTCCCAGAAGAGCTGCACCTGTCTCTCTCGTCCACCTTTGAGCATTTCGGACCATGAATAAATGAAAATCTAGGACATCTTCTATAAAATGAGTTGCCACAAACAAGGATATACTTTGCGGCCTCTGTATTGTCAGCCAGCGATAGCTGAAAAGCACAGAAAGTGCTGAATTAGACAGCGGATTGTAAAGATGGCCCCATATGATTCCTGGAGTTCTTTTTCTGAGACTGTCTGCCGGCATACTCCCTCTGTTTCGTAAGTCTCCGTGCCCTGTCCTTGGATACAGACATTTAAGGATGAGCCATTTGTTGAACAACTACTAAAAATGTCCAACAACAGGAAATAATAGTAATGTTTAAATTACATCACAGACTACAACAGACTGAATCGTTCTCTTCATCCAGGCCTCACACAGTGCTAGCAGCTCCGCTGCTATAAGATCTGCCCATGCACAACCCAGCAGAGGCAGAACACAAACCTGCCTGCCTCTGAAGCCCGTGCCCTCGTCTGTTCTGCAGCCTGAAAACTCTTTTAAAGGCCAAATCTAAGCAGAGGGGACCCTAGATTCTCCCGTGTTAGCATGTACTGGAGGACCCCGGCACTCCTGAGGAGCACAACATCCTTAAAACTTGCTACAGTCCCAAGAAAAGCTGTGCCTAGCTGGAAGCCCACTGTGCTATTTAAGCCTCAGGAGGAACAGCCACAGAGTTAAATTTATTCATAACAAATGACAAAAGGTCTACAAGCAATGGCCAGGAAGTTTATCCGCAGAAAAGAGTTGCCTTTCTCTGGGCTAAAGGTCACACAAGGTACAAATTTAGAGCTTTGGACCCAGCCATCTGCTGAAGCATCTGGAGACAAAGGGAGGAGACAGGAAAGGAACAAGAGGCAGCCAAATGGCACAGCTCGCTCGCTCCCTCTCCCTCTCTCCCTCTCTCTCTCTCTTTCTGTGTGTGTGTGTGTGTGTTCTGGTAGATCTTTCAAACAATACTGTAAAATAGGATGGGAGTGTCCGGTCTCAAGAAAACTGCCATAATTCTCACAATGTTTCCCTTCCACTTTAAAATATTGCAAAATCAGAATGATTGCATCATGGTGTCAGGCTTGAACATGCTCAGTGAAGACGAGCACAATGAGAGTAAACTGGAAAGAAAACTGAGTCATCTGAGATTTCAAAAAGTCCCAGTCACTTGTCCCAGTTCGTGAGGAGAGAACACATTCTCTATGAGAGGCCCCTTTTCCTTCGGCGTAGACATTAGCCAACGCCAGTATCAAGGTAAAAATCACAGCTCATAAGATGCTGCGTGCATATAAACACATAGGTAACAAAGAAGGAGAGCGAATCTTTTCTCAAAAGTATTCAGGACACTGTCATATTTAACCCTTAGTTTCCTGAAATAATAATTCAGATTAGAAAAACGGTATATTTGATATTTAAATGACTGAAGTTCAAAACTTAAAGGGATCCAAAAACCTGTTCATCTGCTGTAGAAGGTGGGAAAAGACATATGCATATAATAAGATGATCCAAAACATACCCATTTTTCTCCATCAGCCAAAAGCTGAAACTCTTGGGTCACCTGTGTGCGTGCAGCAGCTTGGTAGACAAAACACATTTTCACCAGGCGGTAGTGGCACACACCTTTAATCCCAGCAGAGGCAGGTGGATCTCTGTGAGTTCAAGGCCAGCCTAATCTACAGAGTGAGTTCCAGGACAGTCATGGCTGTTACATAGACAAACCCTATTTCGAAAAGAGAAAAACAACAATAACAACAACAACAGCAAAAACATATTTTCAACTTTGGGTTACATGTCGAGAGGTGATCCTGGAGCAACTCTATAGGTTGCACTCCATCCCACGGGGCAGGAGCACCATCTGCTCAGGAAGCCACCAAGATTTGATACCCAGGGAAGATGCTTTAAGTTTATAAGGAACCCCACAAGGACAGCCCTGTGAAGTAAGGGTTATTTTCTTCATTTCTGGAGGAAATCACAAAAAACTAACATTCAAGGAAAAAGATTGAAGACAGCAGTTCCAAAAGGCAACATCTTTTTTCCTTCATGTAACACAGGAAATAGAAATGGACTTTAAAATGACTGCTAGTTTCCCTATTCATGCAAAAGGCTGAACTGACTTTTTGGTGTCGATGTTGGAGATCCAAGCTCAGCTTTACCCAGCAAGCCACCTCCCTTCCCAAAACAAAGTTTCTGAATCACAGGGACAAAATTACAGACAAGACACAGAGGAAACTAAACAGAAAATGTTTCGAGAGAAGACAACTTGCAGGAACTGAAGCAGTTGGACACGGCTCTGTGGTCCTTTCCTTCAAGTTAAACCCCACACGTTACAAAAGCTGCTCCCTGTGTTCCCACAATAAACCTGGACATAACTAATCATAAATCGTGACCTATTGACTGGTCTGTCCTTCAATGCCATGACTAATTCACCACTGCCGTGCACAACAGAGCACAGAATCCAACACATAGTCATCACTTAGAAGGTTCCAGGAGCGACTGTTTTACCCGTCTAGTTTGCTGTCTATGCTGTAATAAACACTGTTACCTAAAGCAACTTGGGGAGGGCAGGGTTGTTGAGTCATCTGTTGTTTTCAGCTTTGTTTTTGCTTTCTGTTTTGTTCTTTAAGCTCACAGGTTACAGTCCCTTTATCAAGAGAAGCCAGGACAGGAGCTCAAAGCAGGAGACAGAAGTAGAAACCAATGGAAGGATGACTTTGTTCCCAGGCTCACGCACAGGTAACTTCTTTCTCTGCCTGACCCACCTGCAGAGGGAGGGCACTACACAGAGGGTGCTGATGGTGCCTCTCACAGCAAATAGGCCAATAAGACAAGGCCCTCACGGACCAATCCCTCAGCTGAGGTCCCCACTTCCTGGGTGTGTCAGCTTGACAGCCTAGGTTAGTCATTACAGTCAGAAAACATCCTTCTCTTTGATCAAATGCAAAGTTGTCGTCAATGAGGAGAGATGTGAATATTCTCAAAGACTGTGTTATAAGTCAGTATTGCTTCTCCTTTTTTTTTCCTTTAGTATTTTGAGATAGCATTTCTCTGTTGCTTTGAAGCCTGTCCTAGAACTAGCTCTTGTAAACCAGGCTGGCCTCGAACTCAGAGATCTGCCTGTCTCTGCCTCCCAAGTGCTGAGATTAAAGGCATGTGCCACAATCCCCCATTATTGACTCTTAAAGGAGGGATTTAACAACATCCATGATCCTCATAAGAAAAGAAAAACCATTTCCCTAATATATGTCTAAGACAAAAGGATAAGATACATGGAGCCATACACTGGGTGTGATCTCGGTTTGTTCAAGATTACAGCACTGAGCACACACAACTCCTGATGAAGCAAGGCCTATACCTGCTGCTTTATACACAAACGTAACCCTGTGGTGGACCTTGCGGGGGGAGGGGGGTTCAGAATTTTATGTTGGGAAAGTAGATTTCATTTAACCCTTTCAGGACAACCACTCAGGCTTCTTTGCTTCCAAAGACAAATTGAGCAGATGAATTCTGAAGGCCCGGCCTCTTCTGATTTACAACTAGAAAAAGAAAAGCGGTAAAACTGAAAAGTAAAAGGTGGATAAACACCCCAAAATCAGCATCCTCTCATCGGCTCTGTCATTTGGTCATGACTGTTCTCAGTACCTGAAATACGGCACCACACTGTGGGATTCTTTTTTTAACTGATGTTATTGAGCTATATACGTTTGTCTCTGCTTCCCTCTCCTCCCCTTCAACCACCTCCCATCGTCCCCATGCTCCCAACTTACTCAGGCGATCTTGTCTTTTTCTATTTCCATGTATGTCTCTCTTGGGGTCCTAATTGTTGTCTAGGTTCTCTGAGACTATGAATTGTAGGCTGGTTTTCTTTGCTTTATATCTAAAAGTCACTTATGAGTGAGTACATACATTTGTCTTTCCGGGTTTGGGTTACCTCACTCAATATGATGTTTTCTAGTTCCATCCATTTGCCTGCAAATTTCAAGATGTCATTATTTTTTCTGCTGTGTAGTACTCCATTATGTAAATGTACCACATTTTCCTTATCCATCTTTCAGGTGGAGGAGCATTTAGGTTGTTTCCAGTTTCTGGCTATGACAAGCAATGCTGCTATGAACATAGCTGAGCACCTGTCCTTGTGCTACAATTGGATTCTTTTTTTTTTTTGGTTTTTCGAGACAGGGTTTCTCTGTGGTTTTGGGACCTGTCCAGGAACTAGCTCTTGTAGACCAGGCTGGTCTCGAACTCACAGAGATCCGTCTGCCTCTGCCTCCCAAGTGCTGGGATTAAAGGCGTGCGCCACCACCGCCCGGCTACAATTGGATTCTTAATATCCACAAACTGCTAATTTATAAATGCGCACACATGTGCATAAAAGAAGCCAGTTAAGGGACTAGGGACCATATGGATTTCACAGGTGAACAGGAAGATGGGTGAGAACCTAGGATCAGAAAGGTCAGTGTGCAAAATTCAGCAGGAAGAAGAATTATTTACAGGCCCATCAAGTACCGGAAACACCACCGCTGCTTTAGTAGCTCACAGCTAAAATGTCACAGTGTAGGAAGAGGCTGTCACCACTGCCACATGACCGATGCTGTCCAGAGCGCTGATAAGGAATGTCCACCCTGAAGAAACAGTGGAGAACTTATCTAAACAGTGGCTTTTTGTACTACTAAAACTGTCTATGTACAAAGGGCAAGTATCAAGACAATCTCTCCAACTAGGCATCTCGGCCCTAAGACTCAAGAGCTTCCCGGGCCCTGTTCCATCATTTCTTGGACATAGCTGTTAGGTATGAGCCAGTACAGCTCCACAGAAGTAAACCATACAAGCTGCAAGTGAATCACACCAATGCTTATCCTCAGATAAAGAAGCTCAGAGAGACTGGAAAATCCTGACTCGGAAGTCACACTGCCAATGGGTTATTCCACAGAGCACAGTCCCTTGGGCGTGCTTGCTGCGGGAACAAGAAGTACCTCTCCATCAGTAATGTTGGAGAACATTGTTCCTCAAGCTCGACCACTGAAACACACCTAAGCTAGATGAACAGGCACGTGCACACACACTGCAGGGGTCAGCAGAAAGAAGCTGATCAAAAAGAAAGGCTTGACTGGTAACGCCATAAGAAAGAAAGGCTTGCCGGGTGGTGGCGGTGCACGCCTTTAATCCCAGCACTCGGGAGGCAGAGGCAGGAGGATCTCTGTGAGTTCGAGGCCAGCCTGGTCTACAAGAGCTAGTTCCAGGACAGAAAGGCTTCTCTGACTTGTGAGGTATGCTCAGCCTAGTCCAAGACACGGATGTCAAAAATGGTTGTTGTTGTTGGCCTTATAAAAACTGATGCTGCAGAACCCGATGTCTGATTTTTACTTTGAAAAGTATGTGATCCCAAACCAAGTCACAAAGTTGCACAAGTAAACCAGTGGTAGGATTTCAAACTTAGCAGTTTTCTAATCTCTCATACAGTCCTGTGGGTCTGACCCTGGTCCCACAAGGCTCGCTCTTACTTGGGCAAGATGGCTCTCATGAAGGAGGCTCTAAAATGGATGGAAATCTGCCTGAAACTAAGATTTCCTTTCTGACGAAGATTAAACCCATCAGAATAAAAAGGTAGTGGCGTAAGGAGCAACTAACTAATTAATTAATACATTGCAAAGACCTACAGATCAAGTGCAAAGACTCAAATTTTCCCAGAATACATGAAATGCTACTGCAGTTTTCCCACAAGCTTCTGATGGCCCAAGGACCAAGAATACTAAGCAAAAGCTTCTGTGGTAAGTTTTTCCTCTGGGGGCAACAAGGAACTATCAGCATGATGCCCATCTTCCAAATTCCCATCTCCAGTGAGAGTTAGTTCGATCTGCAATCATGTACCTTTATGAGATAGGATGGGTTAACTGGATCATTGACCAGGCTCTCAGAAGGCCTCCTTGTCAGACTAGCTCCGCTCTCCTCCCCAGATGTCTGCCATCTGCCGGGTTCACTATGCTTTCTCCCGGCTCATTCTGGTCTCATTTGGGGGCTCTGGCATACTCAGAATCCTGTGTTCTGCTTCCTGACTCATCATTACTAGCCTATGGCGGTAGCCAAGTCAGCTAATTTGCCTGCCTTTGTATTTCCTCATCTGTAAAATATCCAGAATAAATAATAAAGTGTGCTCAAAATGGGGGCTGCTCAGTGACACAGGGCTGGGGTCTGGGGACTTAATCCCTATACCTTAGGTCCTGGGTTCTGTCTAGTAAAACGGGAGCTGGGTAGGTGAGAATATGGAACATACCTATTTCAGAGAGTACCTGAGTTCAGGAATTAAATGAATTAATATTTATAAAATACTTTTTTAAGTGCCTAGTACTAGGTCAGTAATTTGATAGTTGATTAGAATAAAAGATAAGTTTTGAAATGATTTCTTCCTCTGACAATAAATCATAGGGCACCATAAAAGTCAAGTTTAAAATGAGAGCCAAGCCGGGCGTGGTGGTGCACACCTTTAATCCCAACCCTTGGTAGGCAGAAATGGGAGGATTAGGAGGAGTCCGAGGTCAACCGTGGCTACATATTGAGAATTTAAGGCCAGCTTGGGTAGATGATAGCCCATCCAAAAAAAAAAAAAAAAAAAAAAAAGAATGAAAGAAAGAAAAGAAGGAAGAATGAAAGACAGGAAGGAAGGTTAAAAAAAATAGTCACAAAGTTTCTATGGGGGCAATGAAACCATTCTAAAATTAGATTGTGGTGGTAGTACACAACTCTATAAATCAATTATACTTAAAACAAGTGAGTTTATGACAAAGTATACTTCAACAAAGCAGCTTCTAAAATAAACAGGCTTTTTAGTCATAATAACAGGAATCAACATTCCAGTTTTAGTTGGAGTTAGAATCCACTGTGCCAAAAGGCTGCTCTTGCTGTGCCTTCAGGTAACAGCATGGTCGTGATGGCCATGGGTGTGGGACACAGGAGGTCTTTCCACACAGGGTACCCAGACTCGGCAAGCAGCAATGGGTGTGGGACAAAAGCGCACCAAGGAAGCTCACAGCTCCTGGGAAGGATGTTTCACTCAGCCATAAAACAATGTAAGAACGTGGTAGCTAAGAAGACATGCCTCAACATGAGTATACTTTCCCTGAGTTTCCTAAGCGTCTTCCTCAGAAGACAGGAGCAGTGGAGTGTAACCCCCATCAAGAAGAGCTCAAATCATGTGAGATTGGTGGTAGTGATTTCAAATCTGCCCCATACAGCCAACAACAGTTTCCTTTCACCTCTCCGCCACCTATTTCCTCCTCAATAAAACTACCTGTTCTCTAAGTGTTGCTAAGTAGATGGTAGGCATCCCAGTTCAGGTGCAGTGACAACAAATACTCTATGCTGTAATTATATACAAACATAAAAAGCCACACGAAGAGACCAGCATGTGAAATGGGAAGGCCACCAACACTTTTCATTCATCTCTGTTCTCAGCTCTCCTGGGACAGCAATCCTTGGTAACACTCCGTATTTACTCAGTGCAAAGGGAAATTAGCTCCACCGCAGTAGCCACGGTTCAACAATAGGAAGACAAGTCGACAGAATTCAACCACCCCATACTTGTTCATGTTCCAAGAGGAGTCTGGTATTCTCTGAGAAGTGTTTGAAGTGAGCCACTTGAAGAATTTGGGAAATCTGAATGTGAGAGCCCCACCCTTTGGCAGGGCCTATGGACAGTTCCTGACATCTCTAAATTATGGCTTAGTTTCCAGAGGCACGTGAGCACTGATTTCATGACCTCACAAGTCTGCAAGTTAGTAACTGTCCAGAAACATAATCACGATGCTGTGGGGCTCCTGATACATCTCCATCCCCAGCACAGGTCACAGATGCAGTAAGACAATTGGTGGTTGGTCAAGTACTTGAAATGACCAGCTTGAAAGTGAGGCAAATCATGGCAGGGTCCATAATAAACCAAAGATGTATTATTAAAATTCCGAAGTAGTTCATTCACCCGACTTCCTAGCCAGACATTTATGGTAGCTAGCCATGTGCTGACAAGGTTCCTAAGCAATGCTAAAAGAGGGGATGGGGCAAAGAGATGGCTCAAAGGTTAAGAGCAATGGCTGTTCTTCCAGAGAACCCAAGTTTGATCCCCAGTATCTACATTATGACTCACAAACAGCTATTAAAGTGCAGCCTCAAGGGATCAGATGTCGTCTTCTGGCCTCCACGGGTACCAAACATATGTGGTGAACAGACATATATGCAAGCAATCACTTATACACATAAAGTATGTTTTAAAAAGAGGAAATGGGCTAATATGAACATAACTATCAGCTCTAAACTGGTCGGCTTCACCACTAGGACTTCTAAAAGCAGTGTTTACATTATTATATATTTATAGAACATTCACACACACACAATGCATCTTACAGGAAGATTAGATAACCAACAGTAGATATCTCCAGGTCGTTGCAAGAGAATGGATTCTAGAATCCATATTATCTTATTCCTGGTCTTCTGCTAAACCTCAGGCTGCCCTTAAAGCCACTATTCACAGGGGAAATCCAGCCTGCTCCCTCTGCCAGCTGATGTCCATGCATTTTGTAGTGCTGCTTGTCTGTGATCCTATTTGGGAGTTGGATGCAGCAGAATCAGAAGGCCAAGGTCATACTCAGCTACAATCACATCCAAGCTAACCTGAGTTATGTGAGACAGAAAAGGGGGGAGTGGCAGGAAGAAGGGGGGAGAGAAAGGGAGAGGGGAGGGAGGATTAATTTTCAATTAGGTACTGTCATCAATTCCACCATGATGGACTAAGCTCCAGAGTTCATTAATTTATTCTTCTCTTTGTTCTAGTCACAAATCTCCATGCAACCAACTAAGATAACCTGGCAGCCCAGAGCTGTGTCTGTCTGGCATTTGGGGTTCAGATGCATTTGGTCAGCTCTATCTTGAAAGCTCGATGAACTCAAACCATCACCCACGTGACTGTGTTGAACAGAGCCCTCCTCCTCTCTGCAGTGTGAGGTAGCCATGGGTTACAGATATTTCCATCCTGAAACTTCAGGTTAAAACCTATTCAGAGAGAAAAAATTATTTTCCCCCTACTTGGATTTTAAGTAATACTTAGCTTTTATAACTCCGTTCTACCAATAATTCACTCTTTGCTTCTAGGCATTCTATATACTCTGAAAGATTCTCCATAGGACCAAATTTGTCTTTTCAGAAAGCATTCTTGGGCCAGAGATGCCTCAACAGCTAAAACACTTGCCACCAAGTTTGACAACTTGAGTTTGGTCCCCAGGACCCTCTTACAAGATTCTTTCTACCCTCCATGAGAATACTGTGGCACACTCTGGCCGTGATGGTGAGCAA
Organism: Chionomys nivalis; assembly: GCF_950005125.1. NCBI lineage: Eukaryota > Metazoa > Chordata > Mammalia > Rodentia > Cricetidae > Chionomys > Chionomys nivalis. The sequence goes on from NC_080107.1 coordinate 26,356,031, forward strand.
ACATGCAAACAGAAACACATGCGCACACACACGGAATAAATAAATGTAAAGACAATTAAAACAATCATTTAGTAAACGTGCCCTCTGAGATAACTGCAGATGGGATTTTTAAGATGTCTTTTCAAGGGTCTTTCACACAATCGTTGCTTTAGCCTATTGGTAAAATGGCTTTAACATGAGGGTTTATTGATGGAGGAAGGTCATTTGTCAATAAACAAACTGCCTTGGCCCATTTGATAGGCTACCCCTTAGGTGGGTGGAGTAAACAGAATAGAATGCTGGGAGGAAGAGGAAGTGAGCTCAGATGCAGGGCAGCTCCTCTGAGAGACAGACGCCATGCTCTCCTCTCCAGAGCAGACACGATGAAGCTCTGACCCAGGATGGACGTAGGCTAGAATCTTCCTGGTAAGCGCACCTTGGGGTGCTACATACATGAACAGAAATGGGCCAAGCAGTGTTTAAAAGAATAGAGTTTGTGTGTCGTTATTTTGGGGCATAAGCTAGCCAGGCAACCATGAGCCGGGCTGTGGGAAGAGGCCCGCAGCTCCCTACTACAGATGGCGCCCACGTGGATAACTGCATCCACAGAAAGCCTGAGAAAGCTTGGGAAAGAATAGAGTAAAGCGTGTTTTCTTGGTAGCAGCAATTTCTCGGGTCTGCTCTGCTTGCTAGAGGCAAGCAAGTGCTCTCATCTAAGAGAGGCTTCCTGACTCAGCTTCAGCTGTGAAACCTTGCAGCTCATTTAAGAGGTCCTACCACGAAATACTTAAAACGGTGTTGGTGAAAAGCTGAAGGCATGCTTTTCGGTTTTCAGCCATAGCAGGAAAAAAATTGTGCTGTTTTAAAATGCCGGCTTTCTGGGCCATCCTGCCAGGGCAAACTCTGACTGTTTGAGGCAGGAGGGCTGACTACAGAGAGAGGAGTTGAATGTTGTCTGTGGATATAGTATTGCAGCTTGTTTGCTGGCAAGGACCTTGAAACGCCACAGAGTTGTGGTGGTAAACATGGCTACAGCCGGTACCTCAGCCACGAGGCTGGAAAGCTAAGGAATGGCTGAATCCAGCCGTCAAAGCCACGGCTTTCATCCTACTGATATTGCTTGGTAAATTAAAGACTCATGTGGTCAGAAAAAGAGAGATATACAGTAAAGAGAGATTCAAAGACAAAGAAAACTTTAAATGATTTACAGTGTGTTTAAAAATATATGCAGGCTGAAAGTTAAAGTTCCTAAAAGTAAAATAAGGAAGAAAGAGAGTAGTTGGGTGTGGTAGTACACACCTTTAATCCCAACACTTGGGAGGCAGAGGGAGATTGACCTCTGAGACTTCAAGGTGTGGTAGCACACGCCTTTAATCCCAGTGCCTAGAAGGTAGAGACAAACTGATCTCTGAGAGTTCAAGGACAGCCTGGCCTAAAGAGTTATTCCAGGACGAAGATATACAGAAAATATAAAATAAAAGTAAAAGTAAACGAAATAGAGGTTAAAATAAAGCTGCACAAAGATGGAAAATACAATGAGAATCTTGATACTGTATGCTATTATGCTCTCTTTGAATTGTTTTAATGCTGAGGAAGGAGCAACAGATGCTAAAAGATATTTGTTTATAAATGCTGCTGAATTAATCCAAGATAGATATTTTCAAAATACCTTGATTTCAGAATTTGGATCTAAGGATATGATACTTTGGAAAAGAGTTTCTTCTTTTGTTTTCACAGAGGATGAGACTCTTTGGATTGCTTCTTCGATCCCAATATGGTATGATAGACCACGTCCTCCTGAAGGGTTGCCGTGAACACCTTCAAAAAATTACTTTGCTCAACTGCCGACTGAGAGGAACCTAGCACACAGGTTATACCATGAAAGACTTGATTAACAGCGCCCCCATTCAGCAGGAAGCAGTTTGGAGAGAAATAACTGCGCCCATATTCCCAAATATTGTTTATAAATGTTCTTTTACATTTCAAGAGGGAGATGATATAGATGTGAATAATTTGCATTGATATGAATCTTGGTTTACTGATATTAATTTAAGGTCAATTTTATTATATGTATATGTATTTCTGATATTGATTAAGGTATTGTGATTGTGTAGTTCACTTAAAAATGTAATGTGTATAGGTTGTTAATGGATAATTATCAATAATAGTCAAGTTTGTAGTCATGTTAGTTAGATTTTCTAGATGTGCATGCATATATTTCAGATAGGCATTCATCATATCTTTCAAAGGCTAGAGAATATGGTATTTTAAATGTTTTAATAACTTAGGGTTTTTCATGACAATGAGACACTCTGCTCCTGGCAGCACCAATCTACTTCAAGAAGGAGATGGGCATCGAAGAGGATCCTTATGGAGTTTGATAGCCATTTGGGCAAGAAACTGCTCTTGCCTGGACTATTTTATAAACTGGACACAAAGAACCCGCAGAGAGAGGACTGCTGAACTTGCCTAAAGGTGAGATGATCTTTCGGGGTTCCTGATTCATGAAAGAGTCTGTGAGACATTCTGCAGGACACAGCAGATAGTGACTGAACTGCTTTTAAATTTCTTGCTTCATGGAAACGTCTCTGGATACTATGGGCCTTTAGGCCGAAGATGGATGCCCCAACGGTACAGAGGAACTTTGGGTGACTGTCCAGGCAGTGAGATGTCTCTGTCATTTCTAGAGTTTGAAAGTTGCTTATTTCTTGTTTGCTTAGGTAATATTATATCCTTCTGGAGTCTTTGAGGGAGTTAAAGAATATATAGATAGTTATTGTTTTCCTTAGTTATGATAAAGATAAAATAGATGTAAATATTGTAATTTTTACTTGATAACTGTTTTGTTATATGTAATTTTGCTATGTTAAAGTTAAAGCCTTCCTTTTTTTTTTTTTGTTTAAACAGAAAAAAGGGAAATGATGGAGGAAGGTCATTTGTCAATAAACAAACTGCCTTGGCCCATTTGATAGGCTACCCCTTAGGTGGGTGGAGTAAACAGAATAGAATGCTGGGAGGAAGAGGAAGTGAGCTCAGATGCAGGGCAGCTCCTCTGAGAGACAGACGCCATGCTCTCCTCTCCAGAGCAGACACGATGAAGCTCTGACCCAGGATGGACGTAGGCTAGAATCTTCCTGGTAAGCGCACCTTGGGGTGCTACATACATGAACAGAAATGGGCCAAGCAGTGTTTAAAAGAATAGAGTTTGTGTGTCGTTATTTTGGGGCATAAGCTAGCCAGGCAACCATGAGCCGGGCTGTGGGAAGAGGCCCGCAGCTCCCTACTACAGTTTATGGGGCAAAAGGTTTAAAATTTCCTACCCCTTCGAAGTTCTTCCTAGCTACTTAAAAATGCGTGAGCCTCAGGGAAAGCGTGAGAAACTGAATGGCTTTGTGGTCTGATGCCTGGTTCTAGCCTTAGCCTAATCAATTCCTGTCTCACCAGAAACTTGCCTTCTACAGCCAGACACTAGTCCAGATTTCGTAGTGCCCAGCAAATACGCTCACTACAAAGCTCCTTAGACGCTACAGGAAACCCTAGGGTGCCTACACACTTTACCCTATCCTTGCCTTTCAGTAATTAAGCCTATATTTGCATCCTTGGTTCAAATTCTAATTTAACAGAAAAAAAAAATCTTTAGACAGTCAATTGAAAGGCAAAAAGAGAATGATGATGAAGTACTAACAGAACAAGAACTAACATTCTTGGATCAGCAAGGTGGTTCAACAGTTAAAGGTACTAGCCGGGCGGTGGTGGCGCACGCCTTTAATCCCAGCACTCGGAGGCAGAGGCAGGCGGATCTCTGTGAGTTCAAAACCAGCCTGGTCTACAAGAGCTAGTTCCAGGACAGGCTCCAAAGCCACAGAGAAACCCTGTCTCGAAAAACCAAAAAGAGTTAAAGGTACTGCCAAGTGCCTTTTTCAGTCCACGCACAAATACAAATCGAAATGACGCTAATATGCCACTCCACGCTCAGTAGGGTGGTTTTAAAGGGGGAGAGGGTAACAAGTGTTAGAAGTATACAGAGAAATGGGAACCCTCCACACTGTTAGCAGAAACGTAAGGGGTCAGCACTGCTGTGGGAAACAGAAGTTCTGCAGAAGCCATTGAGTGACACACACCTGTAACCCTAGAACCAGGGAAGAATGGTCTTGAGTTTCAAGTCAGTGTGGCCTACATCCCCACCCCAGCACCAAAATCTTGACATTGAACTACTTTGTGATTCAGCAACTCCAGTTGCAGAATATACTTGAAATACTGAAAACAGAAATTTAAACTAATTCTTGTATGCTAGTATTCACAGTTGTGCTGTGTAGAATAGCCAACCAAAGTGTCCATCAACAGAAGAACGTCTGAACAAAGTGTGGTCTATCCATACAATGAAACAGCCTTCAGCACTGGAAAAGAACCAAGTTCCCTTACATACTACAACATAGATGAATCTTGTAAAAATTCATATGCAAAAGATTAAAATGCTCTATTCTGCTCACTCTAGAAAAAGCAGAGTGATAGAGATGGAGGGACTTGAAGAGAGGGACAAATGAGGAGCTGCTGTTCAATGGGGAGGGAGCCTCTCTTTGGAAAGACGGAAACATTCTACACGCAGATAGTGGTAGCAACTGCAACAACATGAACAGGCTTAAAGCCACTGAACCGCACTTAGGAAGAGCTATGAACTTTATCTTACTTACTTTTCACCACAGAAAGAGAAAATACTACACATGGCAAAAAAAGGAGGGGGGGAGAAGGGAGGAAGAAAGAAAAAAGGGAGGAAAACGAAATCCTCCAAATTAAGCAATGGAAAACTGAGAGTGACTTCCCCTGCATTAACACTTCCTGGAGAGCACCTGTAATTTTAAAAACTGGACATATTTACACTTTTAATGCTCAATGAAACATGCATTGCAGGTCAAAGTAACGGTTCAGCGTCAACAGAATTCTTAGCACTGACAAAATGAAGCACATGGAAAATGAGATTATATTAACACAGGCCAGATTCGCTCCATCAGGTTTGCATTCCCTCGTGAGTGAAGAACGGCAAGTGACAGAACAGCAGCGTTCACTGCCATGCAGAGAGGACAATCTACGTCCGAGTCATTGAAGCCGAACTGCAAGATCTTCGATCCAAGCACAATCTTGTTCCTGCCCCTCTTAGAGGCACGCTGTCTATCTGGACCGCGAGCATTCACACAGATGAGAAAGCACAGCCTACTCCGGTATATTACCGAGACACTCCAGTAAATTTAAGGAGTTACTACGTTGTTTAGTTTTCATCCTTTTTGCTTACTTGATCCACATGTCATGCATTGGCTGTATCACATGGGAAATTAAAACTTATCTCAATAAGGTATAATCAGATGTTAAATACACCTGCTCAAATTTAATCTCGTTGCAGGCTTCTACATCCTAGAGCTATCACAATGTGAGCTTGGCTAAAAATCAGCAGGACAACTGTGGCTTCAGGAACTCCCTCCCAACTGTGATGCATCTGTGGAGGCTGCAGCTGAGGAACATCAACGAATCCACACCCATTGGATCTCATTCTAGCTCTGGTCCTTCAACTGTTACACGAGCCAAGACTTCAAACACGCTCTTCTCAGCACTTAGCCAGCCCTCTCTAGGGAGAGCTGAGATCTCTTACAGACATTACCAAATAGATTCATTCCCTAGGAAAGCTGGAGACCAAACCTAGTCACTAGTTGCTGTCACCAGGAAATAGTCTTGCTTTGATAAATAAGTGAGCATCCCTCTCAAGCTGATTCTAGGATTGTGATAAACACCCCACACTGCCCTGCTCTAGCCTAGAAGGGCTCCTTCCATCCTCCGGCATCCACCTCCTGCTTTCTGAGGAGCCCCAGAAAGATAGGGGTTCTTCCTTCTTTCGTGCCACTGGGGAAACTATTTCTAAGTGTCTCTTGGGACTGAGCAGGATGTCTATATAAAACTTCCCCTCCACTCACCATCTCTAAGTGGTGTTGCAATCCTAAAAATCCTTATTCCACCCATGCCAAGAGATGTTCCAACGAATGGGGATTTCTCCAGTTGCTGGTTAGGCTAACACTGACCATGTTTGAGACTTTACAGGAGCTGGCAGCAAGAAGAGGGCATCTGCATTCAGCTCTTGCAATTGCCCGGATCCTGCTGTTCCTGTCATCCCTGGGGACCACACTCACTTCAGCATAAAATGCTACGGCAAATATTTCTCAGGAGAGTCTACTCTTAACAACCGGGCATCTTTGTTTAAGTAAGTAACATCTTAGTATTTATCTTGAGAAAACTTTTCTCTGGAAGTCTCCAAAGTTCTGCAGTGGCATTATTATTCACTCCATCTGGCTTCTATTGTATAAAATGGAACTCAAAACTGGCTCATAACATCATAACAAGTTGGGATGAGAAGGTGAGCTCTCTTAAACTCGATGTTGGTATCATCCACCTCAAAAATAAGCAAGCAATTTGCCGTCTACATGACCCAAATGAGAACGTCCAGGTAGGGAAAAAAAAAAAGAGCATGCGAATCACATTTGTAGAGTGAATCACTTTTAAATACATGCTTAGGATTTTTGCCCCCACAAGTTTATGAAGTAAATCCAGTGTTACCGTGCCCACAGCAAAAATCAATCTCAAATGATATTGTTCACCCAAACCTACTCAGAGTATGCCAGATCTGAATGCAAATCCAAGCTGCAGCTCTAAGAAAAGAACCTACACAACTAGCGATCCTTCATAACGGCTAAATGGATGTCCGAATTACATGAAGGATCTCTGGGATTGCACGCACACTCACGGCAACAGAACTGACCACAGCAGCCACATGGGAACGCGGCTCACACCCCTACTACAGGCTTCTTCAGGACATGTCAGAATGACCAGATGATCCTCACCACAGCTGAATCCACTATTATGTACTTCGATTTTCTATGCCTAACACACACACAAAGTTCAAATCTGAGAGGACCTCAAGGTCCTTGGGCACGGTATTTCCATACTTGTTTCTCGGAGGTCCCTAAGAGCACTTAGCTAAGTAAAAGCTAACTGTCTGCAAATAGGATAGGAGGTGGCAACCAGTAAGTGTCCAGGTAACCATGATGGTTTACAGCAAGTGTGAATCCGCAACACCTAAGTCAGGAGAAGAACAATCCTCATTCAACAGCAACAACCCTAAGAGATGGCAAGAGCTGCAGAATAGGAAGGACTCAATTTCAGCAAAAGTTAAAAACTCCCCAGCTCTCACTCCAACCTGAATGGGTCCTCCATCTGGTTTAGGAAAGCCTAGTGGTCAAGCTCTCTACCGACAGGCTCCCAGAGAGACACTGCGAGGTGGCGGAAAAACATCCGTCATCACGTTAAAGGTAACCACTGGCTGAAACACTAAATAGGAAAGTGCAAAGGGGCCATGAGAACAAAAGCAGAAAAGAGCCCAGTTACACTTCAAAACCATGAGAGTGGGCAGAAGCGGTCACTGGAGTCTGTCTTGCTGTCTGTGATGGGTGTCTGCCAAGCTAACGCTAATTCTGGGCCCATCAGAGTCCATAACTTTCACAACTCATTTGTTAGACTCCACACACTGTTAGGAGAGCAAATGACTTTATTGGAAAAGACCATAGAAAATTCTGCCGTCTTGCTGGTTCTTTATTGAGAAAGCCCTTGTTCCTCCCGGCTCGAAATGATTCGTTTAGTGCACCCTTGCATGCACACATCGGGCCCGGCATTGTGTCTAGAGCGCACTGGCTTACTGGAATCGGCCTAAGTAGTCTTCTGGGCAATGTCACTAATTGAGGCAAGGGACTCACTTTTTCTGCCCACATTCCTAGCCCCTCCTGCTCCCTTCCCCCACGCTCCAGCCTCCAAGTACCAGGCTCCATTAGTACAGTAATAAAACCACTACTGTTTGGTTAGCAGTAATGAGTTCTAGAAGTATCAATGGCGTGTTTCACGAAGAAGGACTATTGTTAGGTGCAGCATCAATCAGGGACAGTAGATTCAGGACCAGTGAACAAATGCTGTCATGACCACAAAGCTGTCTCCACTGTACCCCATGTTAAAATCCAGGGGTGACAGTTTGAGAGGGCGTTTTTTCATTTGTTTTCATTGAACATACAGCCAATTGCATGCTAGACAATTAATGAACCACATTCCTAGCCAAGGGTCTCCGATTTTATCTACCAATAGGTCTTCCTAACTATCTCTTGGTGGTAAAGGGTTTAGGGTATCTGTTTTTGTTGCTTGGTGTTTGTTTTGTTTGTTTTTTTTTAATATAAGTTTCCACTAACCTATAGATGAAGAAATACCAAACATTCCCCATACCCTCCCTGATGGTGCTGCTTTCAGGCTCAGCACCAAGCCTGACCAAGAGCTGTCTCTGCCTTCTGCACAAAAGGGACTAAGGCGAAAGGAAACAGAAACAATACTTACTTGTTTCTGGTGCAGAGAAGCAGCAGGCATGAGAAGAGAAAGGAAAGGTGGAGGAACTCACAGGCTAACATTGGCTAGGCAACAGTCTTTCTTTTCATATTTGTCAATATTGGAAATGGCTATTGTCAAATTTCCTCCGACTGAAGGGAAATCGAATTTCTTCAAACAGATAATAATCCACCCAAAGAAGAAATCTGTAGCAGACTAATACCGGGTGCTCTTTTCTTCTCTGGATTTTACTGCATTAGCAATCATGCCTCAGTATCAGGGGCTCTAAAAGGAAAAAAATATCCAGGAGAATTTGAAATTACAATCAATCAATTCAACAGAACACTGGCAACAATTCTGTTTCACACTTTTAAAAATAACATGTTATAGTTATGTAGGAGAAAAAGAAAAAAATAAGGAAAAATAGAATCAGAAAGTATTCTACCCTAAAGGGCAGTGGAGGGAAATTCCCATGAGAGCTGCACGTTCCCCTTCCGTCCTAGGACGCCACTGACCTCTACCCTGGGGAAAAGTCTAACTTTCGGTATTCTTGTTATGCATTACTAAGCTTATATGGAACAATACAGAAATACAGCCTTCAGCAGCCTCCAAATGCCACCTGCCCAATAAGGAACAATACAGAAATACAGCCTTCAGCAGGCTCCAAATGCCACCTACCCACAAGTTCAATACTGGAGAGGAAAGTTAAGTTTTATTTATGTAGCCCAGAGAAGGAACGTTTCCTTTTTCCTCTTTGCAGTGTTAGGGTCCAAACCCTGAGTCACACCCCCAGGTCTAGAGAGCTTAGACTTCAATGAGTGGTTACATGATAAAGGAAATGTTCGCTCAACACTCAGTTGCTAAGGACTCTTAAATACAAGATCTTTGGAAGAGGAAACTGAACCGAAATAATTATGTGACTTAGCATTTGTCTTCCAGGTGACACTGGGGTGTTTTTATTATCCTAGCTATGTGACCATCATAATAGAGATTACCTCCCCTGTATCACAAAAGCAACACCCTTGGGCTAACACAGACGCCTGCTAACTTAAAATATTGATTGGAAAATTAGTCATCACACATCCACTGAAAGACCACAAAGTACAACAAAGGGCATCTGACACCCAAATAAAGAGGTGCCATGTGGGGCTAGACAGGGGGCTCACTGGTTAAGCTCATGGGACGCTTTTGCAGAAGACCAGGTTCAATTCCCAGCACCACACGATGGTCTGAAACTCCAGTCCTAGGGGATCCAGTACTCCCCAAAGACACAGACTTACATTCAGGCAAAACACCCACACACATAAAATAAAATAATGATAACAATAATAAAAAAAAAGTTAAAGTGCCATGTGTTCAGCATCTCAGGAATTTGACCACCAGAGAGTCATCGAAGTTAAATGCACTGCTCAGTGTGGAAGGTGGCTGGAAGAGGAAGTTGGTGGTGGAAACTGATGGAAATTCGCTGAAAGAGGAAGACAGAAAAGACAGATGACACCATGCCCAAGCTAAGATGGTGATCAAATGACCAGGCCTTTTGCCCAATACAGTCGGGAACATGTTATGATACCTTACACAATTTTTGTGTCAACATCACAGAGGGTACTTAAACAAACCTCAACAATATGGGTCAACCACTGGACATGGCCTCTTAGCAAAGTCAAGAGATTGGTAAACACAAGATACATGAAGCTACCATCAGCCAACACAACACGCTGGTTGCCATGAAAAGGGTTTTGGTGTTGCTGTGGTTTGCCTGACTTGGAAGAAGCACATTTTAATACAATAAATAGTGCAACGACAGCACAGACTAACAAAATCCGCCACGCTCATGATCAACATTGTGTACTCAGGACACACGGCTGTCTGTACTACACTTTTACCTAACAGGCGGCGGTTGACATCAGCATCAGTGTGAAGACATGAGATGCCTGTAGCCCTGGGAGACAGACTGTTGTTACAGTTCATGGTTATCTGTCATTATTGTGCTCTGTTGTTATGCTGACCGTGATTGACTGAGCTATGCATTGCTATGACCCTGTTCACAGTAAGGAGAGAGAAGAACTGGTGGGCTCTTTATCTAGTCCAAGGTGGGTTAAAATCCTCTTAGAGAATGGAAGAGAGAGTTTTAGGATCCACTTCACACGCCACTTCTCCTTCCCTAAGAGTATTTGTCAAGGCAATGTGTGTATAATGAGCGGTTTTTTTTCTGCTTAACAGTCCTGGCTGTCTGTCCTGGAACTCGCTTTGTAAACCACAGTAAATATTTACTACTAGAAGAGTCAGCTGCAAGTTTGCCCACAGGGAACTTACTTGAAGCTGGGGCTTTGGTTAAGTTGGAGGTTGCTTGCTTTAACCTTCATAAAGCCCTGGGTTCAGTCCTCAGCACTTTTTAAAAGCAGATGTGGTACATGTCTATAATCCCAGAACTCTGGGAAAGTGGAGACAGGAGCATCAGAAGTTCAGGGCATCCTTGCGAGGGCTACTGAGGCCAGCTAGCCTGTACTACATGAGACCTTATCTCAAACAAACAGACAAACCAACAAACAAAACAGACAAGAGTTGAGGTAAAGAGACTTTTTAATAGGGGGAAGTGAAGTTATAATTTCTAACAAAAGCCTGTAGAAATAGGAGTGGATGTTGTATTTGGGGAATGTATATGTTAGAGGAGTATATACCACCAGACATGCTGTAGAAACAGAAGTAGGTGTTCTCTGAAGACAAGAAGCATATCACTTTTCTTAGAAATCTGTCCAATGGAGATGGGTGGTCCTTGGTCTTCGCACAGGGCAGGGAACCCTGATTGATCTTTGGGCTGATGAGGGAGGGGGACTTGATTGGGGGAGGGGGAGGGAAATGGGAGGCGGTGGTGGGGAGGAGGCAGAAATCTTTAATAAAATAATTAATTAATTAAAAAGGAAAAAAAAGAAATCTGTCCATAGGGACCAGGCACGCACCTTTAATCCCAGCTCTTGGGAGGCAGAGGCAGATGGATCTATGTGAGTTCGAAGCGAGCATGGCCTACAAAGCGATTCATTTCATCTCAAGCTCACACCTCTAGTTACTGTGACCGTGCTGACATGATTTCTGTACCTCTGAAACTTTTCTTTTGGTTCAATTTTTCCTTATTTTGGTAACTTTGACTTCGACTAACAGGTATGATATTATGTCATAGTTTTAAACCCCATCTCCACTCCTAAGCAACAGACCCTGGACAAGTCCATTGTTCCTTTAAGCTGCTACCTGGAGTCAATACAGCAGCCATGTTGACACTCAAGTGTACATTCAAATGTACATTCAATGTATATCAAATTGTAAGTACATTCTACTCCACCAGTGGCTTTTCCCAAAATTTCAATCACATTCCCTATGTAACCAGGGTTTTAGGGTAAAAGTTCCAGCCCTGGCCAGGCTGCTCTGTCAATTAAAGATACAAGTGACGAAAGGCAGAGAGAGGAGATTTGAGCTCTCAAGCTTGCCTTCCAAGGTAATGAAAGAAGATTTAGGTTTAGAAAGAGGCAGAATTGGGGCCATGGGCAACACATACCCATAATTAATTAATTCTGGTCAAGATGTGGGCCTGGTCCTGCGTGGTGGTTCAGTGAACCACCTGAAAAGACCAGGGTTCTAAAAGATGCTTGCTCCTGCTCCAAGGTGCTGCCTCCAACACAGCATGCTGTCGCCTTTATCTGGGCTGGGCTGTCCTGCCCTGCTTTGCTCTTAATATCCCAGAAGATTGGACTCCTCAGTGTGCCTTCAGCCTTGAACGGAGATGAGAGAGGTTATGCACACAGACAGTCCTTGAGTGATTCACAGACCTACGTAGGGTCAAAGACGAACCTGACCCAAAGTAAAGGAGATAGAAGAAAAATGAAGGCCAACGTGCCAGGCTTTTATGCTCTTTTAGTATCCTGTGTGTCCGAGTGGGGAGCCGCTGTTTCTCAGCAAAAGCAGACTGTTAAGTACCTATTATACTTTGCCCTGACAGAAAACTCACTCCCCTCTCCTAATCTCTTTTTCAAAGTTCTAAAACAGCTTTGGCTTTAGCGTACACCAGGGGTTATGATTTTAATAGCTTCCTTCATGTCCTCACCCCAAAAAGCAATGTTATCAAGAATTAATGAATAAGCAACATTTCCTAAACACTTTTAAACTAAAGGCAGTTCTGGCGGCTACCATTTCCCTAGCCCTGAAAAAAAATTTAAAGCATTATATGACACAGCCAGAGTTGGGCAGAAGCCAGCCAGCTCAATTTCCTTACAGCAACATAGTACCTTGTTATACAGATGAGGCAGGGCAGGGCACAAGAAGAAAGCTCAGGCCAGCACTTCATTAAAGGCTTGAGAAGAAAGCTAAGAAGTCAACTCCCGTTCCTCATGCCCCTTAACCACTGTCTGTTGCTGGTTTAAGCATCTGCTGTGGGTGAGCTTTGGAAATCAACACACAGGGAGTGCCCACTTCAACCAGATCCTCAGTCAGACCATTTCAGGAAGAAAAACACGCAGCAGCAACTCAAAAGATAATTCCTGAATTTCACTTAATTTGACTGTTAGAGTCAACGCCTCATTTTTTAAAAATAAAGAAAAGATGAAATGACAAGCGAACAGTCTGACAACAGCAAACTCCAGATAGTCTCATCTCAGTCTTCATACTCCTGAGGCTGGAAGCCCATAAATGATTCATAAACCAGTTGCCAGCATTTGCTAAGTGGATGACAGCAAAGTCACAAAGGCAACCTTAGGCTACAATGAAGGAACACAAGGCAGAATCACCTGACCAAAAAAAAAAAAACAACCACAGAAGGAGCAACAGTTATCCAGGGCGCGGGAGATGGCTCACGGAGGAGGTGAGCTTCTGCACCAGCTTTAGGAACCTGAGTATGGATCCCACCACCAATGTAAATGCAAAGCAGCAGGCATCTGGGACCCCAGTCCTGGAGGTGAGCAGTGAAGAGGGGCAGATCCCCGGAGTTCCAGACTAACAACAAATCTGTGAGCTCTGGCTTCAGTGAGAAACCTCAACTCAGGAGCACATCTAATGTTGACCTCTGGCCTCTGCATGCTTACACACAGGAGTAAGCACCTGCACAGACATGTGCACACATATGTATACATACACACACACACACACACGCACGCACGCACACATGCACACGGTGGTTGTGTTTGGGAGACAAAATGACCCAAGAGTCACATACCTGCCATGACTATTCAGAATCTATTGGTTACTTTATAAACAGAGGTGCATCCAGGATTATTTTGATTTTCAGTTGTGTCTAATTGCTATGATGAGAAATCTATTTCTGCCAGGAAGGGAAATCGAGGTTTGGTACCAGGGAAGAGAAAGCAAACTGGCTCACCAATACCAGCAGCATGCTTGGAAGAGAGCACTGTTTCACAGCAAACCCCAAGTAACACCTCTGTAAATGGAGCACTTCTTGCTCTGGAAAGAGCAATGTGGCAGCAGAGCTCTGGAGCCCGAGGACAGCTCAGCAACAAAGCATGGAAATCAGAACGGATGAGGTGAACGCGGCCCACGGAAAGAACTGAGACTACAGCGTGGACAGAGACTGATAAACATTTTCAGCCCCAGCACTCAAGACACCTATAAGAAGAAAACTCACGGCGTCTCTTCTTCCCCTGAATATTATGCCCCCCTTTGCCACCCTGCTCCTCCCTACCATCAATCCGTACTCAAACCACAAAGAGTCCTCATGACTTCACAAGGAAAGCTTACCCTAGGCTTCTCCTTCGTAGGACACAGTCCCTTACTTTGAGAATTGAGGGGATTTCCCCTTTGAAAAACAAAGCAACATCCGTGTAGAAAGGAGGAAATCTAAATTCTATAATATTAAAATTAATGGATAAAGATTCGTTGCAGACATTCTGTGTCACAGTGGAGAAAGCAAACAATATATACTCAGTGAAATAAGAAACCATAAAAGTCCAGAGTCTCGTAGAGCACAGTTTATATACTTGTTATTCTGTACTTGGGAGGTGGACGCAGAAGGAGTTCAAGGTCATCCATCCTGGCCCACAGAGTTCAAGGCCAATTCGAGTTCTGTGAGAAGACCCTGTTGGTTAGAGTAGGGATGGAGGGGCAGGGAGGGGAGGGGAAGAGAGGGGGAAGGGAGAGGAAGGACTCAAAGAAAAACAGAGCTGGAGAGATGGCGCAGCAGTTAAGAGTACTATCTGCTCTTAAAGACAACCTGGGTTTGAGACTCCCAACACCCACATAATGGCTCCTAACAATATTTAACTCTAGTCTCAGGGGTTCCATAACCTCTTCTGGCCTCCAAGGGTATCAGACACACACTGTAAAGGCAAAGATGCCAGCAAAACACCCATACACATAAATTTGAAGGGTGGGGTGGGGGTGGGGATAGGGTTATTCTGTCCTTCTGAGTAAAATTCCAAAATCAGACTTGCCAAAAAACTGTGTAATTTTATTCTTTGAGAATTTTATACAAAGTATTTTGATTACATTCATACCACCCCTTCTGTTGTAAGTCAAGGGTCTTCCAGAGATTCCCAAAAACAATGCAGGCCATTGTCACTACTTTTGAATTGCCCACTAAAATTTTTTTTTCACTTTTTACTTGGTGACATGGTCTCACTATATAGCACAAGGCCTAGGACTCCCTATGTAGCTATCTATGGCGGTTTAAATGAGAATGGCTTCCCTAGACTCATATATTTGTATATTTAGTTCCCATTTTGTAAACTGTTTGGGAAGAACTAGGAGGCGTGGTTTTCTAGGAGGAGGTCTATCATTGGAGGTTGGACTTCGGGGGTTCCAACAACCCACACCAAGCACAATCTCACGTGAGGATCAGATGTGGGTTCTCAGCTACTGCCCCAGCACCACGCCTGCCTGTGTGCTACCAGGCTTCCAATACTGATGATCACCGACTAACTCTCTGAAACTGTAAGCAAGTCCTCAATTAAATGCTTTCTTTGATAAGCCATCCTGGTCATTGTATCTCTTCACAGCAATAGAACAGTAACTACACCAGTCACCTAGCCTGGCCTGGAACTCACAGAAATCTACATCCTTCTGCCTCCCAAGCACTGACATTAGAGATGCAAGTCATCAAACCTGGCTCCAAAAAACCCTTTCTTGACACTAAATTGCAACAGGAGCTCCCACACCTCAGGAGAATCCCTACTCTCTCCCATTCCCTGAGCTTCTGATTAGCAACTCAATGCATATCATAGGCATATCAACACTCCGAGGGAGTCTAGAGCAGAAGGAACAACTCGGGAGTTGAAGTGTTCTAAACCCTCCTACAGTGTGAAGTCAAGGCCAGCAAACTCAGAATCACAGCAGGCAGCACTAGCTCAGCTGATAGATCCAGCTCCTCTTCACCAGGAGCTGTATCTAGAAGCAGAACAGTGCGTCTCCAAGCAACGCCCACACCTACAGCCTCAGTCTCTTTGCATCACAATGGACAAAGGAAAAACCAACACACGTCTCCAGGGGGGCTGGGATAGCATTCGCAGAGAACGTTTAGACTCTGCAAGGCTCCAAGCTCAGTTACCATCCCATCCTCCAAGCCCACCAAATAAAAAAAGAAGAAAGGGGAAGAGAAAGAAAAGAAAAATCAGGAGAAGAACACAAAAGGTTTCACTTAAGGAAGCCTACATTGAAACAATGTTGGCTTTGGGTTTTTTTCCACAGAGGTGAGTGCTAAACTTTCCAAAAACAAACAGTTCTCTCTCCAGAAAAAGGACAGGATGCTAGGGATGAGTCATTTTGTTGACATCCTAGGTACTGGGCAGATGGAGGACAGGAACCAGATCAGCTTCCTAGAGAGGACAGATGAAAATGTCACTCCAGAAAAAATCAGAGCTGGGACATACTAAATGTCAGAAACAGTTCTGTGGTCCAAACCCATCCTAATCTAGACCTTTGTTTAGTGATGATGCCCAACCTCACTTTGGAAAAATTATGAAGAAAACTTAGTCCTATAACCCCAGAATCCATAAAATAACTACATGCTACGGTTAAAACAGCTTCCCAATACAGAAAGAGCATCAATCATTTACAGCCTCAGTCTCCACTCCCAGGCATAGATACTTTCTCCACAAGAAAGTAAAAACATAGGAATAAAAATATATATTCCAGCACCCTAGCCCATCTTGCCAAGTGTGAGGTTCCATGCTGCCTCGGCTTTTAATGCCACCATCTCATTTCCGTATAAGCACTTGCTACAGAGGTCTACGCAGACAAATTACGTGAAAGATGATTCTGGGGGGGGGGGGGGGAGTTCGAGACAGGATTTCTCTGTGAAACAGTCCTGGCTGGCCTGGAACTCACTCTGTAGGCCAGGTTTGTCTGGAACTCACAAAGACCCACCTGCCTCTGCTTCCAGAGTGTTGTGATTAAAGGCATACGCCGCTGCCGCCACCACCACCACCAGCCAAAGATAATTCTTCTAAATCTATTATCTGAATCATAATTCTATAAAGTCACAAGCAAGTATCCACTCATTCATTATCCCCACTGGCAATCTAACATTAAAAACTCCTTTGTAAGTAATAGAGATAGTTTAAGGAGAAATGGCATGATCGCCAAACCTTTTTTCTAACTTTATTTTATGTACATTGAGGTTTTGCCTGCATGTATGTGTGAAGACACCAGATCCCCTAGAACTGGAGTTGAAGACAGTTGTGAGCTGTCATGTAGGTCCTCTGGAAGAGCAGTCAGTGCTCTTAGCCACTGAGCCATCTCTCCAGCCCAGCCAAACCTTTTCTATTACCTAGCTGTTTTCTCTAATTGGCCCGGTGTTCCCTTCACTTACTTGGTTCTCAGCTGACATAATGTAAGGTAACTAGAATACAAAATGTCAAGGAAAAGAGATTCTCTTCTATTGATACACATTTAATTAGGCAGACAAATTTTATTGAGGAACTCAATGCTTATTCAACTACATCACTTTGTAGTTCTTTGTAGTTATTAGGGGGAATAACTATTTGAAATGCTTCAGGTTAACAAAAACAGAAGCACATCCTAATAAAGCTCCCTAACAGTACACAGTGGCCACCTCAGTCCTTCGAACTGGTTTATTCGTTTAACCTGTGTGCACAAGGGCCATGGAAGGACCTCAAAAGAGGAGTCAGAAAATGTGCTTCAAAGTCCAGACACTGAGCATGGATTAGGAATCAGCATGTATAAAGCTATTTACAACTCTGTTAGCTAAACACTTCTGCTATACTCATATGTCTTAGGGTTATCATGACTGTGATGAAGCACTATGACCAAACAAGCTGAGGAGAAAGGGGTCTGTTTGGCTTACAATTCCTCATTGTAGCCCATCACTGAAGGAAGCCAGGACAGGAACCTGGGGGCAGGAAAAGAGGCCATGGAGGGGAGCTGCTTACCGGCTTGTTCTGCATGGTTTGCTCACCCTGTCTTACAGAAACCCAGGACCACCAGCCCAGGTATGGTACCATCCACAATAGGCTGGGCCCATCCTCATCAATCACTAATTAAGACAATGCCCAATCTTATGGAAGCAGTTTCTTAATTGAGGTTCCCTACTTTGAGGTGTCTTTAGCTTGTCTCAAGTTGACATGAAGCTACTCAGTACATTATGTAAGAGTCAATTGATTCCCACAGCAGGGAAACTAGTGATCACAAAGTTAAAACCCAAACATTAGCCGTTGGGTCACTACTCCCATTCAGAATGTTAAAGGACACAGAAGGGTCCTAAAATAATTTGGTGCTTTAGAAAACAAAATCTCAGGAACAGACATGCTACCCATGGGACACGGAGCCATGTAAACACTTTCTAGTGGCCAAAGCTACAACAATCTGACCAGAGTGAAATAATATATTATAACTAAAAGTACAAAACAAACATCCATGAGCCCATCAAAACATAAATTCTTAGTGGAAGGGAAGGGAGACAGGGTCTGTGTAGCCCAGGCTGACCTTGGACTCACAACCTAGCTGAGGCTGACAACCCTCAACTTCTGACCCTTCCATGTCCATCTCCTGGTGCTAAGCCTATAGGTGTGTGCCACCACACCAATTTAATAAATGAATGGAGAAAAGAGACAAATGTCCCAGGAAGAAGTCACTCCTAACGAGGGGGCAAAGACCCCAGTCACTAAGGACGCACTGCACAAAGACGGTCTCAAGGAGTGCAGCGTGCAAGGGAAGGACAACTCTTGATGGTTTTTTTAAGGGGGAAAAAAACCTGTCAACCATAACTTCAGACAAATGACTGGGGTGACCCCCTGAGTTCAGCACTTGCACTTGAGGGGATGTGAGGAAAGCAGATTTGACCTCTGAGACTGTCCTCAAAACCCACAACCTTGCTCTAAGAAGAAAGACCTGACATAAACCCACCAAGGAACAAACTACAAATCCCCGACAGAACTCCTGACAAAGCCATCAAAGAGGAAAGTAAAAGAGAGGTTACTACAGCTGGTTTGGGCAAACCAGCACAGAACACACAAGTAAAAATAACCAGCATCCCTCACGGGAGGCAGGAACAAAAAAGGGCATCAGGTAAACCTGAAGAAGCATGAACAAAGTACGCATTCACTAATAATGACATATCACTGACTGTGACAAATGGCACTAACAAAAAATGATGGTAAGATAAACTGACTGACTGCGTGGCCCTGTCCTATCTTACTAGGCCACAATAGAGTTCACTACAGAAAATAAAAATAGAAAAGTCAAAAGGGAGTAAAAGCTATATACCAGGCTGCAGTGGACAACATTCTTACTATCCTTGGCAACTAGGAAGTCGTGAAGGTAATTCAGCTGGGGTCCTTACTGTTTGCTTCTGTTAAAAGCTGGGGCACTCCAGGACAGCCAGGAGTGTTTCCCAGAGAAACCCTGTCTCAAAAACCAGAAGGAAAAAAAAAAAAAAAAAACCTGGACTGCTCATAGAGTCCAGATTCAGTAGACAGATTTTTGGAGAGTTCTCTTTATGAAGATAGAAACAATACTTACAGTCTGCATCTGCCCAATTAATACAATTAGAGGAAAGAAAAAAAACTGCCTGGCCTGCTGAGGGAAAAGACATGTCCAGCAGGCTAAACTCTACACACACACACACACACACACACACACACACACCTGCCATCCTGACTTGAGAGCCTCTCCATTCAGTACTGCTTTTGTTTCGCTACAATTTTTAAATGAGAGCAACTCTAAGTACACATTGACTTTCAAAGTCTTAAACACAATGCCTGAATTACTTCCAAATAGTCCTACTTTTTCCTTTGCATCTCTTTCCAGCCAGTTCCTTAAGACCTACAAACAAGGCATTGAGTAAAGATGATAATAGCCGATTATTCACCAAGCACCTGTCAGAAAGCAGCCTGAGGTTCAAAGCCGAGGGGGGCACCTGGAGAACCGCCCCTCAGACAGCAAAGCCTCGACCTGCATCAAGATCCTCCCCCTGCTCTCCTGGCGAGCACACCAAATCCATGCCAACCTCAGAATGGAACTTTCGAATAGAAACATGAATGCTGCTGGCACAGCGGTGACCCTGTTCTTTGATACCTTGCACAGATGTAAGCTAAGGGTTCTTGCCTTCGAGCACTGCTCCTCCTTCCCGTCTCAAGATCAAAGGAGAGAAATTCCTCAAGCAGGAATGACAGCCAGGATGTCTATTCCATTCAAATAATTCAAGAGCAACTTGAAAGAGCAACTGTGAATTACAGTGTACTAGGGTACGAAGTCACCAGAACTGTGTTTCTAGAGGGAGTCCATTTGTAAGACTGAGATGCTGAATGTAGACAGAACATGCACCAATTTTTTGAGATTTTTATCATTTTTAATTGTGTTTATGTGTTCGAATATGGGTGTTGGTATGTACACAAGTGTCACCAAGCCCAGAAAGGGTGCTATATCCTTTAGAGTACAGGCAGTGCTGAGCTACCCAGCACGGGTGCAGAAAACCAAATTCAGATCCTCTGCAAAAGCAGTACCCACTCAACTCCTGAGTGTCTCTTCAGCATGTGTGCGTGTGTGTGTATGCACACACACACGCACTCAGTTAAATACACATACTTTTCAATCAATGGCTCTTCAAAAACCCTTCAAGAATTGTTTAGGGACTTCTTTAAGATAACGTTTATAAAAGTGGCAAATGTCTCTAATTTCCAAAGCTGAAGTCTGCTCCCCTCCCTCCACACACACATCGCTTTACACCACTACCCATGAGTGTGGTCATACCACACTTTACACCACCTTCCATGAGTGTGGTCATACCACACGACCAAAGCATGTTGGGACGGAGCTGAAAGTCCTCCAAGTCCATACTGCCTCTAGTACAATTTCCAACATCTTGCTATATATCACTTTGAAAACTTGTCACAGAATGCTTATAAACTATCAACCCTTTTGTTGATACTATCTGCCCCTTAATTCCTCTCTAGGTAAAATACTCATGGAGAATTACAATCCCTAGAGCAGTGGTCCTCAATTATAGAGACTCCCGCCCCTTGCAGGCCAGGAGTCCCTATAAAGCAACAACTGCATTCAGCAATGTGTAGACATTTTGTATCGTCACAACACGGAGGAAACAGTGCTATCTTAAGCCACTCACTAGAACCCCTTCATTACACAATGCCCAAGGATGCCACCTAAACATCTTGCAACGCACAGGACACCCCTTGGGTCATCAGCTACTTGACCTGAAAAACCCATTCTAGAGCTGTCGAGGAAACATTCTCCCCCCAGTACCTTCAAAGCTTCTGCTCCCCCAGCCCTGACCCATGTGGCACTGATTCACAAGGCCTTTCCCACTTGAAGTTCTACGGAGCCATTCTTTACTTCCTGATCCTCTTTCAAACACTATTTGTCACCCATCTTTTACACCTCTCAGAATGTGGAAAGATCTTCACATCAATTGATCCAAAAGTATCGGTCAAATATTGGTATGGTTACAAAAAAAACTACAATTATTGGAAGTGCATTCCTTGACGATCTACCAACTGTGTTTAGCAATACAGACAGCACTCAACACAGGGACATTTTAACTCTCCCATTGCTTTAAACTAGGTTTTACTCCTATTTCATAGATGAGGATCAGAGTAACTAAGAATTTTGCCTCAAGCTATATAACTTGAGTAAATCCAAGAACACTCTTCTTTCTACTTCTGCAAGTGAGGGGTTTATGTTCATGAGACATCAAGATAACCAAGAGGATTCCTACCACAGTGGGTTAATAAAGCAGCATGCCTCTTTTTTTTTTTTTTGGTTTTTTGCATGCCTCTTTTGTAATTTTTTTAAACAAATTCCAATGTTGTCACATAGGGAAGAGCCTCCAAGAACCCAGACTTGTATACATTTCCTTTTTTTCTTTTTATGAAACCATGGATCGTGTGTTCTAGGCAAGTACTCTACCACTCAGCTATATCCTCATCCTTTTTTATGGGTTTTTTTCTTTTTTTTTTTTATTTTTGACTGAGACAGGATCTCATTAGCTTGACGGTGCAGGCCTTGAATTTGAGATCCTTCTGTCACAGTTCCCAAGTGTTAAATTTACAGCCATGCACCACTATGATTGGCCTGTGTCCACTTTTCTTAGAAGAACTGGATCTAACAGAGAAGCATCAAAATAAGGCGGGGTAAGGGAACAAAAGTTAAAATACATGCATGCATGCATGCACACGTGCGAGCACATATGCAATGCTCTCACCAGGAGTCCCCTGACATCCACCATCTACAAGCATCACTTCCGCTGCGTCTCATTTTATTTCCCTATATCATACCAGACAATTAAATTGTTCCCTCTTAATTTTTTTTTTTTTTTGGTTTTTCGAGACAGGGTTTCTCTGTGGCTTTGGAGCCTGTCCTGGAACTAGCTCTTGTAGACCAGGCTGGTCTCGAACTCACAGAGATCCGCCTGCCTCTGCCTCCCAAGTGCTGGGATTAAAGGCGTGCGCCACCACCGCCCGGCCCCTCTTAATTTTTTGGAAGGTATATAAACAATTCCAGCAGATAATTACGATATTCCGAAACCAATTCCTTTCTAACGATCCACAACATAAAGGAACAAAGATCTGACTTGTCCAGATAGTTACCCTAAATTCTCCAACATCTCGCCCATCTGGTTTCCTCGCAAACCAACCATCTGCGTTTGTGATTTTCAGTCCTTCGAATCAAAGTTACTCCATTTATGAGTGGAGGAAACAAAAGAGGTTTCTTTCAAGTTTCCCTTCCTGTGTGGATCAACTAACATCCTCAAACGGCGCAACACTAATTCTAAGACACAGATAACCCTGATACGTCGTTTCCCATTAGTCAATTTTATAATAACACTAATTGTGATTTTTAAAGGAGTGCAACTTGTTCTGTATGAACCAAAGGAGTAATATAGTTATTATTTAGTCTACAAATTCACAGAATAGTGAACGTGCCAAGTGTCACATTCCGTGGTCTTGTGATTCACTAAGCAAGATAGTCACGTAAAGTACTTGTAAAATAACGAAGAAGGGGCGTGCTTTCCCCATGAATTACAGGTATGTTTTGCTCTAGGTTTTGGCTTTTGTGGGGTTTTGGTTTTTGTTTTTTAGCTGATGCATTTAAGTAACAGTCTTGGAATAACTGTTACTCCCAACGCCAAGTAGAAATGTCACAAGCAGGAATGTAAGACAAGAATGCCTACACAAAAAGTAATTTCCCATTTTTTTTTTTTAATCTTCCTTGAAGAGAAGCCTGGACATTTTCAAAAAAATGGAAGCATTAACATCAGACTAAAATGAAGCCATTCTTGTTAACTGGAAAAGAAAACAAAATGTTTAGATTCCAAAACACTTTCAAGGGTACTGACATGTATCCTTATTCAGGCCCCGCCTATGGCCAGGGCCTGTGATCCTCTAGATACATGTTATCTTCCAAAATGAAAGAGGCTGCCAGGAGCCTGGGATTCCTCAGTCTGCAGGCCCTGCAACAATGGCTAACCAACAATAATGTTGCTCACTGCATTCGATCAAGAAATCTGTTCCCTTAGCAACTACTCTCATTCCTGTTGGGGTTCTTTCTCTTTGTTTTGTTTGTCCAAGCCATGTAGGTTCAAATGGCAAATATAGCAGACGACTTCTGATGCAGCTAAGGAAAAGTAATTCCCTCCTATAAAAATCATAATTCTATCCAGCCAAGTTCTTACAGTTTTCCAATGTGGAAACACTTAGCAGGGGCTGTTCAAATGCTTAGTCTACATCTAAGACATGAAAAGAAATCAGAGAAAGCAGAGAAATGTGGGCGCGGAGGTTCATTTCTGCAGAAATGCCATGATTAAACGGCAAGATTGACATTTGTAGAACCACATTAAGGACTTCAGAGTCCTACCCACTCTCCACAGTGACAATGCTTAAGCAGAACCTTTCTGCTAACAGGCAGGGGCACTGAAAAATGATTTGAAAAATAAAAGACCCCGCATGACTTTTATTCTCATTTTAAAAGGAAAAAAAATATCCATTTTCTTAATTTCCCTATTTCATTTCTCCTATTCATCTCTAACTGGTCTTTGGCTGAAGCTTATTTGAAAGACAAAGACAAAGCCCAAGCCAATTATCCCAAGAACAAACAGTATTCTGGTAAAGGCTTATAAAAATAAATTTGGCCTCCAAAGAAGAATTCAAGAATTCCACATTGTCCTCTCATCTCCTGTGAGCCTGTTGATTTTTTTTTTAACTCATTACTACTTTTCTCCAATTTTCATACTGGGAAGAGATGTTAAACAAAATCTCTAAGCATACCACTGTAGTCTAGTTACACAGACACGGGTTGCAGGTTTTAAATCCAAATAGTTGCATGCTAATTCGGCGAGAGTAATTTTTGGTGATATCAGAGAACAAAAGCGCTACAGGTTTTCTTTATCATCAGCTGAACTGAGAGCAGACATGACTGAAGCCGGGTGGACGGCCACGCCTCGAAACCTAGCTTTGGAGATTAAGGTTCAACAGGTTTATTCTCAAGTCATAATTTAAATCACTTCGGCATGTCTCTGGTACAAATAATTAATTCTTGCAAAGGGTTACAGAGTTACCTATCATAGAAAAGTTATTGTGCATATAAATTTGAGGTATGACTTATTCCAAAGATGGGGTGTGAGTTAATTTTTTTTTTTTGTGGTTTCCAGAGTTCCTACTTTAAATGACTGTGATTGACTTGCATATGTGTTTGCCTGTGGAATTTACTATGCACCATGTGCGTGCAGGAGATCTCTGCGTCCAGAGAGAGTGACAGATTCCTGGCTCTGGGATCACAGGTGTGGTGAGAGGTCCCACAGGTGCTGGGAACTGACGTGGAGTCCTCTGCACGAGCAATAAACCATCTTAATGGCCTTAATGGCTTATTTCTGAGCTAGAGTTTCACTCTGTAGCCCAGGCTAGTTTTGAACTTACAATGATCTTCCTGCCACCATGCCTGACTGATGTTGTAAAATGTATTATTAACTGCACACAGTTTCTTTACCTACAGAATCTGGTTGTCATTCTTAAAAAATGAAAACAAAATGTATTTTTTAAATGTAAGGGCTGGCAAGATAGCTAAGCAGATAAAGGTACTTGTCATCAAACCTGATGACCTGAGTTCAATCCCTAGAAAACAGGCAAAGATAAGAGACAGACTCCACAATGGGCTCTGGAAATGAGAAGCCTAGAGCAGAGAAGGGCAAATCTGACCATCCCAGGATTGTTCAACACTTGAAAACCTGGTTCTAAGGAAGCTTCAGTTAAACCTTACTTTACAGAAGGGCCAACCTCTAGACAGACAGGAAAACCTTGGAATGGCTTTAAAAATCAGCACTCCTAAGACAAAGCACTCAGTGAGCTGTGATTCTTGAGAGCCTTCTAATTCAGGCAGACCACAGGCAAAAATGCCTCCCTTGATCCTTATCTTGCTCACTTTGGCTTCCTTAAACTCAGAGCACAGCATTTCTCTCCTTGGAGCTCTCAGCTCCCTTACTTTTTCCATCTCTAAACCAGGACACAGAGAATAAAGCCCACAATAATCCTTAAGGATTTCTGTTATCCATGAAGAGCTGGTGAAGCAGGTACTGACTGATTTTTACATTCGCCTCGTTCCCACCAGGACAAGCAACACTCATCCAAAAGCCCTAAAACATTAGCACAAAATGTGCAAACTCAGTGTTGCAAAAGGAACGAGGCTTGAGGGCAAATTGCAATGATGACTTTGAAGGGAAGGTCCCAACTATTTGAACTGAAAACAACAAGGAAATCACACCCTTGAGTGTCTTTAATGAAATGTCCAGGTGGGTTCTGGAATCCCAGAACAGTCCCTGCACCTGTAGGTATTGAGAAAATTAAGGGTCCCTGGTAATTACGATCTACAGCACCAGTGACCCTGGCAGGTCCCAGGGCAAGTGGGGGGCCGCGGCGGGTAAGGGACAGACAAATACTCTATGCAGAGAGAGCTTGGGTATGGAGAGTTTATTTGGTAGGTACTGGGAAGGAACAGGAGATTAAGAGGTGTATGGGGGGGGAGGAGTAAGAGAAAAATAAAGGGACAGAGAGAGAGGAAAGTAGGAGAGAAGAAGAGAAGGGGGAGAGAGATGGAAAGCTGCCTCTTGAAGAGAGAAAAGGGGACAGAGCAGAGACCAGAAGGGGGAGATTGGGAGTGGGCAGAGATTATCCCTGAAGGGACAGGGTACTGACAGGGAAGGCTAGCCAAAATTATAACACCTGCATTTACTATGATGGTTAACAACACCAAGTTTATTAGGCAGGTAAGCACCAGATAAAAATCAAATACAGAAGAATCTCTTTTTGGACCAGACATGGTGGCAACATTCATATCATCTCAAATTCAGGGAAATGCCCCGGGAAGACTGCAAGTTCAAAGCCAGCTGACCCACAGAGGGCAACCGCATGCTGTCAAGATGAAAAGCTGGGAGGTTGGAAGGGAACCTACAACCAAGGTATTCCTAGAAATATGTGAGCTGCCACTGGGTCAGGAAACTTTTCCTCTTTTCTGTGTGTGTGTGTGTGTGTGTGTGTGTGTGTGTGTGTGTGTGTGTGTGTGTGTGTGTAGGGGGGTGGGGCAGCTGAGAATGAAACCCAGGCTGTTCCTGGTTCTACCACTGGGTTCTACCACACCCCCTCCCAGAGCAAAGGAGCCTTTTTAGTGTGTTGCCTCCTGCTCTGTTAACCAAGCCTCCACTTGATAGCGTCCATTAAAAAGTTTTAAAGCAACCACAGGAGTTTCAAGTCAAAGCCTCAGCTACTACATGCGGTGGGAAGAGAACACTCAGGCTGCCTTTCATCAGGCATGGTCATCCCCCATCCATCTCTTTTATACTTCATGGATTTTTAGAAAACATAAAAATTTTGTATTCTGTAAGTGAATGATAGGTCTCAATGACAACAAAGAAGGTTTAATGTAATCCTGCGTCACTACTTCCTAAGTCACCAACCAATTAAACTTAACAAACATCTATCAAAACCCTACTACAAAGCAAGACCATGGGCTATTACCTGTCATTACAAAGGAGTCTAGGAGGGGCGATCGCCCCACAAGAACAAGATAAACCACTCTAGGCCCCAGTGTGGGCTCCTAACGCCTGCACTTTCAAACAGCACAGACTACATGTACGACTCAGACTTCAGGATTTAAACCCACACCCTTTCTGATTTAATTCATTTGAGAATATAATTTAGTTACATTTCTCCCTTCTTTTTCCTCCCTCAAAACCTTCTCATCTACCAACTCTCTTCCCACTCTCCTTCGAATTCATCGCCTCTTTTTTCAATAATTGTTATTGCACGTCCATATACATCTGCATATATACATGTATGTTCCTGTGGCAGCGTGTTCACTGCGGTCACCCTCGCTCAGTTCACCTTCGGGAGGTCATGCTGGTGAGACTTTATGGATGTAGTCTCTGATGTTTCGAGAAGACACAATCTCACAGCAAACTTCCCGACTTTCTGGCTCTTAGAATCGTTCTGGGCCCTCTTCCACAGTGTTCCCTGAGCCGTAGGCATAAGAGCTGTTTTACAGATGTATCTATTGGGACTGGGTGCCACAACTCTGCATTTGGGTTGGTTACGGTTTTCTGTAGTGGTCTCCATCTGTTAGAGACGTTTCCTTGATGGGGAGTGAAGACTGCACTTACCTGTGTTAACCCAGACCTTTTCTTCTATAGCAAACACTCATCTACCATCTATAAACGATGAGGAGCCCTTACTTTCCCAGAAGCTCGATCCTAGACAAGCCACTTTAATGGAACATCTCTTAAATTAGTCTTCTATGCTGTCTCCTTCTACCCCATCATTTCTCAAGCTTGGGGGACCGTGCAGTGTAGAATGCAGAAAGGAAGATAAGAAACTGAGTGAGCGCCTTAAACTTCAAAAGCAGTCAAGGTTTCTGTAGCTACTGCTGAACGGAATTACACGCATTGTCAAGTCAGATCTACTTCACCTGACTTAGACTATTAAATCAGACTACGATGAATAATTGCTTCCACTGGGGAAGAGAATGAGGAAAATCGGTGACTTGGGATATCTTAGGATATTCTGAGGTTATCGGGGTGAACAGAAAATGTCCCACAGGCTTTGCACCTCACCTGGGCAAACAGCTGGCCCCAGTGGTGTGAGTGTGCATGAGCACGACCTGTTGCTGTAGGTAAAGCTAATGGGGGCAGTGCTGGAGAGCTTGCCCTGGTGATGTCAATGCGGGAAAGCTGGCAGGGTGACCAACCCAGCTACCACCCAGGCCCAGAACCGGGCCTATGAGTTGGCATCCTCCTCATCTACAAAGTGCTGGAGCATGTGAAGTGGCCGGACCTGCAGATTCAAAGCAGAAGGATCTCATGACACAACACAACAAACGGGGTATCCAAGAGGAGTTCCGTTGAGGCCCTAGCATTGAGGGAGTAGCAGAAGCCAGAGGCCTCAAACCAAACCAATGGAGAACTGATGGCAATGAACATTACAAGGAAAGATGGATGGACTAAAAGGTACACCGTGTTGACTCACTGCGTCACACTGCAGCTCCCAGGCATCGTTTTTTGTTTGCTTGTTTGGGTTTTGTATGCTAGCTTGGTTGTTTCTGGTTTTGGTTTTTTTGCTTTTCTTTTAAATTTTATTGTATTTTGGGAAGGAGGTTGCAAGGTCAGAGGGCGGATATGAAGGGACAAGGAGATGAATGGGATCGGGATACATGATGAGAAACTCACAAAGAATCAATTAAAAAAAAATCCTTGCCAAGCAGTAAATTCCTTGGCTCCAAGCACAATGATATTGAATAAAATGGACGGTGAAAGGAAGAGTGCTGAAAGTCCTACAGAGGAACTGGAAATGGCCAACAAACCTAAGAAAAATAAAATAATAAAAATCAAATCAAATAACTAGCACCAGGATCTAATGGAAAAGCTAAGCCTAAAACGCCAACTATATTGGAATGAATGTCTGAGCTCCAGTACATGCGAGGGCCTGACCCAGGGAAGAGGGCAATGCACATATCAACTATGGTGTGCAAATGCAGATACTCCCTTCAAACATAGGACGCTCATCTAAGAGAGACCTAAGGAAACCATCAGAGTCCTCAGAGAGGCTCTGTGGGAAACAAAGTCAAAACCACACTCTAACCTAACCCATCCAGAGTCATGCCCACACACAAAATCAGAATACAGAGCAGCCTCTGCTCCTTCCTCCTTCCCTTTCACTGGGGCATGAGGAAATGGCATGGCACTCTGCTGGCCATCTGTATCGGTGATGCTGGGAATAATCTCGATGAGATGGTATTTCCCTCCCAACGGCCATGCCTTCCACAGCAACAGAACATTTCTTAACTCTCATTTACCTCCCAAAGGAAGTTGGACACCTGGACTTCTGTGCTTTTGAGCTGTGGAAGCACAGATGCTGTCTGCAAGGCAGTGATGCCACCAAGACCGAGGTCCCACATCCAGGAGGACGGGAGAGCAGGAGGACACTGCTCACAATCTTTGTAGCTGGGCAGCCGGCCCAGTAAGGCACCATCATGTGGCGAAAGCGATCACTTGAAGGCAATCTACAGCCTAAGAATACAATTTAAGTCATTCAGAGCAAGCATTTAGATAGTTCCTGTAAGCTGCTTAAAAACTTCATGAAGAAAACCACAAAGCACATGAACTAAAACCTCAAGTAATAGTAATAACCAATAAATTCAAATGTCTATGGTAAGTTTCTTCAGAGGCCAATCAGTCGAGCACAACTCCGCCGGCACAAAGATCTGCCTTTGCCTTCCCCTCACCCCGCCCCCACCCTTCACCACCCCCCCCCCGCCACAAAGGATCCCCCCAAGGAAACACACACGAGGACAGCAAACATTCTGTGACCATCTGATCTAACAATGTACCGCACATTCACAGGCATGGTTCTAATTATGGCACAGAGTCAGCCACCACCACAGATCTCAGCAAGGTGCTTCCAAATGAAAGAATTCTGTAGTTTTTTATTTTCAGAGTGCTTTTATTGGAAGCGTTTTTGTGAAATCTCTGGAAGAAAAAAGAGGTCTCTGGCCTGAGCTCACCCCACCCCATACACCCTTCCCTCCCTCCCTCCCGGTCTGTGTGGATGATGAGCTCAAGCCCTGGAAGAGAGACCTGCCAGCTAAGGTCAAGAGCATATCACTCAGTCCTGTTTAGACATTGCGTCTTGTGCCCTGCGTGTTCTTAGCACCTGCTTCCTTGCCCAAGGGTCACTGTCAATTCTTTTAAGAGAGAGACATGAACAGAAAGAGCACGGCAAAAGTAATCCCACCCCTCGCTCTGGACTACAATGCTCATTGAACCGGTTGCCCAGATATGCAGAGACCACAGCCTTTCATGTTCCCTGCTTTAAAAAATAAAAAAAATAAAAACCAAGGCCTAGAGAGATTGCTCAGCCATGAAACGCAGCTCCTGCAGAGGACCTAGGTTCAGTTCCCAGCACCCACATGGCAATTCACAAAAATCCAGTACTCCAGTGTGAGGATTAACAGCCTTTACTGTCCTCTGTACGGCCTGGGGTACACAGGAGCTAATTCAGGCATCCACACATACATGTAAGTGTAGATTAATTAATTAATTGCAAGATTAAGATTTTTTAAAACTGTCTCAGCTTTTTAAATTTAAGATTTATTTATTTTTATGTGTACTGGTGTTTGGCCTTCTTGTAAATCTGTGCTAGATATGCAAACAATTCCCAAGGGGGTAGAAGAGGGTACTGGACCCTCTGGAAACAGAGTTAGAGACTGTCAGCCTCAGTGTGAGTGCTGGGAATTGAACCCCAGGAATCTGGAAAAACAGCCAGTGCTCATAACTGCTGAGACTTCTCTCTGGCACACAGTTTTGGCTGGACCCAAGAGGTCTCTGCTGGCATCCAAGAGCATCCTGGTGGTCCCCCAGAGCAAGTGCCTGACAAAAGGCCACAAGAAGGAAACCAAGAAGAAAGTAATTGATCCACTTTCTAAGACTGATAAAATGTGAAGACTCTGGCTATCTTCAGAATTAGAAATATTGAAAAAACAGTAGACATATGGACTCAAAGGACCAAAGTCAGATCTGATGGCCACAGGGGTCCTGTGTTTGAAGTGAGCTCTGCTGGCATCAAAAACTCTCTGAGGATGACCCTGTACTTCTGATTCTTCTGCATCAGCCTCCCAGCTGTACGCAGTGCTGGGGATCAAACCCAAGGCTTTGTACATGCTGTGAAGGTGTGTACCTCAAAAGCACTGAATAGGATCAGAAAGGTCCCCCAGAGACTTCTAAGAAGAAAGTCCAGGCTACTCAGGACATGCAGAGAAGGAAAGGCGTACTCTCATCGGTGGGACAGCCCCTTCCACCCTGGGTTCTGCACGTCCATAGAAGCAGAGCACAGGTGCTTGTCATAGAAACTGCCCCCCCATGCATATACACACACACACACACACACCACAAAAACATAGTCACGTGCATGAGGCACGGCTCAGTAAGGGAAGGGGCTTGCTGCTACATTTGATCTGATACCAGGCAGAAGGGGGAACTGACCCTCACGAGCTGTTCTCTGTCCTCCATATCCGCTCTGTAGTATGTGTCTACCCACAAACAAATACATGATATTGATAGAGTCACAATCTTAAGCGTTAGTCATTTCCAGCAGCATGTGTAAACAAAGTGGCTAGCACTGGTATTTAAGGACACATTTTGCTATTTTTCCTGCTAACTAATAAGGAATGTTACTGTTTTCTTAAAGCGGCAAACATAAAGGACTACTGCATTATTTTCATTACTTTGTTAAATTGCTACAGCAGGGGATGCAAAACGGCTCATCAGACAAAAACCGAGCAACCTGGGTTTCTAGGGAAGGGAAGACAGAACTGACTCCACAAAGCAGCCCTGTCCTCCACACTGCACCACGGCATTGTACCCCTCTCCCACGACATGCACACTCACTATTACTACTACTACTACTACTACTACTACTAATAATAATAATAATAATAATAATAATAATAATAATAATAATGAAAGAGCGGGAAGGGCCAAGACGCCCCAGTCCTGGCTAAGGAAATGCTGGCAGCTGGTGGCTGCTAGAGGGAGAATGAGCCATTTTCTTTTGAAGTGTGGCCACTGGTATGTCCTCTATGCACTAGTAGATGGCCATGCCCATGTGCATATATATGGGCTGAACTAACTGGACTTGGTGGATTTAATAAATAATTATAAAAGAGGGACAAGAATTTGTGAGGGAAATGAGATGGGGCCTCTGGGGAAACTCCGAGGGGGCAGTGAAGGGTAGTAGGCATGATCAAGACACTGTATGCATACAGGAATTTTTCAAAGAATAAAAATTTTTTAAAAAAAAAAATTAAAAACAAAAAACTGTCACAGCAATAGTGCTCAGTATAGAAACCCAAGAAGATCATAGGACACGTTTTTTAATTTTAATTTTAATTTTTTTTTATTTTATTTTTGGAGACTGTCCTCTTGTAGATCAGGCTGGCCTCAAACTCACAGAGATCCACCAGCCTATGCCTCCCGAGTGCTGGGATTAAAGGCATGCATCACCACCGCCCGGCTTGTAGGGCAGTTCTTAAATGGTCATCTTAGAGTCCAGAACAAAGGCTGCCACTTGTGTGACACACTCACAAGAACAATAAGACATATTCTTTCTGACTTCTAGTAAGCTCTCTGTGACCAAAGCTACTAAAAGTTCACAACTGCCGGCAGAGAGCATCCCTGGAGACCTGGCTTTCCTTCTGAAAGTAGACACAAGGCCAGAGTGTGTGAGTGTGCTATCACACATGATATGACATGTATGGGTATGCAAACCACACATGATATCACAGATGAGTGCGATGTCACATGTATGAGTGTGATATCACACGTATGAGTGTGATGTCACATGAGTGTGCTGTCACATGTGTGAGCGTGATGTCACAGGCTCCTCTGCTCAGGGATGTTCCAGACACCAAACGAAGATGATTCCAAAGTGCCACTGAGGATTTTCGAAGCCTCCTGCTCTCATAATCATTTCTACTTCCCGGGTAACCTAT
Organism: Chionomys nivalis; assembly: GCF_950005125.1. NCBI lineage: Eukaryota > Metazoa > Chordata > Mammalia > Rodentia > Cricetidae > Chionomys > Chionomys nivalis. Next base: position 26,388,902 of record NC_080107.1, read on the forward strand.
CTTTTGTATACTAAAATCTAAGAGGAGACTGTGAGTCCTTCAATAAGTCTCATAGCAACTGCAATGAAACAGGTGTTGTCATCACACTGAGGTGACAAGTAGATAGCAATCAATATTCTTGAATGCTACCCAACAAAATTAGTAAGTCCTGACCTAAAGACAAGCCTCGCTTTATGACATTTGCAACAAAGAGGAGAAAACCGCTCATTAGGCCCCTAGTAAGAGCTGGGAGACATTTTCCACGTTTTCTCTCTTAATCATGCTAAGATCTCATTCCACGTAGGAGAAAATTAAAACTCAGATTAAAGACGGATCATAGTTGCAGTTAATAGCTGGTAAAGCCAACAGTCTTGGTTGTGATGTCACTTATCTTCTTTGCTAGGGCAGTTTCACAGGCCCTGTAACAGCCCCACTTAGCAGACACCATGCCCTCAACGACATTGAGTATATAACAGAAACAAGAACGCTTCTCCGCTGCTTCAGGTGTTAATTATACACTGAGATCAGCTACAAGTGGTTATATAATCTCAAATCTTCAATTACAAAAGTCACAGGTGTGTGGGGGAAGCAACACCTTTAATCCCAGCATTGAGAGGCAGAGGCAGGAGGATCTCTAAGTTTGAGGCCAGCCTGGTCTACAAAGCAAGTTCCAGAACAACTAGGACTATTACACGGAGAAACCCTGCCTCAAACTATCAGAAGAAAAAAAGACGGGAAGGGAGGGAGGGAGGGAGGGAGGGAGGGAGGGAGGGAGGGAGGGAGGGAGGGAGGGTCACAGAAAAAAAAGAAAGATAAAGGAAGTAAGGGAAAGGACAGGACAGGTCGGGCAGGACAGTCCTGGCAAGGAGGCAGAGGATGTTCTCTGCAGAGAGAAGAACATGAGCAAAGCAGCAAGGCTGAGAGCGCCCAGGTGTGTGGGACAAGTGGCTCCTTCAATTCCAAGACAACTTCCCAAGGACTGTGGCATTTGTTACAGTTACAAAGGCCTCCAAACTTACAAGAAGTCACTTCATCTGGCTGGCCCTGTGTGGTTACACTATCGCTGTCCTGTACAAAGATCAGAGACAGTTGTTTCACTTTTTACTCGGGATTTCAGTTGCTAGGTCACTCCCTGGGCAAGGCTTCCCAACTGTTGCCTAAGAAAACCACAGGCTTTCACTCAAACACTTTTGTACCACTTTGCACACAAATGTTTTGTCCATGCAGTCAATGTTTACTGAATGCTTTCTAGGTATCGGATTCTGTGCAGGGCAGAGAGACAAAGATGAACCGAGTTCCTGGATGCTGAGGTACAGCGGGAGATAGCCAGCTTGATTACAACCAGATAGAGTAATGAAAAAGTAGAAATGGACCTGGTTGTGATGGTGCAGGCCTCTACTCCAGGAGGGTGAGGCAGGATTCCTGAGTTTGAGGCCAGCCTTGGATACGTAACAAAACCATGTTTCAAAAAGGTGAAATCAAAACAAAACAGTAAATGCTAATAATTAGATAGGAGCATGCGAAGAGGAGGCACTAGGAACAGGTTACACTCACAAATTTGCCGACATCTAGACCTATTTACTTTGGAGGCAGTGTCTCAATATTTAGCCCAGAAAGGATTTAGACTCATGGTCCTCCTGCCTCTGAATCTCAAGTGACGGGATTACACACCTGGTGCAGGCCCATCTTCCATCTTGGCGGATCTACGGTTATAATTTACCTTTATAAAGTCTCTAAATTTCCAGCCATGGCCTGTCTGACTCTCAATCTTAATGCTATTATCCAGAACGATAGCGTGTAAGACACACAGGGTCAGGTAAGAGCGGCTCCTTGAAGCAATGCTTTACCCCACCTCCACAGCCTCGCCACATCCACGTGTCTGACTCATTATCTCTTTATAAAAGTCAGGTGAAAACTACCCAGTCAGAAAGCCCTGCAATTCTCCCAAGCATCTAAGTTCCCGGTGGCTTTTCTCCTGCCTGTGGTACGGCACTGACCCAGCCCTGCCTCGCCGGCAGGAGCATTCACACACCTGATGCACAACATCCTACAGACACTACTGCAAAATGTACTTCAGCTTAAAGGCTAAGAAGGAATAACAGAAACACTCATAAAAACGTAAGTATCGCCAAACTTAAAAACAACTTAAAAGGAACAAGACCTAAATAAGCAAATAAGAGAAGAATTTGAACACTCTGATATGCCCCTTCACTTAACACACTGAACTATTTGGACAACCCCGATTTCTGAGAGCTGTTAAATGAAACAACGCAGCATGAAAAGAATTTTGGGGAGCTAACGAGAAGGCTCAGCAGGTGAGGGTTCTTGCCATAAAGGATGACAAATGGCCAAAACCACAGAGAAACCCTGTCTCGAAAAACCAAAAACCAAAAAAAAAAAAAGGATGACAAATGGAATTTCATGCGTGGTCCCACATGGTGGACGGTCAGAACCAATTCCCACAAGATATTCTTCAGTCTGCGTGTGCGCGTGCACATGCGCACGCACGCACACACACACCCCACTCAAAAGAAGTTAAATCAAAAATTTGCTTCACCATAAACCAATCAAAAGTATTTAAATAAGAAATTTGCTTCACCACCAACCGCTGGTTTTGAAAGGGACTGCAAATGGATTATGCACAATTCAGTGACCAAGTGACCAACAAGCCAACACCATGCTGTCACTGTGCCTCACTGGTTCCCACATGCCAGTACTGCCCTAAAGTGGCGCCTGGTTTCTGATCTCTTGAGCCCCTGCCTTATACATTAGACACCCTGCATCTACCTATAAAATACCATGAGTCTCTAAAGCCAGCCCCTCCTCGGCACCAGCCCTACATGATAGCATCTGAAAAGACAGAGACAAGCTCTCCCTTTGCTCTCCTTTTTCTCTGTCGTCTTGTTATTTTAAGGCCACTCCGGTCCTTCTATGGTCATCCCTTCCAGCACCTGGAAGGCTTCTCCTAAATCACGTGCTTTAAGACACACCTTTTACCACTCTTGAAAAAATCCCTCCGGAAAACTCATTCCGTGAAGGCTCTTGCTCATGGCCCACACTTCCTGCTAGCTTGTTAAAAGGACGCCAGTAATGTGTGCTCAGGCAGCAAGCGTGTCTACACAGCATTTCATACTAAGCATCTACTAAATCCACCAACAAAGCAACCAGGCAGCAAGCCATAGATCACTGTCCCCATTTACTACACAAGAGCCCCTGGGCAGAAGCCACTGTGATCGCTTCTGCATGCTCAGCAGCTCACACAAACATTGCATAACAAATAAGGAAGCAAGAAGTGGATACAGGATGGGTTAAAGCCACCCATACCCTGGCCGTTAATACAGTGCCCTGGGTTCAAAGAACAAAAGTTAAACATGAAACAAAAGACATATCACAAATACGCAAATATGTATATCCAAATGGAACCAGTCAAAAAGTTAAAATGGTTCAGCAGGAGAAAGGTGCTTTGTTGCCAAGCTTAACGGCTGAGTTAGATACCTGGGACTCCCATGGTAAGAGAAACTCCAACCCTGTGGGGCTGGCCTCATTTACACATACACACAGTCTGCATTAGGGTGTGGATATACAGTCCTCCCAGAAGTAACTTCAAAGACAGACTGGACTACACAGCCAGATCGTCTCTCTCTCTTTAATGCTTATCTAAGAATTTTAATACTAACAAGGACCTTCAGGAGCTAATGAAGTCTCCCTTACCAAGATCAAATAAACACCTAGTTATCAGTTAGGTGGCTCTGTATCCAAATCTCATTCAGAAACGGTAATTTGCCTAGAAAATCAGCAGTGAGCCACATGAGAAAGGAAATTAATAACAAATAGTCTACAATATGGCAGGCTCTGTGAGGGGTTCTTTATAACCGCTGTCATAATTTACCCTCACCATTAATCTCTATGATCTCAACTGAGTGACTTTGAGGTCAGGAGAGGAACGATGCACCTGGTAGGCCAGCAATTGCAAAACAGAGGCAAGAGTGTCAAGTCAAGATCACCCTCAGCCAGACACTTGGAGGCCAACCTCGGTTCTAAGAAACTCTGCAGAGAGAACATCTACAGCCCAGAACTCTACAGCTCCGCTACTTCAATGCAACCACATCACCTCCTTTGAGTGGAGCCCCTCTTAAGAGCTGTCACCCTCAATCTCTGGCTGAAGTGCTCGGCCACCTGCCTCAAAGTTTGCGGCTTCCAGTGATCTCTGCCGAATATCCTGGAAATTAACTGGAGCCCGACCAGGCACAGGCAGCCTCTCCTTTCCAAGACAATGATGACAGCTGCCTTCCTAGGCATCCTGACAGATGTCACTACCTTCACAACACCAGAGCGGCCTCTATGTCGACAGTAGCCAAAAGCAGAGCTCAGCACAGACCACAGTCGCTGAGTCATCCCTGGCGTCTGGAAGTCACAGTGCGAGGGAGTACACACAATTCAGGGCACCCTTGAACTTTCTCCTTCCTCAGAACCCTGACTCAACCTTCTTTTTCCGTTCCTCGAGTCAGCTGATCCAGTGGAGAGGAAAGAAGCTTCGTGACTCCAGAGGGTCACTCCTCCCTCCTAAGGAAGGGTCATGCCGTCATGGAAGGTTCTCTGCACTGGGAGCCTTGGCTAAACACCTAGTGAGATGCTAAGAAAACACACTTCAGCAAAACCTCTCTGCAAGAATGCTTAGAAAACCAGCTGTGGAGAAGCACAGGAGGGTGGATCTCGGAGTTCAAGGCAACCCTGGTGTACAGAGCGAGTTCTAGGACATCCAGGGCTATACAGAGAAATCCTGTTAGAAAAAAAAAATGAAGAGGCTACTCAGAGTAGCCCTGCTCAGCTGAGTTCAAAAATGCACATCAAACAATAAAAGAAACGTAAAACCTAGCACACACCTCAGAATCTACTTTAAAAAAATAATTCCAGAACTAAGGAAACCCTCATGAATCCTGAAGGTTATGCTAGCATGATTTTTATATGTAGAAGTTTAAAAATAAACCAAGTCAGGTTTGTATTTGTAAAAAAAAAAAAATAGTAATTCCAGTTTTGATTCCAGCTATCTGCTCATTACACAGACCGCCATGGAAAGTCACCTGACACAGTGTTTCCCAGACTCTCTATCGGCAACTGACAGAAGACCAGCAGTCACTTATCTACCGCTGTCGAGTTACTGTCTGATCAAAACAGTCCAAGTGCTGGAGATCAAAAGAACTGATAGTCGTATCCTGTTTTTACAACCAAAATATTACACAATCCTAACAGTCACGAAATCTAGACTATTTAGCTCTATTCCAGGTCTGAGATGGCACAGTGGGTAGAAGTACTTGCTGCAAATGCCGTTTATGATCTCAGATAAATGGCAGGAGCCCAGAATGGATGTGGCCTGTTCGAGGTGCATTTCAACTGCTAAGAAACCCAAACTGTGCGTTTTCCAAGAACGCTCCCTAAATTCAGCTTAAGGCTTCACAAACAGACTGTTATTGAAAACTAAAAGAAAAGTCAAGATCATCTCAAAGTCATAGAAAAGGAAGTCAAGTCTTAGGCATACATGAGAGTCTAGATGATTCCCATCGAGTAGAGCATAAAATTAAAATGCGGTGGGGAGGAAGAGGAACAGCCAAAAGCCTCAAGAATCCTTCCTTGTCTGAATTAAGCTTAATACTCGTTCCTCGTTACCAAATATAAGTGGTGTAGTTATAAGGTGAAATGCAAGGAATTACTCTGCACACAGGGATCAGAACCTCTTCAAAAATAAACTAGCAGCCAGTTATCAGTCTTGCCTAAATGCCAATGGGAACAATCCCACCCAGTTCTCCCTGGTTCTAGTCTTCTATCCACACTCCAACACCAACTAAACCCTCCCCCAAGTATTCACTGAGAAACTCTTCTGTAACCATACAATCCATAAGGGATCACCGCACTTCTCCACTGCCACAAAACAACTTCCTTCGTCTAAGGTAGAACCTTCAAAACACTAAATGTAAGAATCGCCCCTGTAGGGCAGTGGCAGTTCACTCCTCTAATCCCAGCACTTGGGAGGCAAAAGAGAAGCAGGCAGATCTCATTCCAGGCCACCCTGATCTACAAAGTGAGTTTCAGGACTACTCAGAGAAACCCTCTTCTGAAGAAAGGGGGGGAAATCACCCTTGACTAATCTCAAGACATTTCTCACCATTTACGAGGGCAATGGAAATCTTTAGAAGAATTTTAGACACATGATGGACAATTGAGAAAACTTTAAATGTTTTATGGGTCAGGACGTTGATACAGAAAGTCAACACACATTCCCAGTCACACAACTTGTTTGTTTTAAGGCTGGCACTACTAGCACACTCATCTGCGACTTGGGTCCCGGCCTGTTTGAGCTTTTATATTAGAGCTAATCCCAAAGACACTCAGTATGTGAGGACAGAACCGTGTCTTCCAGGGTTCATCTCCGTGAAGTTCTAAGCCCCTCCCTGCTTCCAAAGAAACACTGGCTTCTTCCTCTGAATTTTATCAGCCCACGGAAAGAGGAAAAGCACTAAAATAGTCTCAATGAAATGAGAGGAAGCCACTGTTCTCAGATTACAGGAATGCAGGCCTTAATGACTAGCAATCCACCGAGGGGAGAGGCACTTGCCTGTAACTGGTATTAAACAGCTGATCTTCCAACCAGAGAAACAGAGTAGTTCTGAGTCCAAGGTCAGGCCAGGGAGGTATTGCCAAGGTTAAAGTACAAAAGTAAAGTTCAGGGCCTTCATCAAAACAGTGGGCCAAGCACAGTAAAGGCTCTCTACTTATGTGCAAAACGTATCCAAAAGTAGCTGGATGGGATGAGATTACCAACATGAGCCCTGTGTCAAACACAGTGATGAGCACTCTTCCAGAGAGCCCCAAGTCAAACTAGAATAAACAAATGACCCACAATTTCCAATTAACCACGAAGAGAATGACTATCAGCTCACAGTGGCTACAAGTGATCAACTTTCCCAAAGCCATCTTCACATCAAGAGCACACTGATCCACAAATCTGACACAGCCTAGATCACACCGCCCTGGTGGACCACCGTAACCCTCCTCCCTGCAGCGTGCACTCAGTACTCTGTAACACACGCCAATCCGTACTCACATCTGTACTAACTAAAACATTTCCGTTCTCTGACAGCAAAGTCCTCACCCTGAGATAGACGATTACTCCCCACAGATTAGATGGTTCTTCTCCCATACACTATCCTTCATTTGTGAGCTAGGAATTGACGCTGGGTAAGTTAACGATGGCATTTCAGAAAAAACAAAAAAAGAATCAAGCGCTCTAATGAAAGCTGGCACCGCAGACCATCCTGAGAACCTATCCCAGCGGTCCTCATACTCTTGTTTGGTCATCTTTCACAGCCAATCATGACCCATCTATGAGCACCACATGGCGACACCTGTGCGTCTAGCTAGATGGCTTTGGGGGTCAAATGACCCTTTCATAGGGTCACTTAAGACCATCCACATATCAGATATTTACATTATGATTCACAACAATAGCAAAATTAAGTTATGAAGTAGCAGCAAAATAATTTTACAGCTGGGGGTCACCACAGCATGAGAAACTGTACTAAAGGGTCGCAGCATTAGGAAGATTGGGAACCGCTAGACAGTATCCATCTTGCTGCTTCTGAGTGCTCACTCTAGGGAAACGCAGCTGCCATGCTATATTAACATGAAAGCAGTCTGTGGAAACACGGGTGGAAAGGCACTGAGGCCCTCAGTCGAGAGGCAGCGGCCACGTACCAACCGTGACCAGAAAACACATCTGAAAGAAATCATCCCGTGCAGTCGAGGCTTCACGACTAACTGCAACCTCACGACAGGACCTGCGGCTGAACCACCCACTTCCTGACCCACAGAAACGGTGACTGGTGTCGACCGCTGGGTCACACATGAGTGGATAACTCGTATACATAGCCTGGTCTGTGCAAGCCTCAGAGAATGAGGGCAGCGTCTACTATTTCAACGATTTTAACTCTGTTCTCTCTGTGGTTAAGTGACGCGGATCGCTTCTTCAACTCTTCCCTCAAAGCCCCTAGCATTTAAATCAGCTACCTTGGCCAAGAGAGGCTGGAAGTTATCTCAGAAAACCTGACTCTAGTGGTTCAATCAATATAGTACAACCTGATACCAAAATAAATAAATAAATAAATAAACTTGTATCATTTGAAGGGATGCAAGGGACTGAATTTCTGTACCTGTCCTTTCCTGTGTTGAAAAGGCCTAGTCTTGGTTGGTATGGTGGCATTGGCTACAGCTAATAACCCCAGCAACGTGGGTTAAGCAGGACAGGAAGAGAAAATTAAGGGGACAGAGCAAGGGAAGAGGGCCCTTACCCAGGAGTCTGACTTAAGAGTTAAGAATGCTGACATAACTCACAAAACAGTCTTCGAAAACTGCTGTCCACAGACAACCCTCGTTTTTATAGGGAAAGCAAACAAGGTGACTGCCATAGTGAAGAAGCCTAAGGCCAAAGTGCATGTGACTTAATTTTAACCATACTCCCTCCTCACTGGAACCCTGTAATTTTCCAACAGTCTCACAACAAAGATCAAGAGCCTTGTTTACATTCAAAACACACATCTTCATCCCCTTATGCCATGCATTTGAATCCTTTCATGCTTCTGTCTTACCAGTTTTTGTCTTATCGACTGAAGTCATGTCCATATGCCTCAGGAACCACCCTGATTTCATATACCTGTTTTTCAAAATTCTATTTAATAGGCTCTTTGTAAGTCTTAAGTTTATTTTATAGGCATGAGTGTTTTGCTTCCATGTTTGTCTGTGCACAATGTGCACCCCTGGCACCCTTGGAGGTCAGAAGAGGACACTGGATCCTCTGGAGCAGCAGTTATGGGTGGTTATGAGACACCCTGTGGGTGACGGGAATCAAATCCAAGTCCTCTGCCAAAGTGATCAGTGCTCTGAACCGAGCCATCTTCCCAGCCCCTATCCTGGCGGACTTTTTTAAAAAGCTAGATCTTGGGTTGCAAGCCTGAAATCGCTGTTATTTGGAGAGCTGAGGAAGGACTCCCAAGTTCAAGGCCTGCCTGTGCTACTAGAGTTTAAGAGCAGCCTGAGGAACAGTAAACTGCTGTCTCAAAAGGAAAAAAGGTAACCACACTTGGGCAAATCTTAGATGCAACTCTGTCTTAGAGAAACCTATACCATAGTCTTGGGTGTATTATACTTTCCTCTGAGTACCTCTCTTTCTCCTAGCACCTGTGGATAAGCCTATATTACAGTTTTTGTTTTGTTTTGTTTTTTGTTTTTTTTTTTTTTTGGTTTTTCAAGACAAGGTTTCTCTGTGGTTTTGGAGCCTGTCCTGGAACTAGCTCTTGTAGACCAGGCTAGTCTCGAACTCACAGAGATCCGCCTGCCTCTGCCTCCCGAGTGCTGGGATTAAAGGCGTGCGCCACCACCGCCCGGCTATATTACAGTTTTTTAAAGAAGGTGATGAGCTAAAGATGCAACTCAGTGCTAAGGACCTGTCTACCATGTGTCAAGTCATTCATTCCTCAATACTACCACACACCCACATAAAAAATCCTTTCAATAACATTACTTCAGAAGAATGATATGGTATCCTAACTGCTTTTGTGCTGGCTAGTTTTATGTCAGCTAAAGTCATCTGAGAGGAGGGAACCTCAATTAAGAAAACGCCTCCGTAAACATGGAGCTGTAGGCAAGCCTCTAGTGCATTTTCTTAATTAGCGATTTGAAGGGGGGGCGGGAGGACCCAGCCCATTGGGGGTGGTTCCATCCTTGGGCTGGTGGTCATGGTTCTATAAGACAGCAAGCTGAGCAAGCCAGGGGAAGCAAGCCAGCAAGCAGCACTCCTCCATAGCCTCTGCATCAGCTCTGTCCTGTCCTGACATAGTTCCTGTCCTGATTACCTTCAGTGATGAGCTGTGATGTAGAAATGTAAGCCACATAAACCCTTCCCTTCCCAGCTTGCTTCCTGTGGTGGCTGGAATAGGTATGGCCCCCACAGACTCAAGTGAATGCTTGGTCCATACGGAGTGGCACCATTGGGAAATGTGGCCTTGTTGGAGGAGGTGTGTCACTGTGGAATGAGTTTTGAGGTCTTATGTGCTGTGCACATCGCATATAAGATTTTAAGCATGTAAGTGTGACACACAGTCTCCTTCTGCTGCCTACAGATCAAGAAGTAGAACTCTCAGCTACTTCTCCAGCCTGCATGCTGCCGTGTTCCGCCATGTAGATAACGGATGTAAGAATTGCCGGCTCTTCACAGCAACACAAACCCTAACTAGGACACTCTCGGTCACGGTGTTTCGCCATAGCAACAGTAACCGTCACTAGAAAAGCTTTCTACTGTGATAGAACACTGACCAAAACCAATCAGGAAAGAAATGGCTTTCAGGTTGTGGTCCCCCCTAAATAGATAGCAAGGCAGGAAGGAACTCATGACAGGAGCTTGAAAGAAGAATGTTGCTTGTAGTCTTGCTCTTGTTTCTGGTCACCTTGCTCCTTATACCACCCAGCAGAGTAGGCTAGGCCCTCCTCCACTAATTGTTCATCAGGAAAATGCTCCTCAGGCATGTTCATAAGCCACTGGTCAATCTGATGGAAGCAATTCGTCAATAAGGTTCGCCCTTCCCGTGGATGTCAATGTCACAAATGTCACAGCCACATCTGCTATCACATGTGGCTACTGTTAGTCTTTTGGCCCTTCTGACTTAGGAGTTTGTCTCATCCACCTTAGTCCTGTCTGTGCACCTCAAAATCACCCTATGACTTCATATACCCATTTAAAAAGTTCTTGATCGATTCTTTTATTAATTTTTAGATTTATTTTAAATATAGGAGTGTTCTGCCTGCATATGCCTGTGTACTGTGTACATGCCCGGAGCCCTTGGAGGTCAGAAAAGGGAGTTGGATCCTATGGCCATGGAGTTACAAACAGTTGTGAGCTACCACTTGGTTTCCAACTTCTCCAGAAGAGCAGCCAGTGCTCTTAACAGCTGAGCCATCTCTGCAGCCCCCTATGCAGCTACTGTAATACTTAACTGCAGCTCTCTTGCGAATCCCATGCCCCCTTTAGGTGTATTCTGCCCTGCATCTCTGTGTCTCCGTTAACATCCTCATTCACATCGATGTTCTTGTGTCATTTTGCTTTGAGTTTGGAAATAAAGTCTGCAGTAGCCTAAACTGGCCTTGAACTCCCGATATAACTAAGTACAACCTGGACCTGATCTCCCCCAAGACTTCTACCTCCCAAATGCTGCGATTACAGACAGACGTCACCACACCCAGCCTTAAAATCTTTTCTTAATAAACACTAACTCTGCTTCAGACTGACTCATCCCAAAATTTTCTGCCATGTAGCCAAAATTCTGAGCCTCACCTACCTGATTGGAGGGCCCTGAAAAGAACTCAGGCTGTCATGAGCAGTGGTGTGTGACAATGATGTCTCTACCTCACTCAGACGGCCACAGGCAGTGTGTGGCTATGGTGTCTCTACCTCACTCAGACGGCCACAGGCAGTAGTGTGGGGCTATGGTGTCTTTCTCTACTTCCACTAAGGCTGCTGCTGACTCGGAGGCTGAGACAGGAGGATCTTCAGTCTTGAAGCCATCCTGAGTAACATAGTGGAAACCCTGTGTCAAGAAAGAAGGAAATTCTAGTCTCCAATGTGATGCATTTGGGAGATGAGGCCTTGAGAGGAAAACTAAGTCTCAAAACTGTAGCCTTTGTGAGTGGAATCTGCACCCAGCTAAAAGGACTTCATCTTTCCATTTTTTCCCAATGTGGTAACAGAAGAAGTAAACAGTCAGAAACTTGGAAGGTCCTCCCCAGAGCCAGAGTGTACTGGGTGGCATTGACAGTGGACTTCCGGCTTCCAGGACCACGGGGACTGTGAGTCTCTAACCTTGTGCTCACAAGCAATCCTTCCTCGTCAGAACTTTTCCTTGTTAATGTCGGTAAAGTCCTGTGTTTCTAACATCTCCTCCCTCCCCTGGCCTCCACACTCTGTTCACCGCACATAATACACAAGGAAGAAGCTAAACACGACTATCAAATCTCAAGGTGCGGTGCTTAGCCAGCAAGCAATCAATCCACTCATTACAAACCCCTTATCATCATCACGTATTTATTAATGGCTTTTGTTTCCTCAGATGATGAGCCTGAAATTGGAAAGAAAAAGACAAAAGGAGAAAGAATCGGGGCAATGGCTGCTTAGAAAGGACAAAAGAAACTTGTAGAACAATCCTGAGGCCCTTATTTCCACATCCGTGCATTCTTTCACACGAAGTCAGGCCCCAAGTGCCTGCCTTGGGAAAGAAAGAAACGCTTTCATTTTAATTACCTACATGTCCAGTCTTGGAGGGCTGAATTGCATGTGTCGGTGGCCCAGACAATCAGCGTGCAATGTTTGCACAACCAGCCTCCACCTTCTTCACCTAACATCTCACCTGGCTCACACATTTTGAATACTAACAGGAATACAAAGAAAATCAATAACATGAAATATTTTTTTAAAAAGGACAACAAACACTCATTTCGAAACAATGGAAACTGTGTTGAAGGTAAGTAGACTGGAATTTATTTCATACCCGATACTCATGCCAATCAACCACATTGCTTGCAAAAGTAATAATTTGATTTAAGATAAAGATAGCCTTCGTATTCATTAAATTGCAACCCTGCCAGGTAATGCTGACCCTTCAATTCCGCGTTAATGTAAGAGTTACGAAATTAAACACCTATTGTCCTCTCTATTTGTGGCAACTGAACTCAGGAAATGCTGACCTTCCCAGGGCTTCTACAACTCTTAATGTTCCAAACCACACAACTGAAACACTTTCTTTGGGGGAGGAGGTAGCAAATATTTTAAATTCTTTGCAGTGATACCACCTGGACGACCTCCCCTTTCCCAAGTGGATCTTCTACTAAGGCTCAGCTCATTCAGCACCGACACTTACACCAAATTGCCAAATATCCAGAATACATCGTGCACAGGAAATGCAACTTTGGGGCTGTTACTACATCCTTACAAAATGAACTTCCTGTATAAACAAGAGGTAGCTAAAAATTCTGACACTTGAAATTTAGGAGGAAAAAAATTTTAATTGTTGAGAGGCTTCTCTTCTACAAACCCCCAAGTCAAAGATCTCTGGTCAAACAATCAGCTCTTCCGATCCCTTTGCTTGGGTCATCAGCCTCATCCCTTCTCCTTCCCACTCCAGTCACTGTGGTGTGGACCCTTCAGAAACAGCCAGAAAGCCGGGCGGTGGTGGCGCACACCTTTAATCCCAGCACTTGGGAGGCAGAGGCAGGCGGATCTCTGTAAGTTCGAGACCAGCCTGGTCTACAAGAACTAGTTCCAGGACAGGCTCCAAAACCACAGAGAAACCCTGTCTTGAAAAAATAAAAAAAAAATAAAAAAATAAAAAAAAAAAAAAACAGAAACAGCCAGAAAGAGTTGATCCTTTGCATGCACGAAGTTCTACAATGAAAATTCAGCTTCTATATTCACTGCCTAAAATATAGCCTTTCAAAATGAAATAAAGAGAAATAGAATTATATCTTAAGAGAAATAGAAAACACATAGTAAGATGTTTGTTTAAAGAGCAGAAATTAAATGTATATTTTGCCCATTTCCAATTTTTGTCTTTTTCAGCACTGAACCCAGGGCTCTGCATGCTAGGCGAACACTCTATCACTGAGATAGAATTCCAGGTCTATTTTCTTTCTCTCTTCCTTTCTTTCTCTTTTTAAAATTTTGAGCTGGGGACTCACAATATAGTTGACCTGGTTTGTTTGTTTGTTTGTTTTGTTTTTTAATCAGGTCTGTTTAGAAAAGTCTGTCCAAACACTTGCAAAAATCAAATTTCCTTCAGTCTCTGAACTCTACTAGAACACAGGCATTTGCCCAGCAATGATTTTATACTTTTTTAAGTCAACTCGGAAAGAGGGAGCATAATGAAATAAAAAGCTGAAAAACTGTAATCTCAGGTAAACGAGATGGCACAGTAGGACAGACACTTGCTGTCCAGTCTGATAACATACGTTCAATCCCCAGAACTGGCATGGGTTGAGACCTCTGACCTCTACCCACGCTCAGTAGCACACGTGCGCACATGCAAGCAAACACACACACACACACACACAGGCTCTTACAGAGACCCCAGGTTCCCCACACAGGCATTAGGAGGCTCACAGATGCCTGTAATTCCAGTTCCAGGGAACCCAACACCTCTGGTCACCCTGGGCACCTAAATGTACATGGTACACATACATCCATGCAGGCACACACATACACATAAACAAAATAATAAAAAAATCTTTAAATCTATATAAGGATAACCTGTCATGAGAAAAGAGATTCTATAAGGTTTGGTTTTGAAGCTTAAAAAAAAAAGCTAAGAGGCATCTACACATGGCTTATCTTCAGTTCTACGCAAATCTACACATGAAAGATGGTGAGCAGACAGATTTTCCCCAACATCTCTGATTGGGAAGCAAATGTGAAAACCACGGGATCTCAGCAAAGTGGTTTTGTGAGCTCACCTGACAATAACCGAGAAACTAGTAAGCCTCAGACGCCAACACATATATGCAACACTTGTGAGTTCTTGCTAATATGTAGGTTGATTCTGTAGGCCAAGGGCAGAAAATCAATCTGCAGTTCTAATGTGTAGCAAGGGGGTGCTGATGTTCCTTGTCCTGAGACCACATTTGCAAAAGGAAGCAGACCTCAGGCTAAGTGGTGGTGCGTTGAGGGGCCAGCTCCAGTGAACAGCACCAGTCCAGCGAAGGACCCTTGCCCTTACCTGCATTGATTAGGAAACTAGTCCAAAGCAAGCAGATGCTAACCAGCTCCCTCACCGATGAGCTTGAGATGCAATCACAAAGAACTGAGAAATGACTGATACATACCAGAGAACAAAATCTCTTTGAACCAGGTACAGTCAGCTTCCTGGAGCCCTGAGGTGTGGTTTTCACACAGGTGAGAAGAGGCAAGATGAGATGACCTCATACAGGAAGGCAGCCTGATTTCACAAGCCCTTCCAACCTGTTTTACAAATTACCAACGCTCGCTAGCTCGTGGAGATTCATGGAATTCTCCAGGTGAGTCCTGTGATGCAAGTTACTACTAAAAAACCGCAGCGACTGGAATGAAAACCTTCCCAGACCGAGGCATTCGGAGCACAGAAACTGTCTCCTCTCGTCTCAGTGAGGGTTTCTATTAGCGTAATACTACACCACAGCCAAATGCAACTTGGGAAAGAAAGGATTTGTTCCAGCTTAAAACCCAGGCCACAGCCCATCATCAAAGAGCCAGGAAGGAACTCGGCACAGGGATGGAGGCAGGAACAGAAGCACAGGCTACAGAGCAGTGCTGCTTACTGGCTTGCTCCGCTTGCTGGCCAGACACCATGTTTGATATCAAACTATCAAATGCCCCCAACAGAGTCTTTGAGGGGCTCTCAAACTTCCCTCTGAAACTTCACAAACCGGGTCTCCATGATCTGCTCTGTGCTCAACATTATCAACAAATCCCCATAGGCCCTCCCACTGAGTTCTGAGCACACAATAGCTCCTCCAGCCCGAAGTTCCAAGTCCTTCCACAACCTTCCCCAAAATAGGGTCAAGTCCATCACAGCAATACCTCCCCCAACCTGGTTCCAATTTCTGTCCTAGGGTTTCTATTCCTGTAATAAACAACTCGTGGGGGAAAGTGGTCCTTTCAGCTCACAGTTCCGTATCACAGACCCTCACTGAGGGAAGTCAGGGCAGGAACTCAAACAGGGAAGGGATCTGGAGGCTGGAACTGAAGCCAAAGAGAGAGAAGTGCTGCTTCCTGGCTTGCTCAATCTGCTTTCTTATAGCACCGAGGACCACCGGCCCAGGGCTGTCACCACCCAAAACCCCCACATCACTTTTAAGAAAATGCATACAAGCTTGTTAACATGCCAACCTTATGAAGGCATTTTCTCAATTGAAAGTATCTCTTAGCTTGTGCTGAGCTGGCAAAACTGGCCAGCATACCTCTTTAAATCCACATTTTTCCCACCCTCGTTCTGAGTTATCTGTAGCAGTTAATCACACTTCCACTTAAAGAACAGGAACATAAAAAGACCTAAAGTCAAGACTGAAAATACAAGAGAGATGGTAGCCTCGTACACTAAACAAGCAAAATGAAATCACTGCTAGAGGACTGGGGTAAGTGTAGCTCAGTCAGTATAGTGCTGGCCTACAATGCATCAGGTCCTGGGTTCATTCCCCAAGCACCATACAAACTAGATTTGGTGGGACACTCCTATAATCCCAGGACTCAAAAGGTAAGGACAGGAGGATCAGAAGTTCAAGGCCATCCTCAGCTATACAGTGAGTTGAAAACCAATCTGAGCTATATAAAAATAAAAACAAACAAACAAACAAAAAACCACGTTGCTAGGAGCATGTTAAACCAGGACACATTCCCCATGAAACTGCCAGGGTTAACATTTATCTTTGTGTATATCTACCCAAGTATATATCACCATGTTTAGTGCAACATCAGTAGGGAATATGCTTAGCAAACACAACAGGGACATGCACTGCCTCTATTCTGATGGAGAAATCCCTCAACCTCCAAAAGAGGGCTGATCTTAACCTCCATGACCTAACTGAGCAGTGTACTGGCTATATCATTCATCTCCCATGTTCCTAGGGTCCGGGAAACACGGGGTTAGTGAGAGCTACCCTTTCTCCTACACTGAGGAGGGGTTCTGAACCTTTGATAATCTATGAGTGATCTCAGAAGCTGTGTGTTAATTTTCACATCTGTGAGTATCAATACTGGCCTCAAACTGAATATGCAGTGAAAGATGACCTCCCATCATCACCTCCAGAGTGCTAAAAGTGCAAGCTTACACTACCATGACCAGTCTACGTGGTGCTAAGGATGGAACCCAGGGTTTCACATGTACAAGGCAACCACTCCGTCAGCTGGTCTACATCTCCAGCCCACGATGTGTCTTTCCAACGCTGTCTTTATCCACCGCAAGCGACCCCACAATTGTTTCCAGATAACATTTCTAAAACCAAGTGTGATCATGTTTTTTCTTGTCACTTCTAGTCACCTCATTCTGCTAGTCAGATCCACTGTCAGCCCCATGACACATGCTGTGCCCCTCTGGAGATTCCTTCCCCAAGCCGTTCTCACCTTTCTCCAGGGCCAACTCGCTGCATTTGTTTCCCCCAATCAAAGAGATCGTGTTTTGTTTGTTTCTTTTCTAATTCCTTGTAATACTCTGCACCCGGAGCATGTACACCATCTCTGGCTCCACATTTGGTAACTATTACTGTTGCCAACTTACTACACAAGAGTCTTATTTCTTCATCTCTGTGTATTCCAATACTAGACCCAGTTCTGCATGATCTCCAGTAAAATCTCACTGAATGAATAAATCACACGTCAATTATCTGCCACAGACCAGGTCAACAACACCAAAAATAGATTTTAAAGTCTTCAGAACCACATTTTCTCCATCTTACATCTCAATTTCATGAATACTCAACATAATAAAAGATATTACTTCAGGTTTCTAGGTTTTAAAAAATGGGAAGAAAAGACGCGACAAAAATAGGTTTTGTTAATAAATTTTCCTCATTATAGGCAAAAATACTGAACTCTCAGCACTGAAACAGCAAACAACCCAATAAAAGCTTTCTTGAGGGGCTAGAGAGACTGCTCAATGGTCAGACACACTTGCTTCTCTTCTAGAAGACCAGAGTTCAGTTCCTCGCATTCATATCAAGTGGCTCACAATCTCACAATCACCTGCAATTCCACCCAAGGGGATCGATCCAACACCCTCTTCTGGCCTCCACAGGCAGCACTCATACACATGTGGTATACACACATATACACATATAAATGAAAAATTGTAAAGATCACTTCTTAAAAACTGTCTTTAACAAAGCTAACTTGACTTCGGATACTAAACAGAAACATCATTGAGGAAATTAATTTACTTAAGATCAAAGACATAGGCTAATCCCAAGATCTGGGTCAGTCTCTGGTTGCACAATTTACCATTTTGCCAGGAAAAGAACCCACAGTGTATCTAAATAGATTATTTAGAATTGCCTCAGAGATTCTGCCAAATTTGCTCTTGCTGTATTAGATTGGTTTAAGATATATTTTATGGCTCGTGAATGTTTTAGTTTAAAACCCTGGCTCTCTGGCAATCATCAGGACAATGAGCAAGGGAGAGACAAGCAAGTCAGAGGACAAGATTGCCAACAGTCCCTGTTGATTTACCCCGGCAGCCATCTGTTTAATACATCCATGCATTGGGGCCTCTCTTTAAAATAACTAAAGATGAATGCATGTACATCACTTAGAATAGAACCCGTAGCAGAGCAATTCTGTAGCATATGGTAGTCCTGAGTTTGATGCTGGATTCTTGTCCTAACTAGCTTTTTGTTAACTTGATACAAGTCAGGGTTATCTGAAAATTGAACCTCAATTGAGACAATGTCTCCATCTGATTGCCTGTAGACCAGTCTGTAGGGCTTTTTCTTGGTTAAAGATGCTGTGAGAGGGCCCAGCCCACTGCAGATGATGCCACCCCTAGGCCCATTGTCCTGGATAGTATAAGAAAGCAGACTGAGCAAACCCTGAGGAACAAGACAGCAAGGATGTCCATGGCTTCTGCTTCAGTTCCTTCGTGAGTCCCTGCCAACTTCCTTAGATGATGCACAGTGATGTGGAACTGTAAGCTGAAACAAACCCTTTTCCTTCCCAAGTTGTGTTGGGCGATATTCAATCACACTGGGAACCCCAAGTTAGCATTTGCATTAATTAAATAAAATTAACCTTAGGTAAAGAGGCTGAGTTAACAACTAGTTGACAGAAAGTAACCATACAGCATTAACAGAGATAAAGAGACATACCAGGAGTAGTAGGGAGGGATTTTGAGTGGTGCACTTTCTGTTTTGTTTTATTTCCCCTCAGAGGAGTAGAAAGATAGGCTCGTTAAGAGATGCCAGCAAGGAAAGAAGGGGAGCTAGTTAGTACTCAACCCCTCTGAGCTAGCAGGTTTTCACCCCAACCTTTGAATCTCAAGTTTGATTTATAAAGAGAATCATAGAGATTTAGCTAAAGCTACCTCTAGTGGCAGCAGCAGAACAGATGACCGAGGGAACAGAATTCCTGCCAGACTGCAGCCTGCGTGGCTAAAGAAGCAGGACAGTAACGCAGAGTCGAAATTGCTGGCAGAAATAGCAGGAGAATATAGTGCAGCTGCACCAAGATAAAAACAACATTTGGCGCACCATGTGGGGTACCATATGTAACGAGTCTTTCTCTGTCCCACCAGCCCCCTCCCAAATAACAACATGGAGACTTCTTATTAATTATGAAAGCTTGGTCTTTAGCTTAGGTTTGTTCCTAACTAGTTCTTTAAAAAAAAAAGATTTATTTATTTATTATGTATTCAGTGTTTTGCCTGCATATCTGCTTGCAGGCCAGAAGAGGGCATCAAATCTCATTACAGATGGTTGTGAGCCACCATGTGGGTGCTGGGAATTGAACTCAGGACCTTTGGAAGAGCAGTCAGTGTTCTTAACCACTGAGCCATCTCTCTGCCCCCACCTAACTAGTTCTTATAACTTAAATTAACCCATTTCTACTAATCTACATTCTGTCATGTACCACCCACCCAGCTTCTTCCGTGTCTCCTAGCTTCTCTCTCACATGCCTAGATTCCTCCTCCACCTCTCTCTCTCTCTCTCTCTCTCTCTCTGCCTGGAAATTCCGCCTATACTTCCTGCCTAGTCACTGGCTGTTCAGCTTTTTATTACATCAATCACAGCACTACATCTTCACACAGTTTACAAATATCCCACAACAACATTGATTTTCATCATGGTGTTTATCTCAGGATTAGAAATCTAAGACAGCTCTGTACACACAAAAATTATTCATTTTTAAATTTAATGCCTACCAATTTGGTAAAACTTCCTAAAATAAGTACAATTTTCACCAAAAATTATAAAATATGCTCTGAATTTCCAAGGAACCCAATTCTTATCCACTACTACGAACTCACCACTCCATAGTTAACACATGAAAGGGGAGGACGTATGCAAATGAGCAATTGGTGTCAGAGCACTTCATCAGTGTACCAAGGCAAACACAAATACAGACTCCAGTACACCCATCTCAATATGAACAACAGTAAAGGCGGGAGCCACGCAAGGTGACTCAAGTCTGTAATCCCAGCACTTCATGAACTGAGGCAGGAGAATCACCACAACTTAGAGGTCAGTCTTCTACAAAGTAAGTTCCAGCCAGCCTGAGCTACAGAGTGAGACTCTATCTCAAAGACACAGTTATAATAATGATTAGTGACACATCTCTGACTCAAGTCTGATTCTCCTAGCGCCTACTTTGTTGTTTTCAGCACTCAGCTCTGTGCCTCTGAGCTGCACTTAACATCACCTTAGAAAAGGATCAGATGCTTGCCAAGACTGCTGTGAACCTTAAGAGTCCAGAAATATGGAACTAGTTAAATTTTGAAATGTCTGCCAGTATAACACTGCACAAACATTCAAAAAAAAAACTAATTAAAAAATCTAAAAAGCATGTTCATGCACATGCATAAAACAAAACAAAACCATACTGGAAGAACATATCACAATACTAACAGTACTTATCTCCATGAGTAGAACCAGTCATGTTTCTGTCTGTTTCTCTTCTCCATTTCAGGTTCTACCTGGTACCTTTACACTAGGAGAGTGAATGTGTGTGTGCATACCTCCTTCTACATATCATCACTAGAACGATCTCCCCACCAAAGCCCTTGGCAGGATACACCCCATGACCAATGCTTCACAATGGGGTGAATGACACACTGCTTTGCAGATGGTGGAATGACAGTGGAGTGGCACTAAAGCAGTGTCAGCTAAAGTCCCAGGGTGTCAATCGTCCCAGCTCTCATGGCTTCACAGAACTACAAACATCAGACCAGGAAATGAATGTGTCTAGGAGAACAGTGATATCTCCAGAGGGCTAGGGTGCCGCCATTGAGACTAAAACATCAAGCTAGTTTGCATATGATACTGTTTTACTATTTGATATCAAGAGGGTCAGATGTAATTAGAAACAGATACAATACACCAGGCTAATGATCTACAAGCTCTCATCAATGTTAAATATGTATACATACATATTCATATGTACACATATACATATATTCATATGTTAACATATAGCAAACAAGGCAAAAAGCCCAGAAATTACCCACAAACAACCTAAACACTGAAAAAGGCGGTCTTGTACTTTCAAGTATTCATTCCTAGTTTAGTGGAAGCAATGAGTGAAAATGAAAATGAAGATATCAAGCTAAATTTCAAACAAAACTTGTAACAATCTGTCTCTATTATTATGCAGATTCTCAACACTTAGACTAGAGAGGTTTGTTTTGTTTTGTTTTCCCCAAAATTTTCCTTTAATAGTGTAGTGTCCTTCAGAGAAAAGCTTTTCTAGGTTGAGAAATGAGATAAAGTTCATTATAGAAACATGCCTGCTCTAATTTAGCATCTTCTGAACATCCTCTTACCTCGTAAATCCTCACTGTTTCTTCTGAGGTCGAACACTATAAAAGCAAACGTTTTCGATCTCTGCACAAGATGTCAGTGTGAGACCAGGGTACTCCTCAGAACAAATCTATAGGGGAAAACTTCACACCAAAGGCGTGGTGTCTGAACAGGTTACTTCAACCAACACACTACTAATTGTGGGAGTTAATTATGTGCTCTGTCTTCTCCATCTACAGACAGACCAGGGCCAGCTAGAGGGCACAGCAGGTGAAGGCACTTGCTGCTGCCAAACCCTGATGATGGGAGATCCAACCCCAGGACCCTCAAGGTGGAAGGAGACGCAACTCCTGAAAATTGTTCTCTGAGACATGTGCCCCCAGACAGATGCACAACCATGCACATACGCAGAAAAAAAAATGTCTTTAAAAAGATAAAGTAAGAGTGCATGTTTTTAAAAGACTAGAACAGTATAAGAAATGCAATGCCATCCATTTAGCAAACACAAGAATTGCTGTTTTTATTCCGCCTTTGGATTTATATTTTATGTGTGCATATATATTTATATATAGTACGCTTATATATTATGTATACATCAGGCCATGAATGGGAAATATATTTTAGTACAGGCTGTAATCAGTTACTCTCAAATGTAATCCCAATTCTTTCAGAATGGACCTCAGTATTTACTACAGAAGATAACATATGATCATTAGTTAGTAATACCAAAATGACTGAGTCTCAGAAATGAGGCAGTAAGGGTTCACATTTGTTCTGCTATGAACACCTCATTAATCTTGCTACGAATGGGTAAGATCATCTGAGTAGCAAAGATGTCGCCTGTGGCTTTCAGAAGCCCCTGTTATGCTTTTGGTGCATTTGCCTTCTCTGGCAGGAAAAGGGTAATAGAACAGTAGCGTTCCATTTCGGTGTCTGATCTTTGGGGTTAACAACCTACAAGTGTGTTACTGAGATGTCATCTTCTAAACTGCAGCCACAGGCATCCACCCTCACTCTCAGGCAAGCTGCAGCCACAGGCATCCACCCTCACTCTCACCCAAGCTGCAGCCACGGACATCCACCCTCACTCTCAGGCAAGCTGCAGCCACAGGCATCCACCCTCACTCTCAGGCAAGCTGCAGCCACGGGCATCCACCCTCACTCTCAGGCAAGCTGCAGCCACGGGCATCCACCCTCACTCTCACCCAAGCTGCAGCCACGGGCATCCACCCTCACTGTCACCCAAGCTGCAGCCACGGGCATCCACCCTCACTGTCACCCAAGCTGCAGCCACAGGCATCCACCTTCACTGTCACCCAAGCTGCAGCCACAGGCATCCACCCTCACTCTCAGGCAAGCTGCAGCTACGGGCATCTACCCTCACTGTCACGTAAGCTGCAGCCACGGACATCCACCCTCACTCTCAGGCAAGCTGCAGCCACGGGCATCCACCCTCACTGTCACCCTGTATCTTCACAGAGAGAGTAGTAAGGCCATTAACTGTGCTAGAGAGTCACGGGGATGAACCCACACCCCACTCTACCGCATCGTAAGGGACACTGTGAAAATACCTTCATGCTGTCCTGAGAAATACATATGAAGCCTTAACACTGGGAAAATACCTTCGCGCTGTCCTGAGAAATACATAGGAAGCCTTCACACTAGGAAAGCCCTTAAAAGATGACAAAGGTTATGAACTCGACTCTTGTAGAAGTCAACTCCTCCTTGAGCAAATAAGGACAGGAAGAATACAAAGAAAAGAAATTTCTTCCAGATTCTACTCTGCAGAAAACTGCAAGATATCAAGCATCAACCAAACCAAACCAAAGACTGGCTGGACAACCAAGACCTTGGTGAAGACAGGCTTTTATCTGTCTTTTCTCACCACTGTTCTTGGCTTTACCAAAAAAAAAAAGGGAGGGGGTGGTAAATAAAATCATCTCCACACTTACTTCCTGCAGCGTGATCTCCCAAGTTCCCTAGATTATTTCATTATATAAACATTTTTAATTTTTATTAGATTTATTCATTTTATTTTATGTATGAGTATTTTGCCTACGTGTATGCCTATGCACCATGTGCATATTTGGTGCCCAGGAGGTCAGAAGAGAGCATCAGATGCCCTGGAGCATGAGGTCCAGATGGATCTGAGGTACCGTGTGGGTGCTGGGAAGTGAACCCAGGCCCTCTGCAGGAGCAGTAAGTGCTCTTAACCGATGAGCCACCATCTCTCCAGGCTCCTGTATACTTCTCCAAAAAAGAAAAGAAAAAAGAAAACTACCTCTTAAGCCTTCAGCAACGTAAAATTCAGTGGTAAACTGAGCTATGTATAATGCAATGATTAAGACCAAGAAGAGCTCAAGAGCTGGGAGGTTAAGTTCCAATTCCTGAGTGCATCACTTTAATAACTGGGTGGCTGTGGAAGAGCAGCCCAGCCTCTTTGTACTTCAGTTCCCACTTCAGTAAACCAGAGGCACCTGCTTAGGACGTTTCTAAGAAAAAGCACAGATGCACCAATCAACCGCAGCTCAAAGGTAAAACTCAGGGAATATTGTCTGGCACAATTACAATGTTTTCCCCTGACACTTCCAACCTAAGTTCACCTTGTTCATAATTAAACCTTAGAAAAGCAACCAATTTTTTTAACATTCAAAATTTTACCACAGAAAATACACTGTAAGTTCCTGCATAACAGCTCACTGTCAAAACAATTTTAGTACCAATGAAGCATTAAGAAATATTTGTTAATTCACTAACATATGACCCCGATCTGTGCAGAATTGAGAGATACATTACACTTACTTTGACAACATTGGGTGAAAGAATTTCAGTGACCATTACTTCGGGTGAAGATGAGAATGTAATTTCTAAATATATAACCTTTGGAAACTGACCTATGTGCATCCGGAGAACTAGACAAGTATCTTCATTGTAATGTTACACATAAATAACTTTAAATGTTCATCCACAGAGTTTTTGATTGTTTCCTCTATTTGGCTCATTTGCAGTGGCTACTTTCTATAGAGTTATCATGTACACAGTCTTATCTAACAGTAGATCAATGCCCCTAAGCAAAATATAGTATTGGGTACTATCTACTAGGAAACCCCAGCCATATAGCATCTCTATTGACTGACCAATATAGAAATCAGTACGTAAGTCTGTTTTGTGTATTTGTTTATTAGACAGCACACAGTAGATTCATGAACTCAGGACCAATAGTATTATAAATCAAGGGCACTTGCAGCCAAGATTAATGATCTGAGGTCTATCCCCAGAACCTATAAGGAAGTAGAGAGCCAACTTCGGCAAGCTGTCCTCCAACCTCCTCTGTGTATTCCCATGCCAAAGAAAAACAGACACTTAAAAAAAAAAAAAAAAAGTCTGACCAAAAAAACACGAATATCATTTAAAAAAAAAACACTAAACATGAAAAACCTACTTGTGTACAAACTGCAAATAAGGCAGCTGAGAGTCAGTCACAGTTTTAATCTGTGTTAGTGACTCAACCTTCTCACTGTAGAGTCCATGAATAACACAACTATTGATTTGGTGTTGCAAATGGGCAAACTCAGACTGGAGAGATGGCTCAGCAGTTAAGGGCAGTACTGTTTTTGCAAAGGAGCCACATTTAGTTCCCAACACTTACATTGGACAGTTCACAATTGCCTGTAATTTCAGGTCCAGAAGAGCCAACAACCATTTCTGGGACTCTGTGGGCACCTACAGTCAGACATGCACAGATCCACACAGAGACACAAAGATATACACACAACTAAAAATAAAAATAAATCTTCAATAGGCAAATGGACAAATCCAGAATCCACAAATAATGAAAATGGACTCAAAACAATGTATATATAACCCATTCATTCCATGAGCATGATTCAAAAGGCACTGAGCTGCGGCTAGCCACATGCACCCCATAAACATTTCTCAGATAGATTACCAGAGCCCAGCTATAAATTCAGAAACTAAGTTATTTCTGACATGTGTGCACAGAAATGGCAGGTGACAACTGAACAGCTTACTTCCAAAGGGAAGGGGGAAGAAATGAGACAGGGGAGCTTGAGGGTCTCTATCATTTCACCTCTCCTACTGCGTGGTACTTTACCCTGTGTCCTGTTGGGATACGCCGTCCAGAACATCCGATTAGGATACAGAAGCTAGTGCTTGTGAGGTCAAAGCAAAAGGATCAGAAGTTCAAGGACATCCTCAGTGACAAATCAAGTTTGAGGCCAGCCTGTGCTACGGGGGGCAGGGGAGACCCCTGAAACTAAAATCTGTCCAATAGGATTGCTTCTTGGAAGAGAAGGCATACACAGCAGAGCACTCACGAACAGTTCTTAAATCAAAACAGCACAAAGGGAGATTTCCTCATAAAATAACAGTCTACATAGAACACTGTGAGAAACTATGACTCTTATGAAGATCTGTTTAAATAGAAGAAAAGAAGGCCTGCAAGAAAGAGACAAAAAGGCGAGAGAAGGGCCACATTTTCCTGTCCGTGCACACCCTACACATCTGCGTCTCCTTTGAGAAGATGGGGATTTCTTTGTAGAGCAGCAACAGCTGAGAACAGACCGACCCACAAGGAAGCTCAATCTTGAGACAGAGAACAATGTGAAGCTGAAACAGAGACTCCTGGGGTAGAGGAGGAGAGTGGGGTACAGCTCTGAAAGCCAACACTGGGACCCTGGCGACAGCAGAGGACTCGGGATGGCCAGAGGGAGCTTTCCACTGGACCGAAGCTGGAATCCAGTGAGAGGAAAGATCATCCTTTAGCTCCCAAAGCTGTTTTCGCTCAAGGGGAAAAAAAAAACAAAAAAAAAAAACCAAAAACCCAAGTGTTTGTGACGCCGCCGGTTCATTTATAATCATCCTCTTTGTTCAGCCTTGGCAGCCGCCCCCCTGAGCATTAGGGTAAAGTCTAGCACCCCGCCAAAAATACCAGCATTGCGACTGATGTGTGATTCAAAAAAGCTGTCAAAATGAACACTCCAAGAGGAATGAGTCACGGGCTGGGCCAGGCAGGCTAATATTTTTGTAGCATATTATAATCCTTTTCATCTGGACTCTCTTGGGGGAGGGGGACTATTATGTCCTTTCATGTAATTCTACACTAAGTGCTTCAGTAAGTGTGCAAGGGGCATGACAGAATGGGTTCATACCTTCGTTACAAGAATCTAAATCTTAAAATTACACACACACACACACACACACAATACAAAGATTCAGTCCATGCAATTTTAAGAACCCTCAAGAGTCTAAAAACATGGACAATTGCTATCTCACAGTATTCTAACAGTGTTGTCAAATATTCTTTTATTCCACTAACTCAATAAAGAAAACTCAGGGCAGCCTCACCTGAGAGAATGAGGAGTGTGTCTGTCTCAGAAATGTCTAGACTAAGTTCTCAATGTCGGCGGAGCTTTCATGTGATTTGGGACGGTAGCCTTTGTTTTGTAAGCTTAGCTCTGCCTGATTCAGCACGATTGGTAAAGTGTTCTTCCAAACAGATTACCGCAGAGCATTCTGGGGGGCACATGACAAGAAGTGACCAGAACATTGCCAGGGCAAGGTTGCCCTTCTCTGCTTCGGAGAACAAGCCCAGTGGCTCGATATTCTTGGTTAGCAGAAATGCCAAGGGTGCTCTTATCTCAATCAGAAGACCATGTAGTCACACAAAAATCCGAATAACTTCATTCATCACGATACAGAGCTGGAACCAAACAAAAGCTCAGCCACAGAGTCTCTTCGGTCTCGATGCCTGTGGCCTCGTACATTTCGCATGGGAGCTGCACAGGGTCGGGAGCTTCACTGCTCCAGTTACAGAGACAGGCTGACGCTTCCATTAAGCCCTGAGTGAACCAACAGTGAAATTCCTGGCACTCTTTTCTAATAGCGCAAAACACACAGGGTCAAGATAAAACAGTCAATTACAGGCTACCTATGTAGACCACAGTTTAAGACATTATTTGCATATCAGAATGGATGAGTAAATGCAATCTTAAGGCAAAAACAGCAAGCTCAAGCTACCGTCCATTCACTTCTGGGCATTCTGGGGCCTCCTTCCTCTCTCCGGCCACACTGTTGCTGTTTGGTTGCTTGAGAGTTGCTCTGGTTTGGGTGTGGTTTTTGATGCCACGGTCTCATGAATCTTAGGCTGGCCTCACTCTGGCAACCAACCACTGCTAAAGCTCCACTTCCTGAGGGCTGAGGTTACAGGCATACACCAGGTTTACAGGGGGTTAAGAATCAAACCAAATTCTGTGTATACGCTAGGCAAACACCGCATGAACTGCATCCCACATTCTAACAAACCCTGCGTTACAAGTTCAGTTAAAAGCCTGTCTTGGCTGGGGGGTGGTGGCGCACGCCTTTAATTCCAGCACTCGGGAGGCAGAGGCAGGCTGATCTCCTGAGTTCGAGGCCAGCCTGGTCTACAAGCGCTAGTTCCAAGACAGGTTCCAAAGCTACATAGAAACCCTGCCGGAGGGGGGTGGGGGAGAGACTGTCTTGGAAGGTTAATGCCAATGCAGAATTCTTACAAATATGTTCTGTTAAGACTACAAGCTTTCCAGCAAAGCGGGTGTGACTGATTGCCCACTTCTGACACTTGCCACCCACAGGAGTGAGACCCCCGTCCATCACCATCTGGGGTCCAAGCTCCTCCCCCATGAAAGCTGTCCCTGATGTGAGCACTTTCCACCATCTTCCAGGACCCTGGTACAGATACAGACACATACCTAGCGCTTTAACTGCTCAGGTACAGTGCAAAACTCACTTTCTCTAAAGATTATGTGTTGCAGAACTCAACCCAATCAGTTATGAACATTCATCAGCATAAACCAAAAATGTTCTGAATCTTTATCCTGAGCGTGGACTTATGGACCGTGCATGGCATGGTTCTGAACCTTTAACCTGAGCGTGGTGCAGAGCACATCCATGTAAGATCCCATCATCCTCCATGCTTCTCTTCCACTAGCGGTTACCACCTTAAGGAGGGGGTACCTAAATCACTTGAATACCCCGGCAACTTCTTTACTTAGCTTTATTTTCTGTGTCTGAGTGTTTTACCGGTACGTATGTCTGTGCACCACAGGCATGGCTAGTGCCTGTGGATGCCAGAAGAGGACAAGAGATTCCCTTGGAAACAGAATCATAGATGGTTGTGAACCATTCTATGGGTGCTGGGAATCAAACCCAGGTCCTCTGGAAGAGCAGCCAGTGTTCTTAACCACAAAGCCATCTTTCCAGATCCTCCATGCTTCTTTGTGATTCCTTATTTGGAAGAATTTGTTGTTAAAGATATACAGTCTCCTTGCCGTTAGTCCCAGCACACGGGAGACAGAAGCAAGTGGATCTCTGAGTTCCAAGACAGCCTGGTCTACACACAGAGTGAGTTCCAGGACAGTTAGGGATACACAGAGAAACCCTGTTTTGAAACATACATGTGTGTGTGTGTGTGGGCACGGTTACACACACACACACACACACTAAACAATAAGAGTTGTTTTCCCACAAGGAAGCTCAAGTCTATGAGTTATCACTGGGGGCTGAACAAAAGGCTTGCTACACAGCCCATGAGGGTAACAACACAGCCATTTTACTAGCGACAAAAACAAGGTTCCGAGACGGTTATCTGAAAGAGAGCTTTGAAACGGCCGGAAAACAACTGTTGTTGGAGAGAAAGCCAATTTGAGCACAAGCTTTCCGGCCTTTCCTATTTCAACAGTGGGCTGCGCCTTATTCATCCGCTCCTTATTTGATCTCTATTTATAGAGGACATACCATAGCTTCAGGACATACAAGATGAATATAGGCTGAAAAGATGCTGAAATAACAGGGACTTGGCTCTGGCTAAGCATCTGTTAGAGCTGTAGTTTATTTTATATAATCTTTATTGGAACTGGAGGTCAGCGTGGCACCTTAAGAGCACAGCTTTCTACTTAACAAATTTAGATTCTCAGGTGCTGAGGGAGCTCCTTCCACTCCTCCAGCTAATACCCTTTAAGATACCTGCCCAAGCAGGCGTGGTCTCTTATACTATTTTAAATGCAGCTGTAAAGCCTGCGGGGGAGGGGGGTCCCCCTCTCCCTCCGCCCCCTCCCTCTTCCCCTCCTCCTCTCCCTCTCTCCCTCTCCCCCTCCCCCTCTCTCCCACTCTCCCTCTCTTTCTCTCTCTCTTGCTTCCAGTTCTTGCTTCCTGATGTTAGACTCTGTTCCTGTTCCCCACTGGTGCAGAGGACTGTGATCTATGACAATGATCTGTGAATCTCCCCTAAATAAATAACCCTTTATTATATGTAATTCTGAACTGGTGTGGGATTATTTTGAAACTTCCATCATCACTCAGCTATAACATCCTCAGGCAGGCCCCTTCTTTAGTCCCGGGTTTCTCACAATTGAAAGCTTCCCAATTTCCCAAGCTACCTTTCATATTTGCTAAAATATCCAAAGAAAGGCCACAGGCTGGGCTGGGGGTGTAGCCTCGTTGGTAAGGGGCCCACCTGGCAGGCATCAAGTCCCAAGTTTGGTCCCCAGCACCACACAAACTGCATGTACTGAAATACCCACCTGTCATCTCTGCAGCCAGGAGGGAAAGACAGGAAGGTCAGAAGTTCAAAGTTATCCTGGACTACACAGAGAGTGAGGCCAGCCTGGGATATGTAAGAGTCTATCACAATCAGGGGAGTGGGTGAGAAACAGGTCAGAAAGCTCAGTAACAATGTCTGTGGTTATCGCTGGAGAAATCCTTGTTCAACTCCAAATGGCACCCAGAAAACCACAAACCATATATATGTGGAACACTTGAGAAGGCTGAGGCAGCAGAGTCCCAATCCTAAATCCCAGGCCAACCTGGGCTATACTGCAAGACCCTGTCTCAAAAGGATGACAAGAAAGGGCAGTGACATGGGTCAGTGGGTAAAGAAAGGCACTTGCCACCAAGTCTGACACCCTGAGTTCAATCCCTGGGACTCCATGGGATGGGATGAGAGAATCAACTCCTGCCAGGTATGCTCTGGCCACACATCCCCACACATAGATACACATACACACAAAAATAAGTCACACACATCCCCATACATAGATACACATGCACACAAAAATAAGTAATGAAATATTGAAGGCGAAAAGACATGTATAGTAAGTGACCTATACGGTATTATTTATTTGAACGTTGACTTAAAATTCTCACAAGAAAAAAAACTAGTACTATTTAAAGACATTATACCACTGAATAACATTTAAAGGCATTGTGATAATAAATAGCATCTACAAAATGACAAGTAAGATTGTGTTCAAATGAGTTCCAGGTTCTATGGCTGAATGTCATTGCTATCCTGGCACACATACATATGTTTCTCTTGCAGCTTCTCCTTTAGCCAATCGCAAGAGTTCAACTTTATGCACAAAATTACTTTCTGGAATTATTTCAATGCAGAATTACACATGCTGTACTTTTATGGTCAACTTAGAAGATTTTAGGGAGAATTTTAACTATATACAACTTTTATTTTTAACTTCAGAATGAAAAGTCTGTATAAACTTTGTATATGTCCCCTGCAATACATTAGTTTTTGAAATAAACTTTTAAAAATGCAACAGGGTACGAATCTGGGCCAGAGACTAGAAATTATAGATGCAATCTCTACCTGGAATACCCAGGCCCATGCGTGGCTTCAAAAAGATGAACCATGCCATTGTAAGCATCGGCCTTCATGCACTAACCAGTCCTCCACTCCCAAGCCTGACATTTCCTGGCTCTAGAATACTCACAAACTTGAAATGATCATGTGCTTACACATCACACAGATTTAACAAGCAGAATCGTGACTAGAAGACACAGCTGCCAGGACAGCCAAAGCCATGAGCTCCTCAGCCTCCATCATAGGGAGCCGGGGAGGTTGAGTACATCCCACAGGCCCGATCCTATGCTACCTGAAGGCCTTCTGAGCCATCAGGGGAAGAAACAGATCTCTTTCAGTCTGAGGGCTCTTCCCTCACCCCACAGAGGCTACCTGCTTCATATCCCACATAGCTATCTAACAGAGGTGACACCACCTCAAATTGGTATTTTACTTCCGGCACCCCGGCTATCTCATTTCCATGTCTGTGTGCCCTCCCATGCCTAGCTGACCTCTGCCCCTTCCCACTTAACTGTAAACTCCTTGATGGCACCCCAGGAATCTGCCTCACTCAGCATCCTCCAGTGCCTACAGTACTGCCTAGCACGCAGTAAGAGCTCAATAAATTCTTTGGACTGCCCCCATTAAAAGTATGCATTTATCTTACACGGTGCTAAAGAAGCAAAAGTGCACCGTATAGAATTAAAGCTTTAGTGCAGGGTGACTGAGATGGAGCTGGGCTCTCAGGAGCATCTTCTGGCTTCCTTCCAAGGAAATCAAACACTGGGAACCCCGTGCAGCTTTCTCTCTAACCCTTGGAGCTTAGTCTAATTGTAACTATACTGATTATGAAGATCTCTGGGTTGGATGACATACAAGATGGACCCTGTAAATACATAAAACAGTTACTGCACAGAACAAAGAATGAGCAAGCATACATTTAATGACATCTTACGGTTAATTCAGGAAAAAAAGAAAGCTGCACCACACAACAGGAAGAAGCTGGTTATCAGATAGGCCTGGGTTCAAATCCTGCCTCCAGTGTTTTGAAGTGGCCACTATGACTCTGAAGCCCACTATCCCATTAGCCAGAGGAGGACAGTGCTTCTCTAGAAGGATGTCAGAGGCACCTGCCATGAAGTAGCATGAGTGAGCAGTCCCCTAAGCCTCGCCTTTCTTTACAGCAGAGTGTTCTCTGTAGTTTTAACACAACAGAATTGGATCGCAAACTTCAGTACTTCCATATATAACTTCAAGCCTCAAACTCTCATGCCCCAATTCCCTTGTTTCTTTAAAACCCTTACTACTACAAGCGGCAATCGGAAAGTGTCCTACAAACAGATGTGGCTCATTCGAACATACTTTACTTCAAATCACACACACACACACAGGACCTGTTACTCTTAGAAAGCTGTTCACTACTCACTTGACAACCCTATGACACAAACCAAGCCTGGCTTAAAGACTGTATGTGACAAACCCCTGGTTGTCTCCTGCCACTACTGCTGCCCTCTTTTCTACTTCTAATTCTTGTCAAGTGGAGCTTGGTGCCAGCTTCTTATCGCAGACGATGAGGTCATGTTGGGCACTTAGCTGCCATCCAATAGCATGGGGAATCCCAAGATGAGTAAGAGCCCATGACAACATTTCAGCACAAAGTCAAGTGTGTGCAATTAACCATCAGCTCAATGTGATCTGTTCAATGGGTTCTCGGCAGCTACTCCAATTTACTGTCTTCTTCCGGCCCACTGAGTTGCCTAATGAGAGGGTCCCACCCTCCCAGATCAGGCCTTTGCAGAAGCAGCTGCCAGGACCTTTCCTTCCAGGAGCCCCAAGTATAAAGTAGCTGATAAAAGAAAGATGTAACTAGGTGGCTGAGACTATGAAAAGAACTACAAAGCCACACATACAGGCAGCCCGATTGTGCAGCCGCACCTCACAAGGGTGCTGTTTACCAAGTGCCTTGTGAGTAAAGGCTGATTCATCCAATAAAGAGATCAAAGCACAGGGAACTGTGTTCCCACCTTCTCCAAGCTGATATGAGCCTGGAAGGGCACACAGAGAGAACAGGATTTCAGGGGCACCTAGAAGGCTAGATGCGTGTCAGTACGCAGAGAAGCTGGAGGAATGTCTTCCATGCAGGAGAACCAATCGCTGAGGAAAGTTATAAGGAAGAGAGAAGCGAACAGAGAGCGAGCAAGCCGCAAGTGAAAACAGGTCTGACCTAACCGTGGTCACTGGGATGAGAAGCCTGGCAGAACACAAGTTCTGGAAAGCCGAGTAAGGAAGCCTAACCATCAACAACAAACAGCCATGGAGCGCTGCGATTGGACCTGATGCCTAGAGTAACCGGGGCCACGATAAAGTTCACAGTCAGATGTTTTCACGTTTCAAGAATTATCAAGAAAGACAATTAAAAAAAAAAAAATCAAAGGCTACAACCATGGCTTGGAAGGGGAAAGAAATGTAAGGCTGTAAGCAACTCTAGGCGCCGAAGGCCCCAGCTTGCATTTGCTGGCTTTCAGTCTGTAAATCTCTCCCTATGTATGCTTTATTCACGGAGTACAAATCAAAATGGCCTCTTCTCAGCGTTCACAAAAAGCAAGAGCACTATCTTGCACACACCTCTAAAGTGACTGGCAATGGAATACCCAACAACAGGAAGGCACCTCTGTCCACGCTGCTTAATGCTTAATACATCATCCTGGACTCAAGAGATCTCTCAACAGAAGTGGGATAGTTACAGGCAACTATCACAACCCTGTGGTCAGCTTTTCTCCACTCAAGGGTGACCATCAGGAGAGTTGGCTCAGGCTGTCTGGGAGGCAAGGAGTCCCACTTGGTTTGAGGAACAACTAGGGACAGAAGTGAAAATCCAATTCCTGATCTGGGAGTTGTGATACAATGGTGTTTTCAATCTAGAAAGGATTTTTCAATAGATGATTAGGCATTGTCAATCCAAAGAACACAAAATCATTTTTAATATTTTTAATATTTCCATTATCGTTAAAAATAGGAAATCAACCTCTGGATATCCAGTAGTTATCATTAATTTAAAAATCAGGTGGCTATTATTAAAGGACTACATCTTTAAAGGAGGGTTGGAGCCTGTTTGATTCACAGATGATGGGAGATCTCTAAGCCAAACAAATGTTTTCCAAGAAAACAAACCCTGAGACTGAAACATCTTATGAAGAAACGGTGCTAGAAGGCAAGCTTAAGGTTTCACAAGCCCAGGGGGCTATGCGGTGACAAATGGTCTAAGTTTATGCCCGGATGGTCTGACTAGTGGGCAGCAGACAGGTTCCTGGCATCTTGGACCCAACATATTAGGGCTGCACCGGCTTTCTGGGTCAACCAGGAAGAAAAGAAGTCCATGGGAATAGTCAGTACCAACTAGTCCAGACCCTGTGACCAAAATGACAAAGTTCTACCAAGAGATCAGCCGCGCTGACCGTCTCAGAAGCCGAAAGAGCCTCAACTGCAGCTCACCGATAAAGCTGATCCCCTGCTCACTGCTCGTCAATGCTGGTCCCCTAGGTTTCATAAACAAGATTTGGCAGGATTGACCTCACTGGACAAACCGAGTGCTGCTGCTACAGTGTGAATGGGAGCATCCAACATCCAACCTCTGCTGCCTGTTATCACGATAGCTTCCTTCTATAGGAAAAGAAGCAACAGGGCTCAATGAAGTGTCGGGGCTAAGGGTGCAGCTGGCTGATGGAGGGATGTAAATCCTCACACTCTGGAGGTGGGAGAAGGCCACCACTGGCTGTTTACATATAGTCAAGTTGAGGCTAGCCTCTTACAGAATGCCTTATCTTGAAAGAAGGAAGGATTGAAAGAGAAAGAAGGTAAAGGGGGACGGAAATTGTTTTCTTTTGGGTGGGGTGAGAGTTCTGCCATTGTCAAAATCATCTTCCTTTCCCAACAACAACAAAATCATATTTCTATAGACCTGTCCAAATCTAGACCTTCTTTTACTCTGCTCCCAATTACTAGAAACTTTTATCTGATCAAAGAGTCACCTACATACATTTCCTTGGAAGAATTATGTTTTTAGAAGAAAATGAGACACTAATTGCTTCTGTCCTCCCAGTTCCAGGAACAGCACATATGCTGCCCTCAAAACTGAAACCACAAATGTGACCAATTACGAATAAGAGGAATGACTATTTGCTTACGCTAACTCATAGAGGGATAACCAGACTCCAACACTGAGAACAATCAGCTCATTCTTGACCTGCCATCCTATTTATCTTTCTATTCTCAAAGCTAATTGCTTATATAAGCATGCCAATTTGCCTTGATTATAGGATTCTTAATAAATGAACGCTGTTTACATTTCACAAGTGTATTTGAATTTCACTCCAGGAAGCCAAGCTCATCAAGTCTTTGTGAGTGGGAAAGCCAGAGATCAAAGCAAATGGTCTGCGTTGAACCAACAAACAATTAGGCTTGAGAATAGAGGCTCAAGGAAGGCAGAAGCACATCTCTAACTCCTCCCCTCCAGAAGTCCCTCAGAGCCACTGCTCAGTCCTAACCATGGTATGGAGAGCCTTCTCTGCAAATGGCCATTGGGTCACCCCACAGCCATTTCTTAAGTTATTAACTTTCAACAGGTTTTTATTCTAATCTTTTGTTTTCCCAAACTTCCTGTTTTGGGTTGAATCAAATATCTATCTTCAGGGTTAGTTTTTGATTGTTTGTGTTTGTTTTGTGTGTGTGTATATATGTATTTGTTAGTTTTGTTTAATTCTTAACATTGACGCATTCCTAAAATACTCATTTTCACCCAATGATTTTAATTCTTAAAGTTTGGGCTTGGAGTCGAAAGAGTAAAACAAAACACTCTTTGAGCATAGTAACTTTCAAGCTAGGTACTATCAGATCCCACATGACTCTTAAAAATCCCACTGTCCACTCACACACAAGTTCACCAAAATGACTACTAGTGAGATTCACATCAGTAACTTTTTAATTCTCTCTATCAGCACATTAATTATACATAATAGAAATAAGTAGTTTTTTTTTTTACTTTGAATTATTTGTATATATATTTGCCTGTATGTGAGTGCAGGTACCCAGAGTCCAGAAGAAGATGTTGGTCCCCTGGAGCTGGAGTTACCAACAACTATAACGCAAACTTGGATTCTCTGTGAGAGTAGTATACATTCTTAACTGCTGAACCATCTCTCCAGCCCCAACACAAGCACCCGTGAAGCCCCACACAGTATCAACACACAATCAGGTTTGTAAACTAGTACTTCAACTAACTGATACCTCTTTTTTTTTTAAGATTTATTTATTTATTATGTATACAACATTCCTTGCATGCCAGAAGAGGGCACCAGATCTCACTATAGATGGTTGTGAGCCACCATGTGGTTGCTGGGAATTGAACTCAGGACCTCTGGAAGAGCATCCTTAACCTCTGAGCCATCTCTCCAGCCCCGAACTGATTCCTCTTTAATAGTTCCATGAAACTTCTACAGGAAACAAGGAATAGAAATGAAGTTCCCAAGCAAACACGCAATATAGACAGACCTGAGAGCCACCATTTTCAGATATTATTCGTACCTTAGTGTCCTCAAAACAGGCACATGGCCAAAATGTGAGCTGTATGACATCTTCCTCAAGGCCAATAAGTTTTAGGATAACCAGGACATGGGCACTATCAACCTCCCACACTCCTCCATTGCCCAGAGAAGATCTCAGGTAGCACAGGAAAGTCTTAAGCTGACAAAATCGCCCCAGAGAAAGCAGGGTCTACACACGCAGGCTGTCTGCTTCTCTAACAACGGGTACAGGAACTTAGAATCACGAGCTCAATGACAGATACACAGGAAGACCTGTGATGTGATCGATGGGAACTTCAGACAGTTTGTCCTAGAAAATTAAAATTCAGGCCACTTAAGGGGTCCACCTGGGAACAGTGAGGGCCACATATTGTTTTAATTTTTCCTGTGAATCTAAAGAGCAAATACAATCTGTAAGCATCACATACCATACTATCCCCACGTACAGACTTGGTCTTTCCAAACTTAAGGATTCCCAGGCTTCCTGAGCAAAAAGCTACAGTCCTTAAGTGAATCGACCCCTGATGAATCACTCCAGCTGCCAGCTCACCCCTAGAAAACAGCCCAGTGCCTGGTGTTCTGTTCCTGGACTGGGAGCACGGGGTGGCGGTAGCGACAACAAGATCTCCCTAAGCCGGGCGGTGGTGGCGCACGCCTTTAATCCCAGCACTTGGGAGGCAGAGGTAGGTGGATCTCTGTGAGTTCGAGACCAGCCTGGTCTACAAGAGCTAGTTCCAGGACAGGCTCCAAAGCCACAGAGAAACCCTGTCTCGAAAAACCAAAAAAAAAAAAAAAAAAAAAAAGATCTCCCTAAAACATAAGAAGGATTCTCAAAGGCATGCGCTCTCTCCACCTCAACTGTGCAAGTAGGTGGAAACCAAGATGATGAACAAAGCCTCTCGAGAGATCATGAGTCCAAAACCTGGGGACACTTGCTGACTGGGAGGGGGGATTCCACAAAAGTCACCCTAAAAGATCGCCTCTGTCAAGCAACTGCATAGCTCGACCTCCTCTTCCCTCTTAAGGCCTTCCAGCATGTTCTTTGACAACTTGCTACTCTGTTCCTAAAAGAATTCCAGGCACCAGTGGCCTCCTACAACAAAGGAAACACCTATATAATCTGTGCTTGGTTCTGCTTTGGTTTGGTTTGGTTTTCTGGGGGAGGAAGCTGGTTTTTGTTTTTTGAGACAGGGTCTCGTGTGACGCAGGCTGCTCTCTAACTTAATATACAGCCAAGAACGATCTTGAACTTCCGGTCCTCCTGTGTCTCCATCCCCAGTGCTGATATTACAGGCATAGAAATCATGTTCTTAGGCAGTGCTGGGCAGCAAACCCAGAGTTTCATGCGTGCTAAGCAAGCACGCTACTGACTGAGCTAAATCCCCAGCCCTGTGTTTCTTAGTCACTTCCTGACACCTGTGCTCTCTGAGTCCTTCGGGCAACCCTTCTTAAAAGCCAAAGAATCGCCACAGGAAACATGGGTCTAAACATTTTCCCTTCTTCGAGTCCAAGAGAGATCTTCAAGGAGCTCCTGCCCAACTCTCGGATGCCAGACTGTGTGCCTACAGCCTGCAGGTGATGATCCACTCAAGCAGGGCATCTCAAGGCCAAGTGCTGTAATGTCAAACCACCTGCTGTAGGTGGGGTGGGAAGGTCTTCCTGCCACACCCTCTTCCACAGATGCTGTGTGCACAATGTCAGTAAAGACATCACTCTCAACTTTTTGGACAACTCTAAACATTCAAACATTCCCCCTTATTTTCACCAGAATGTTGGTCACTGACCTCAGGGAGTTTTACTATCCAGATCATACGGAATCCGTTAAAAGGTTTGTTGTTGTTGTTGGCTTGGTTGTTTGTTTTTGCCACAGGGTCTCAATTCTACAGTTCAGGCTGGTTGGCATCCTTAGCTCCCCCAGTGATAGAATGAGAGGTCTCGGGCACAACACCTGGCAGACTAAACAACTGTCTATGACGAAAGGGCAGCACTAACACCAAGCGGGAAAGAATCACAATGTGTTATGTTCTACTCCTTCAAAGTGCTGTAATTTCCCTCAATTATTCTAAAATCTGGTCCGAACTTAATCCCTACCCACAAATGAGGAAAAGCAGGGGCTATGCCAAAAAAAAAACTCCAGGAAGTAGTTCCCCTCTTCCTAGCGCAATGCTTTTCCTAGATGATGGGTTGAGGATTTATTTATAGGCACCCACACAAATTGCATTGCCTAGACTCTATCCTAGGCTCCAAACATGTGCACTCAGAACACCCTTTGGTCGACCGGTACCTCACATATCCACTAGGGAAATGCATACGTGTTCACAATGATGGTAGGAATAGCATCTCCACTTCAAGGGGAAGGGCACAGCTCCAGGGAGCCGCTGCCCAGGGTGAAACTGTAATGTTTCCAAATGACGACACTCTGCCCCCTTCCACACTCTTTCCCTCACACCAGGGGAAGTGAGAAAACAAACAGCCTCACTGCCATCACCATCTTCTCCACAGACCTCACCCAAGCAAAGTGGGAACCAAACCTAACTGTTGCAACCCGACTGTCTGTGTCCCCTTCACAGAGGTGCATGCATTCAAGTGACAGTTGGCTGTTGCCTCTGGTTTGCTAAACCCTAAGCTTTGGCCGGGTGATGGTGGCACAGGCCTTTAATCCCAGCACTCAGGAGGCAGAGGCAGGCGGATCTCTGTCAATTCGAGGCCAGCCTGGTCTACAGAGCAAGTTCTATGACAACTAGGGCTTACACAGAGAAACCCTGTCTTAAACACACACACTCACTTTAGCTTTCCAATGCAAAATGTTTCAAATCTACCAGGAAAGAAAAGCTAAAGAGTACATTTTTGAGCCACATGAAGTTTTATCTCCATGCCTGGACATCCGAGAGCCGAGCAGATGCCACAAAGTCGGGCACCTAGAGGGCAGCCTCAAATGCACCTCACTGCAGCCACTTCTGAAGACTTTCTGCCAGCTGTATACAGTTTGAACCTGGCACTTACCAGATTCTAGAATGTCTTACTGCTCTTCCCAAGCTCTTTTTCTCCCCAGTTTCAGATCTGAGAAATCACAACTTAAGGGGGAAGCCAGGAGAATGGGAAGAAGACATCCAAATCTGGTTAAAATCCCAGCTGGTGATTTAGTAACAACCACAACGTCAGGTGATTCGGGTAATCAGCACTTACACATCTCTAGCCCTGTAGATGGGCAGCCTGGCAGCAGGCACACACAGAAAGCGTGTCAGCACGAGGTATCGTCATTTACAGTAGGCACTCAGAAGGGCTCCTGAGTACCCCCAACTCTTCCCCCCTAAGGCTAAGTGACTAAATCCACTGGGGGGAGGGGGGACAAGGAAACTGACTCAGATGAGTCTGAAACTAAAGAAGTTCCCAATTTCAAGGCTAAGATTGCCCTAAACCAGTACTTCATCTTTCTTTCTATATCTGCTCATAGAGCCGTGTGACACATATATAGAGACTCAGGTGACCATGTCAGAAGACTTAGACTCAAATCATCCTTTTTCCCTGAAATTCAAAGAAAGAATCCTTAAAACAGCTCCTCAACAAAGGCGACGACTTGTATTCTACATTTGTAAACAGTGACCGGCAGCTGAAAATAAACAGTATTACGGAGCGCCTACTGGAAAAGTGGTATTCTTGGATAGACCACTGCATGCAACGCCCACTGAGAAGCTGCCTTCGCAGCATCCCATCTGAACAGGAAGAATAGAAAAGGATTTGCTTCTGTGTGAGTCCAAGGACTAGACAGTGCTTAATCAATGCAACAGAAAGCCACATGGGCACGGGATCATAAATGTGTGGGACCAAATAATGCAGCCTGATGTTACCTATAAATATATATGTATCAATCAAAGACTGAAGGAGATAAACTCATAACTGAAGACATTTTTGCTGACCAGCAGAACGGAAACACCACAGGTGTGGGATCATATGTAGCCGCACACACAAAGACACATGTCACATATCGCTCTACCCGAAAGGTAGATATCTGCAGAAGGTCAAATGAACATTGAGTCAGTGAACCTTTTCCCTAAACATAAGTTTGCAACCACTGTTATAGCAATCCTGAATAAACCTCGGAGAGGGAGAGACTTTCCTTAGAAGAATTAAAATTCTTAAAATGTGGATCCAGTTTTTAATAGGAACAGTTTACAGGACATTTTTAAATTACCCCTGCTGATCTTAGTCTGGTAGTTGGTGTGTGCCCTCTCCTCTCTTCTTCCTATTCATAGCCAGTGTTTTTTTTAGGTACGTACAGCTCAACTCACACAAACTGCTGGGGTAAAGACTACGGTCACCGAGTAGATGTCTAATCTCTGAAATAAGATGGACTTGTGTCACTTTAATTTTTATTTTTAGGTTTTAAGTATTCTAGAGCTGGAGGTTGAGCGGAAGTGCTTTTCTAACCTGAAACAGCTTGTTAATTGTTGATGTAAGCCATGCTTACAATGAGGCGCTTGTAGACTTTCCTAAATCTAGTTTCCTTCCCAAAATCCTTTGTGATCTTTATTATATAAGGAAGTGAAATGGATCTGGTGTGGTGGCACACACATAAGTCCAGCACGCAGGGGGCTAAGGTTGGTAGATAGAAGCCTGTGGGCAGCCTGGGTACACGGCGAGGCAGAGGTGGGAAGGGAACTAACATCAATAATGCCAACGTGTTTCTCCTTACTCCAGGATGGGAAATCATAAATACATGCATATATAAAAGTACTATCTAATAAAATGTGTCCAGGATTAAGTATTTCTGATGCCTCCGGCAACTCAGGAAACTGGAATAAAAACAAAGCAGAGCACACGGAGTCAATAACCTCAGCGAGAGGAGACAAGAGAAATCAACAGCAACAGCGGACAGGATGATCTGGGAGGGTTGCCTTCAGCCTGTTTCACACGTCTCTCAACAGCAAGGGGAACTTAGATGAGTGTGTAAACATCAGCGGTCCAAGTATTTCCCTAACACAAGGATTCCAAAAGTCTTTTAACTTTCAAAAAAAAAAAGGCAGCATATTTTCTGGTTTTGTTTTTTGTTTGAGAAACTAGACTACTCTAAACAGCTTACAAAAGAATTGCATCCAGTTAACTGTGTGACACACGGTGGAGGAAAAGTAGCCACAACAAACTGCAGACACTGACACCCCAAGGAGCCTGGGATTTACAATCATAAAAGTCTTCAGACTTCACTTTGTGACCTGCTGGACTCAATAGGAGCACAAATCCACCATGTTAATGAAGGGCATTATTTTCCTAAAGATTAATTCCTACCATGTGTTATTAATCAGCAAAGTAACTGAAAGCTCATGCAAAAAATGCTCTCCCAGTTGAGTAGAACTTAATTGCATTATTGTTATTAGCATGACTGCTGCCCGGCCTTCCCTGTGTCACAGGCTCCCCCGCTCCAAGCTCCAAGTACTCAGCCTGCCTCTGTCCTTCTCTCTCTCTCTCTCTCTCTCTCTCTCTCTCTCTCTCTCTCTCTCTCTCTCTCTCTCTCTCTGGCACACAGAAAGACAAGACAGACAGACAGACAACACCACACTATGAAGAGAAAATAAAAGGAGCAAACCCAAAGAAAGGCCTGAGAGGCCATGTCTGTCACCAACAGTTTTTTCAAGAAACACCGTTTGTCTCTGGAAAGCCAGGTCAAGTATGCACCAGACTGCCTTGAGAAGTAATTACACTTGGGCTGTTTCATTTCACAGCGTCCCATCTTGC
This sequence comes from Chionomys nivalis, assembly GCF_950005125.1. Taxonomy (NCBI): domain Eukaryota; kingdom Metazoa; phylum Chordata; class Mammalia; order Rodentia; family Cricetidae; genus Chionomys; species Chionomys nivalis. The sequence goes on from NC_080107.1 coordinate 26,431,388, forward strand.
ATAACGTGGGAGCAGCTGTGGGAGATCACAGACGATGCAAAGCAAAACAGGCAACCACATCTTTCTCCCCCGTGTTAACAGCAATTTCCAGGGGGCCTAAAAAGGCTGCAGCCTCTGTGCTCCCTGAGCGCACAAAGCCAGCCTGCCGTCCAGAACGCGTTCTCGGTACCAAAGCAGCCCCTTTTCAAGGGGATGAAGAAAGGCAGTTTCAACGTCCCAGTCAACGGTCAAATCTCAGAAAACCAACTTTTGATCCAAGGCTTGAGACCTTTCCCAAAGTTCTTAAGTTACATGCCAAAATTCTCTCAGGTAGACACGGGGCTTGGCCGCCTCCATCATAAGTTCCTCTGGCTCTGGCTGCCTTGTCTTGCAGGGGTTTAGAAAAAGGGAAACAGAATGTGAAGTCTAGGAGCCAGGCGTTCGCCCACCCCACCCCCAATCCCCCATTTCCTTCCCAACATCCCTTAAGAGAAGCTGGGACCTTAAGTGCAGGAACCGACTGCACTTGAGACCCTTGCTGGGGCAAGGAAAGAAGCGTCACACCCTTTTGAGTTCCCAGTAAGGCAGACTCCGGTTGGGAAGGGCCCAGAAACTTAGTCGCGAAAGGAAATGGAGAGAGAGGATTCCAGTCTTTGGTTGGGAAGCTGGAACGGGAAGGCTGAGAGATGGGGAATGCGGGAGGGAGCCGTGGACTCAGCTGGAAGAACTGGGGTCGCCCGAGAAGTCAGGACAGCTCTTAACACGTCCCAGCCAAACTGCACATTTTTGTGGTTTAAGATTTAAGACCAAGGGGAACGCACTGAGGTTCTCCCCTGCTCGGGGCGCTTCTCCCCCGTCTGGGTTTCAGATGCCTCCTCCTCGCGGAGGGACCCCGGCGCCACTCTGCTGCCGGCCTCCTCTTTTTCTTTCGGGGGAGCTGTCCATCTGCCCAGCAGAGATGTCCACCCTCCAAGTTCGCCGGACCAAGTGCGGGCGCGGCGCCTGCGGCCAGCCACCTGCACGCGTCTGCTGCAGACCCCGCAGGCCCAGAGCTGGGCGTCCAGGGGATGCTGCGCAGGGAGTCGGGGTCTGCTGGCTGGTTTTCATTCTTTAAACAAAAAGCCTTAGCTGCTAACCGCTCATTCGTCCCCGGCCAACCACCTTCCCTTCACACCCACGCCGCACCTCCCGGCACACGCGCTGCGAGGTGCCGCTCCCGCCAGACAATGGGTTCGTGGCCGCCGGGGTAGTCTGGCCCAAGGCCCTCTCCCCATCCCAGGACCCGAAGAGAGCGCAAGGAGAGGGACCGAGAGAAGCGAGGCAGGGAGCCCACAATGGGGAAGGTGCGAGCGAGCCTCGCCCTCAGGACGGGAGGATTGGGTCCAGCTGCGCCGCCTGCCCCACCGGGGCCCCGCCGCGTACTCACCAGCACGATGGCAAAGCGCTCCTCCAGTTCACCTGGCTCGGGCATCGGCAGCTTCAATGGCACGTTGTGCGCCCTGAAATCGGTCTGCTGCGAGTCCATGCTCCCCGCGTTGCCCATGTCGGCTGCGTGCTGGAGCCCCGGCTGGCTCCCGGCCCCTCGCGTCCGCGTCCGAAATGCCCACAGCCCCGGGCGCTCGGCTCCCGCCCTCTGCCGCGTCCCGGAGAGCGTTCCGCTCACACCGCTCCCTAGCAGAGGTCCGAGCCCAGCCGGTCCCCGGCTGCCCTCATGCTCCCCGCCGCCCCGGCGCCGCCCCGGCCTCTGTGCCTCGCGAGGGGTCTGCAGGGCGCCGGGCGCCTATCCGCATGGTGCTCCCGCCGGCCCCGCCGGCGCCCGCGGCCGCTCGCGCGCTCCTTCTCCTCGGCCTCACTCCCCGGACCGCAACCGCTCTAACACCTCAGCCCCGGCCCCACGGCGAGCGGATGATCGCGCACCGCGAGCCGACACAATGCCCCCTCTCGGCCCCCGCCCCCGGCCCGGCTCCTCCCACACGCCCCGCGGACTGCCGGGACACGTAGTTTCGGCCCAAACCGGCCACGCGCAGAAACTGCGCGCGCTCCTGGAGGGCCGCGCTGTGGTTGGGCTGTTTGCAGCAAGGACCAGCTGGACGCCGTGAAGTGGCTTTTGTCCCTTTTGACTTGACCTCCCTCAGTTTTGACTTTAAACCTCACCTCAGTTTAAAGATCTGCCTGATCTGCTTTAAATCTGAATCTTCAGCACTTTTGAGAAATGATTGAATGAATCCAGTCAATCAGAAAACGCATGATTTAAGTTTCAGAAGAGTGTAACACTGTCAAAAGATATCACTAAATAGGACACACACAAACACACAACACACGGTACATGCCCAAATTCATGAGCTGAGGGTGGAGGCGTGGTGCAGGTTCTTCGGCATCTATGTTGTATGTTCTTTGATATGATTGAATGTTTCCTAAACAAATGTGTGATTTATGCTATATGTAGTCAGGGCTATTTCTTAATCTCTGCTGTACATCAGTCTCACTTGGGGAAATGGGTTAAAACGGCACATACCTTGAGTTCTGCCATGTATCTCCCTAAACTGAGAGATGGAGCCTGGGTAGGTGTAGGTACTAGTTCCCAGGTGACTTTGGTATACAGCTTGGGCTATTACCATTCTGAAGGAAATGTCAAGAGTCACGGCTTTTCCTTAGTAGCTTTGACTACCTGGGCCCATGGCCCCCAGTGCTGAGACTGCTAAGGGGGTGATTTTTAGGGTAATTGCTTATCTTTGCCTTAGTTTCATCATCTGAAAAAAATCATAATGTCTGTGCCTCTCTTGCAAGGTTGGGTGCATTCTAACTAGATAAAGAACTCAGAATAATAAGTATGGCTATATATTACTGCCATTATCATCATCCTCATCATCTATTAATCTCAGCACTTCCTATTTCTGCCTTCGTACTTGTGATGGTTAATGTTATGTTGATTTTAGTTAAGCGGACTGGACTAAGGGCTGCCCAGAAAGCTGGGGGGAAAGAACCATTATTCCCGGGTGTGTGCATTTCACTCAATCGTCTCAGTAAAGAAGTTCATCTTTGCTACGGCAGAAGGGCAGCACCCTTTCTTCTGAGGTCACGAATAGAACAGGAAGTTTGTTCTCTGCTCTGTCTGGGACATCACCTATTACCTCTCTCAGGTGTTATTAGTGCTCCTCCTTCTGGGCCTTTGGACCTGAACCAAGACTTAGATCATCGATACTTCTAGGTCTCAAGGCTTCTAATTCAAACTGGAACACCATCACCAGCTTCCCTGACCTCTAGCTGTGGAGGCAGACCATGTGACTTCTCAGCCTTCAAAGTCACATGAGGCTATCTTTCACAACAAATCTCCATATATGTATGCATATATATACACATATATATGGGGGCAGAAAGAGAGAGAGAGAGACAGAGAGACACAGAAAAAGAAAACAAAACACCTGGAAAGTAACCTCTGTAACTTTTGCCACAAACATATGGAAGAAATCCTCACAAATGTATTCATATGCTAAATGAACCACTTCTAATAATCTTTTTAAATGTGTTTATGTTTATTATTTTGTCTGTCTATGTGTTCAAGCCCACATAGAGGTCAGAGGGCAATGTTCAGGAGTGGGTTCTCTCTTTCCAACATATGGGTTCCAGAAATAGACGTCAACCCATCATGCTTAGAGGCAAGCGCCTTTGCCTCCAGTTCATCTCACAGCCTCTCTTCCCAAACACACACACTGCTTTTGTTTGTATCTTATTATTATTACTTTATATGTATGAGTGTTTTGTCTGCACATGTGTGTATGCACCACACACAGCCCTGGAGAGCTGGGTGGTAACAGAGGGTATCAGATCCCTGGAATCTGGAACTATAAATGGTGATCCATCATGTGGAGGTTGGGAAGCAAATCCAAGGTCCTCTGCAAGAATGACGAATGATGTTAACCAACAAACCAACTTTCCAGCCCAACTTCTAACTTTTTAAAAGGGATCATAAATAAATCAGCCTTTAAAGTCTCAACAAATGTGATCTGTATTTCTGAAGTATTGTCTCAAGGTCAAGGGCAAGCATATTGTAAGAGAAGAAAACAAAAGTATAGCTACAGACACCACACTAAAGAAAATGAGCAAGAAAGCAGTTAGTTCAGACCAGGTGAGGCATTTCTCATGCACAAACGTATTTATTTTATTTGAGATTTCTCGACATATATCCTCAGTCTGACTGACGCGCAGACTCAGCCCACCCAGCGAGCTGCCCGTCTGGATGGAAAGGCTGGAATTTGTTTCTGCAGTCAAGAAATCCTTTTTATTTCATTTATGACTTCCTCTGGCCGTATTTCTGCCAGGGCCCAAGACCTTTCCCTCCTCCTCGGTTCTTATCACATTTAGTCTCTCTCACAAGCTCTAACTCTGAGAGGAGCCAAGGACAAAGTGTGCGCATCCGGGAGCCAAAAGGACTTTCTGCTGCTTCAAGGTTTGCCATTTCTAGCATTCGCTTATTATTTATAATGTGTATTAAGAGCAATTCCAAACACCCCATGGATTTGTACAGTTCGTGTGGAAATGCCCATCAGCTGCTCAGGAATTTTTGTTTAAGAATTGCATAAAGAATGCTTGCTTCGGTAGCACATATATACTAAAATTGGAAGGATACAGAGAAGAATTGCATAAAGAGAAAGTACTGTGTTTGCATGCGTGTATGTGTGTGTGTGTGTGTGTGTGTGTGTACAGGTGCCCTCAAAGGCCAGAAGAGGATGTCAGAACCCCTGGAGCTGGAGCAACAGGTGTTTCTGAGTCACCCACTGAGGCTGCCGGGAAGTAAACTCCAGTGTGCTTACAAGACGACTACCAGAGTGCCACAGTGGACTGAAGTCCACCCAGACTGAGGCCAGAAAGAAGCTACCCATGCCACTTAAGTTATTCCTTTCATCTATAAAGCAGAGGTTCACTCAGAAATACCAGGTAGCAAAATGCCTGTGAGTTCTCATTCCCCATGCTGGATCACATGACAGTGGTAGAAGCAGAAGATGCTGGTGGAGAAAGATAAAACTCAAGCCAGAAACATTCCTCCTCTGGAGAGCATTTGAAATTCTAACAGCGAGACTGGAGAGGGAATGGTAGGTGGGGCCAACACCCCTTCTTTCTAGACCCCTCCCCATGGCTTGCATACTTTAAAAAAGAAGCTCAAATCTCTAGTGTTGCCAACAGCAAAGTGGATGCCCTCCGAATTCTGCACATACTGAAGAGGATATTCGGAGGATGCTGTAGACAGCTTTCTCCAAATGCGGATTGGATGAATATATGGCACACACCTATGATCCCAGCCCTGGGGAGGTAAAGGCAGAAGGATCAGGAGTTCAAGGTCATCCTCAGTTGTGCAGAATTGGAAACCAGCATAGACAACAAAATAAAACACCAACTATCAGCAATGATCCAAGAAGCAGCAGGCTAGCCCAGGAGATGACTTAGCAGGTAAGAAGTATGGACCACAAAGTTCACACCCCCACAGACATCAACAGTCATAATAACTTTTTAAAAAGAAGCAACAGGAAAAAAACAACAGGCAATGTAAACAGCTCTATTATTAATTTGGAATATAGAAAATGTAATTATTTTCCCACAGAGGGAACTAAGGGCCCAGACAATTTCACTAGATAGTATATCAGATATTAAATTGGAAGAGCTAGAGTCTCTCTGTGTGTATGTCTCTCTGTGTCAGTGTGTGTGTGAGAGAGAGTGTGTGTGTGTGTGCACGCGTGTGCAGGTACATGCACCACAACTGTGGTAGTATTTCTTTCAGGGGTTATGAATCACAAAACCCCTGTTTGTTTATTTTTTTTATTTTTTTATTTTTTTGATTTTTGAGACAGGGTTTCTCCGTAGCTTTTTTTTTTTTTTTTTTGGTTCCTGTCCTGGAACTAGCTCTTCTAGACCAGGCTGGCCTCGAACTCACAGAGATCCGCCTGCCTCTGCCTCCCGAGTGCTGGGATTAAAGGCATGCGCTACCACTGCCCGGCGAGCAGCACTACTCTTATTGTAAAATCTGTGTGTAGACTCTGGCCTCTACACTGTTCCAAAGGGTTATTAACTATTGAAAAATCTAAAAATCTCAGCCCAGCCCGAAGGTGTAGCTCCGTGGTGGAACACTTGCTTAGCATACACAAGGCCCTAGGTTCGATCTCCAGCAAAAACTGTAGTTCTGAAATATCAGCTTGCCTGAGCCCTACAGAACATACCATATTACACAAATGTATCTCCCAAATTATTTAGAAAAAAATTGATACAGGGTCTCATTAGGTAGCCCTGGTTGGCCTGGAACCTACTATGTAAACCAGGTTGACTTTGAACTCACAGAGGTCCACCTGCCTTTGGACTCTGAGTGCTGTTGAGACTGAAGAAGTATTCCACCATACCCTTCCATTTTATTTTAATTTAATAATAATCACACTACAGCTTAATTTAATTTATTTACGTTTTGTTATTATTGTTTCATGAGACATGGTTCACTACATATACTTAACTAGCCTTGCTACAGGAACCGGGTAACCCTGAATTTCCGACGAGCCTCCTTCCTCTGCCTAATCAAGTGCTGGTATCACAGGTGAGTGCCGCCATGTCCAGCTTTAGTTTTAATTAGATAAGTTTAATATACATTTGTAAATTAAAATATATTGTGAAGGAAAACATGAAGGTCATTTTTAAAATAGCTAAGATGTTAAATAGGCATGTTTCTGCAGGAATCAAAACACGTTAATAATTATAAATCAAAGGCAAAGGAAGAAAGAGATGAAAAGTGGGCCTCTGGATAGGCTTTCGACTATGCGTGCTTACCTTGTTCCTCCAGACAAACAGTTTAAAGGTGACCGAGTTTGGTGACGACAGTCACTGGCTACTGTAAGGGTCAATCTTGGTTGCCAACTTGACTGGATTTGGAATCAACTAAGTGATAAACCCCTGGGCACACCTGTATGGATTTCCTGGATCCTGTTATTAGAAGTGGGAAGACCCATCCTTAAATATAGATAGCATACCTTCCAGAGGCAGCCAGACGAGAGGACGTATGAAGGAAAAAAATCTTTGCTTTATACTTGCTTGTCAACCTGTTGCCTTTCTGCCGCTGCTGGTGTCATTCTTCCCTGACCTCGGAACCCAGCTTCTTTCAGGCTTCCCACATGAGCCGGAGCCAGTGGCTCTCCAGGAATCCCCTCTAGAGCCGAGACTCGAGGCCTTGGGTGCCAGTGTGACAACTGAGGTGCCCAGCCTGATCGGCTGAGCAGCCACCAGATTGGCAGCCTCTTCAGTGTGAAGACAGCCACAGTTGATATCCAGGTTGTATTGTAAGCCAATCTAATAAACCCCCCTTAAATGTCTACTCATTCTGTTAGATTATGTTCCTCGCTAATGCCGTTATATTCTCTAGAGGTAATATGGCAGGCTCTAGATGCTACTTTTATGCAAAAACCAGCAGCCAAAGATGTCACAAAAACCAGAGAACATTGATGCCAATGCTCGCCTTTGTGCTACATTCCTGGGTTAACTGACTTCTCTAAAAATCTCCATTATTGTCTCTTCGCCTTTCCTTCGCCATCGTGCGCCACCTGCCCGCCTAGGCTTCTCACCATGTCTTCTCACAAGACTTTCAGAATCAAGCGATTCCTGGCTAAGAAACAAAAGCAAAATCGTCCTATTCCTCAGTGGATTTGGATGAAAACTGGCAACAAAATCAGGTACAACTCCAAGAGAAGACACTGGAGGAGAACGAAGCTGGGTCTGTAAGGAGTCAACAATGAATGGCAAGACAATTTATGATGAATCGTGATCCTTGATGAGTGTTACAAGATGAAGTTCAACATTTTCAACCTGGAGACTTGACCATGTTTAAGTTGGGAGTGGTTTCTCCAGTAATAAAATGTAGAACCTTTTGAACTGCAAAAAAAAAAAATCTCCATTATTTTTTTTCCCACACAGGGTCTCCCTATGTAGCCCCAGCCTCAACCTCCCTATGTAGATCAAGGTGGACTCAAACTTTTGGAGATCCTCATGCCTCTGTCTCCTGAGTACTGGGATTATAGGTCTGGGCCACCACATGTGACATCCAAAATCCTCCTTAATAAACCCTTAATAAACTCTTATCACAGTATGTGTGTCACAGTACACGTATGGAAGTCAGGTCTGGGCTAGGCAATTCAACTCACATCGCCACACTTGCCGAGCAAGCCCCATTTATTCTATTTTGGGGTATGCATGTCTATCCTACAATGCACATCAGAGGAAAACTTGTGGAATCCCTTTTCTTCCCCTTCCCCATGTGGATCCCAGGAATCAAACTGGAGTTATCAGACTTGGTGGCAGGTGTCTTGACCAGCTGATCTGGCTTGCCAGCCCATTACTGAGCTACTTCCAAATGGCTGGCTGGGAGCCTGGCATGTAATTCTGTGGTAGATCATCTGTCTGGTGTGAAAAGTCTTGAGTTCAATCTCAGCACAACAACAGTCCCTCTACCCAAAACCTCCATCTGACTAATGACGGCACGGGAGGGTCATGCATCCTGCTGTCTTAGCAGGAATGCCTACCACGAAGGAGGGTGCCGCAGACTGTAATGTCTGCCTTCACTTCAGAGGTCACTTCTCGGGGCCGTGGGAAGCCTGGATTCCCATCTGTACCTGGCCTCCCGTGCAGATAACCAATGCCGTCTCAAGGCTATCCATCTGGCAACCCACAACAGTTTCCAAGTCTAACAAAAACAAATTCTTTAAAAGAGAGAGAGTTCTTAGACCAAGGGCACTCAAGGAGTCATTTCTGTTTCTGACTGTGAGTGCTTCAGCTAGAAGAAACCACGCAGGACTAACAAGACAGAGGACCCATTTCAGTCCAGTAAAGTTTCATGGTAAAGTCTCACGGACGGTTATGATACCTGATACTTTCCTGAACTTACGTCTATCTTCCTCTCTCATTCTTTGAGAGAGTCAGTTTTTACAGTGGAATCGTTGGGCTCTTTCTGAACATAAGAAAAGGAGGCTTGTTATTCTATTAGAGTTAATACTAAACCTTCTGTCTCTGTGTACAGTATATAAGAAATAGGTTTTTTTTGTGTGTTTGGGAGCGGGTCGGCAGACAACTCTGAGTGAAAAAAAGAACAAGCCTACGGTTCTTCTGACTAGAGAATAAGAATTCCTTGGCTTGGGCTGGAGAGATGGCTCAGTGGTTAAGAGCATTGCCTGCTCTTCCAAAGGTCCTGAGTTCAATTCCCAGCAACCACATGGTGGCTCACAACCATCTGTAATGAGGTCTGGTGCCCTCTTCTGGTCTTCAGGCATACACACAGACAGAATATTGCATACATAATAAATAAATAAGAAAAAAAAAGAAACTGTCAAAGACCAAATTAAAAAAAAAAAGAATTCCTTGGCTTATAATTTCTACTCTGCATTCAAAAGGAAGGACTGAGCACCGAGTAGCTGAGTGAATCCTGGAAAATCCTATTGATCTCTTTAAGCTACAGTTTCTGCGCCTAGAAAATTGAAATAAACTCTTCCCTGACGAGATAATTCCTAGGAGTAAAGAAGTTCATTCGCACCTGCATTTGGCTCATGTCTCATGTACCTGTACTGTTCAGGAAGTGATACTTCAGCATGCTATCAGTGAACTGAATCCCGGGTGTGGTACCAGATACGATAAATGTGCTACAGTGCCCGTGTGACCGGGTGAAGGTTGACTGTGGGATCTGGTGTGAAGTAGAGCATGCAGTAGCGTACAGCTCCTGGTGCTTCCTCTAGCTCCTTGTTCCAGTGATGACGCTACACGTGGCCCAATTGTACGGCAGTAACGAGAGTCAATACCACTGCCAAAGCCAGGCGGTGGTGGCGCACGCCTTTAATCCCAGCACTCGGGAGACAGGGGCAGGCGGATCTCTGTGAGTTCGAGACCAGCCTGGTCTACAGAGCTAGTTCCAGGACAGGCTCCAAAACCACAGAGAAACCCTGTCTCGAAAAACCAAAAAAAAAAAAAAAAAAAAAAAAATACCACTGCCAAAGTAATCCATGCAGGCCACATTATTTAAGTATCTATCCATCTATTTATTCATTCATTCATTCATTCATCTCTCTTTTCTCTCTCTCGGTCAGGTGCATGTGTGCCTGTGCACATGCACACACACACACACACACAGGCACACACTAGAGGCTAGAGGACGACTTGCCAGAGTTGGTCCATGTGGGTCCATGCGGGTCCCAGCGAAGGAACTCAAGTTCCTTGGTAACAGGTATCTTGATCTGCTGAGTCACTTCCCTGGCACCAAAGTAACATTGTCCAATCTGACTATCTGGGATACTGTTGAATACACATTCTAATGTGCTTCCCTCGGAAATTTTGACTTCCTAGATCCAGGGTGAGCCCCAGAAAGCTGTGTGTATATAACATCTTAAGTGGTTCCTATTTCAGGCAAGTTTAGGAAACGGTGATTAATCGCATGAGATTGGGGAAATGACTCATCTGCAATTAAGTAATAATGCTCTGGCTTAAGGAATAACGCCAAGTTATTTAAAAGCTATTGAACAATTATAGTCTCTACGCTGCTTTAAAAGCTAAATTAGCTGTTTTTTCAATCAAGAGACTTGTTCCTCTTAAGATAGAATTTTATATAAAAAAGTAAAGTCTTAGAATTTTGAACTGTATCGATTCCATATTAATTTTAATAACCATGTGCATATTAATTAGTATTTGCATTTGTTTGCTTTTGAAGAAAAAATAAAGCCCCTGTATTTTGGGTTTGGGTTTAATTTGGTATATTATCCAGTTATATGTGCCACAGCTACAGGGAAACTTAACCAGAGGGAATTGAATTATTCAGGACTCTTCCATCTCCCTCCTGAACTCACATATCTACTAAAAAGATAGGGTTAGAGCCAGTCCTTCATGGCACATGACTATAAACCCAGGACGAGGACATCTCTTCAAAGGCGTCAATGATAGGTCATCCTCAGCTATATTGCAAGTTCAAGGCCAGGCTGGGCTACAAGAAACCCTGTTTCAAAAAAAAAAAAAAAAAAAAAACCTAAATAGATGCCAAAAGTTATATTCTGTACAGAAGAAATTAAATTACCCACAGCTATTGAATGTTACTTAGACGACTTTGGCCTTGTGAAATTAATTTTACTAACGAATGCTCATTGCATTTATAACGTTCTCGTAATCATTTCCTATGCAGTTACGATCAAAGGGAAGTTCCCTGGTGAAGGAAGGGGGAGAGGGTTAGGCAGCTAATTTGCATGAGTGAATGCTCTCCTTCAAAGAAACAAGTCCTTTGCCATGTCTAATCGCTACTCACAAACACCTGTGGAACACAACTTCCTCCAGGGGTCTGCACTCCATGAACTTCAGCCATCCTCGTGAGAAAAGTGCGGACCAAGGGGCCAGCCAGCCTGTCTTAGCTCTGTCCCTCACTGCTCATTAGTTCTGCTGTCCTCTGCCCTCCACACCCCTCCTACGGCACAGAGCATGACCCCACCTGCCCACATATGCACACCCTGTATCCATTTTTGGACTTTGAAGGTACCCTTTGACCTTCTCTCATGCGCCTGAAACTGTTTGCCATAAAATTCAAGTGTGATGGTGGGTCTGGGGGTTCTAAGTCAAGAGCAAAGTAGAAGGCATAGAACGAGGCACAGAAACAGGAAATGGGGAAGACCTACCAGAAAAGACTGGGGAGGGGTGGAGCAGGGAATCACTGTGTGCACTATATAGCCCCAGATGGCCTGTAACTGGCTGAGTAGCCCAGGTTGATCTCAGCCTTGCCTCCACTCCCTGCTTCTGTCTCCTTCATGCTGGGCTTGCACACTCCGCCACTAGAAAAACCTTTTGATGGAAGAACAAGGCAGTTAGTAAGGTGGGCTCTGGTTTTCAAGTTTTCTGAGTCTCAAGTCTCCTTGTATATAAAATGAAAGCAATCGTAGCGCTCACTTCTGAGGGCGTTTTTGAGGAATGATCATAACCGCTACAAATCCTAGACTCAGCACGTGGCAAGAGACAGACCAGTTGCTATCTCAGGCCCGGAGCAAGCACACTGTGCACAGCAAGAGTGGGACATGATATGCTGTGGGAGAATATTTTTAAATTAAATCGGCAGGAACAGGAACTTTGGCAAAGGGTCAGAAAAACCCAAAGCATGGGAAGGAGTGACTGTGTTGCTCAAGAAAACCCTAGGCCCTGAGCACCAAGTGGGCCAGGCAGGAAGCTGCATGATTTGCTCATGATATCTGCGAGTTATTTTAGTCCTCATTGGCCGATGCGGAAATGATGGGCGATGTTGACCTCTGCAGCCCAGCGGATCGTTCACTGGGAGCCCATGCTGTCAGTACCACTGAAGAAACTGGTTAGAGATGCCCAGAAGTTGCATCGTTATTCTTCTCATTCCCTCTGCTGTAAGGCACTTACCACGCAAGAGAAACGGCCATTAGCACACTAAAGACATTCCCCCTGCGCGCAAAGAAGCCCAGTTCCCTTTGCTAGGCTGCTTTTCTCCCGCCTCTGTCTGAATATGGCTTCGCTGTAGCTGGGACTTCTCTGCATTGCTTCCTGTTGCTTCTTGTAAGTCACCCTCCGAAGGGCCTCTCCCTCCCGCAGGAAGCGCACAAAGAGCTTGGCACAGGAGACTCCACATTAAATCAGGATTTCCTTCTAGTCCTGTTTCAGCTGTTGGTTCTGATTGGGCTTCAAGTTCATTCCCAATCATCGCTTGGCCCTGGCTGGGGCCCTACTTACCTATGATGGCAGCGTCTTAGAAAAAGCCAGGTTCATTTGCAATCCAAAGAAGCACAATCTGCCACAGCATCACTCTGCCACGGCATCCTTTATCCTATCTGCCATTCTACATCTTCTACCTGTTGCCACTTTAAGGTCCTGGTATCATCACCAACCTATGCCTTTTTCCAGTCTGGAAAATCATGTCTGACCTCCCATTTACCAAAGTTCTCACCCTGCAGTTCTGCCCCGTTGACATCCCTTTCTTACCTTCTCGTGTGTCGGAGGCCACCCTGCCTTGATCTAAATTGTGGCTACAGCTTCATGTTCTGACTCTCTTCTCGGGAACATTCCAGATGGAGGCTCTAGAACATCGCATCAGTTCACCTTGCAATCACACCCACTGCTTCCCTTCGTTCCCGGGAAGGCCTCGCATTAACTGCTGTCTCCTCACCACAGTGCAACGATAGAGTGCTTAGCAAGTCTGTAGGCTTCTGCTTGCCACGCTTTCATGGAGGGCTGCTTTTTTTTTTTTTTTTGGTTTTTCGAGACAGGGTTTCTCTGTGGTTTTGGAGCCTGTCCTGGAACTAGCTCTTGTAGACCAGGCTGGTCTCGAACTCACAGAGATCCGCCTGCCTCTGCCTCCCAAGTGCTGGGATTAAAGGTGTGTGCCACCACCGCCCGGCGAGGGCTGCTTTTGTAAGGCCTTCTTTTCTCCTCTTACCTTTCTGAATGTCAAGCAATATGTTACATTGCATTATCCTTAAGCGCACTGTTGTTGGGGTGTTGCGCATGCGTGCATGCGTGCGCGTACACATGCTCATGTTTCATCTCTCCAAGGAGCTTATAGATGCTGGGTATAGACACCACTCTTTTCACAGTGTGATTCATATTCCACCTGCCCTTGAATCATCTGGACGGCTCCATGATGATTCCCTCACTCGCATGAATCAGAATTTCAATGGTGAGCCTACATTGCACAATACGGGGTTGCTCGGGGTTCTTACACATACAGACTTGGGGACACGATGCATAGGAGTGGAATGGTAACATTTTTTAATACCATACTTACCTCCGGCTCTGCGGTTCTGGGACTGGCCCAGAGAAGATTATCACGAGTTGCTTCTTGAATTAAGAAACAAATAAACATAACCTTAAGCAGAAAGTCAGTCAGGGGAAATCTGTCCTACTGTATGGAAGTGTTTGCAGTTTTTGCTAAATGCGTGTGTCACCAACTTCAGTTACTACAGTGCACACTCCCTCTGGGAGTCAAAGTCCTCTCTCTCTCTCTCTCTCTCTCTCTCTCTCTCTCTCTCTCTCTCTCTCTCTCGACAGGGTTTCTCTGTAGCTTTGGAGCCTCTCCTGGAACTAGCTCTTGTAGACCAGGCTGGCCTTGAACTCACAGAGATCCTCCTGCCTCTGCCTCCCAAGTTCATGGGATTAAAGGCGTGCGCCACCACTGCCCAGCAGTCCTTGTGTCTCTTTTGCACTGCACTTTTTCCTGATACGACATAATTTTAATTTACCTTGCTTGTGATGAAATTTAAAAACTCCTTTATTTAATCCAAGCACTTGGGAGGCAGAGGCAGGCGGATCTCTGTGAGTTCGAGGCCAGCCTGGTCTACAAGAGCTAGTTTCAGGACAGGCACCAAAGTCACAGAGAAACCCTGTCTCAAAAAAACAAAAACAAAAAAAACTCCTTTATTTCAGCTTAGAACTCCTTAACGTAAGCTGGAAACTTCTGGTTATATTCAAAAACAATGCTAAAATAATATTATAATAACCCAATAAATACTGTTATGGGGCTATTAAAACTTTTAATATCCTAAGCTACAGACACTTGACAAACATTTATAGCCCTTGCACATTCAGATAACAGGAATATTAATATTTTGATTTTTTTTCAGTGTTGGGAATGAAACCTAGGGTCTTATACAAACTCTTCCTAACACTGAGTGACATTTCCAGCCCAAATATTTTTACTTCCTCATATATCCAGTTATATCTGGAGATCCCTTCTGCTCGCTATTCCTGACTCACTTAAGGCTGATACTCGGCACAAGCTTCAATCAGCACTCGTACACCTAAGAAGTAGCAGGGCTAAGACTTAACGTACCCATTATTTGTGGTGGTGGAATTGGGAATATGGGTGCCCAGAACCAACCTTGGGGTTTTGTTAGCAAGAAGAGAAATGTCCTCACGCTGCTATTTAATAATCCATTTTTTAAAAAAATTAGACATAAGCAAATGTGGGGAACTGAGGAAGCCCTGGGTGTGTGAGGTCCCGAGTGAACGGGTGTTGTTGACACGGTCACAGTCAAATCAAGGACTCCAAAGGCACAGCTTTCCTCTGGTCCATGTGTGGGAGTTGATAGTATCTGCAGAAAGTGTCCACCATAGCTTTCTTCCCTGGATATTTCTAGCCTGAATTTCTTCCCTAACGTAGCCTGTTCTTACTGACTTTAGCTAAACCTGTCTCCTTGATCCAGCTCTACACCAGAAACCCTACCTTCCTTGTTTATGTACAGGTAATAATCTCGCCCCCTTGTTCAGCCATAGGCAGTAACTCTGCCTCCCTATCTAAATCTATATAAGCTCGCTGAGCTTCCCTGGGGTTGTGGGGGCCTATAAGTCACCAAGCCTGGCTTTCCTCTGTGCATCTGTCTGTCTGTCTGTCATTCATTCTTTCTCTCACAGGCCCGAGTCAGGTGAGTCCCTGAAGCCATTCCTGGACTCAGCAAGCAGGCTTCCTGACAATGCTACTATGACCCTTGTTGGGTTTAATACATATATGATAGCTACACACAGTGTGTCTGCCTGCAGGTGTCGTGGTTTCCAGGTCTCAATACTCAAGAACCACCAAAGGGGTCCTAGGCTGTCCTTTCTGCCAGCATCTCTAATCCAGTAGACACAGAGGAGAATAGCCTGTAGGAGGAATTAGATAGAAAGCTTTGCCCTTAATAACACAGGGCTGAGAAACCTGGGTTTTTTTTTTTTCCTCTGTTGGAATGAAATCTTGAAAAGGAAATATAAATAAATAAGTCAGATAACATCAGGGCTGCTTTCCTGAATCTAAGATACGGGAGGAACTGTTTCCCTAACCTCTTTGAGCATAATTAAAGCTCTGTGGCCGGAACTGAAGGCTTACAAGAGCTGACATCACAGCTGCTATTTCCTTGGTGGAGAGTGGAAATGGACCTATCTCTGGGGGTTGAACCAGCGCAGCGAAGCTGTTGGGGACTGGTTTAGATGTGGCGATCACCTGAGATGTTCCTGTGTGGGATTATACTTGACCGAGGTAGAATTCAGACCCATCTCCTGTCAAAGGAGGGAAATGGGCCACATTGACTAATTAGAGTTCACACGGACACACTCACAGTGACTCAGCCTGGCTGCTTGTCTACTCGGAAGCCTTTTAAGTGTGCAACAGCAATCAGAGGCACGTGCTGGAAGTTCAGGTTTCTCTGTTAGTGATGTGAGCCTCAGCCTTGCTGGTTCGCCCTCTCTCGTTGTCTCTTGTATAGTGATTTTTATAGAATGACAGGTGGGCTTTTCTTCTTTTCTTTTTCTTTTCTCTTTCTTTTTTTCTGGGGGGTGGTGGTGGTGGTGGTGGGTCAAGATCTCTGGAATTCCAGGGTGGCCTCAGATTTGCTCTGGTGTCAAGGACAGCCCTGAACTTCTGATCCTCTTGCCTCCAATTATACAATTGCTGGGAATACAGGAACATGCTAACGTATCCAGTTTAAATGAGTTTATACTCGGACTTTTTCATCAGGGCCATCAACTCCCCAATAATGACATGGAGACTTATTATTAATTATGAAAGGTTGGCTGATAGCTTAGGCTTTGTTTCTTTTTCTTTTCTTTTTTCTTTTTGGTTTTTCGAGACAGGGTTTCTCTGTAGCTACAGAGCCTGTCCTGGAACTAGCTCTTGTAGACCAGGCTGGTTTTGAACTCACAGAGATCCGCCTGCCTCTGCCTCCCGAGTGCTGGGATTAAAGGCATGCGCCACCACCGCCCGGCTAACAAAAACTCTTTCTAAGACAGCAATAAAAAGTTGCTGGGGATATATGCTTTTAATCCCAGCACTCAAGAGGCAGAGGTAGGTGGATCTATGTGAGTTCAAGACCAGTCTTGTTGCAAAGTGAGTTCTGGGGCAGTCAGTGTTGTTACACAGAGAAACACAGTCTCAAAAAAACCAAAAAAGAAAAAAAAATGTTATAGTAAACACAACTGCTCATCAATAAATTAATCAACTAAACCAGTTTGATCTCTGAAAGGTGAAATTAGTTTTTCTATTGTAGAGAATGAGCTAAGATTGTGTAGTTAGGGAATGGGAATGGAAGTCAGTAGCGGAATGCTTGACTCAGCATGTGCAGAGGTCGGATTTCAATCCCCAGTACAAGGGAAGTGGGGAAGATTTGTGTTACTAGATGTCAAAGCTCAGAGTGGTCAGAGGTCACATCTTCCCATCCAGGCAACTCTTTGCAATAGGAAAGACTTGTTAGTAAGTTTTCTGTGCATGTATAATAACAAGAAATGCGAGCCGGGCAGTGGTGGCGCACGCCTTTAATCCCAGCACTCGGGAGGCAGAGGCAGGCGGATCTCTGGGAGTTCGAGGCCAGCCTGGTCTACAAAAGGAGTTCCAGGACAGGCTCCAAAGCTACAGAGAAACCCTGCCTCGAAAAACCAAAAAAAGAAAAGAAAAGAAAAACAAGAAATGCTTTGCTGTCTGTGCTTGCTTCATGTGATGTCTGTTTACTTTTTACTTCTGTTTTTCAGAATACTGCTTTATGACAGTTCTAGGTCACAGCAAAAATAATCAGAAAGTACAGATAGTTCACAAATACTCCCTTTCTGCACTGCATATGATTACTGTTTCACTGGGGTTTTTCACAGCATTTCAGAACTACATGTGCCTTTAGACTTTATGCTTTACAACAAAGGAATCTTAAAGATCAAGATGAAGTTTCCAAGTTTCACTTAGTGGGGATCTGCTTCAGGAGTCCGCTATAGCCATGGGCTGTGCATACTTTATTTCCTAGTGTTTTCTTTGAATTAACTCATTGTTTTTACTTTGATGTATCTATTTTAAAAAGAAGTTTTGCCTGTCCTATAGGTATGAAGGTGATTTAAAAAACAGATTTAGAATCATTGCCATTAAAAATAAGTTTGCAAAAGGGATGGGGATATAGTTCTTGGGTAGAGTGTTTATCCTGTATGTCCAAGACCCTGGGTTCAATTCTAAGTTAAAGAAAATTACATTGGGGCCAGGCATAGTGAAAGATGTCTGTAATGGCAGCCTTGAGGAGGCTGAGGCAGAAGAATTGCCACTTGTTCAAGGCCAGGCTGCTTTAAATAGTGAATTCCATGCCACACAAGTGCTATGGAAAGTCCTTTTGTTCACTGTAAAGGTTTGTTGCTTTGATTGGTTTATTAAATGAACAATAGCTGAAGGGGATAAAGTTAGGTGGGAAAATCCAACTGAGAATGATGGGATGAAGGATGGAGTCTGGAGTGGCAAACAGACGAGAGAGAAGCAAGATGGGCATGCTATACCGAGAAAAGGTACTGAGCTACAGGGCAAAGAATAGATAAAAAATAGGGGTCAATTTAAATGTAAGAGTTAGGTAGTAACAAGCCTGAGTTATTGATTATTTATAAATAATATTAAGCCTCTGTGTTAGTTATTTGAGAGCAGGCAATTGGGACAGGAAAGCTCATCTACATATGGTGGCCCAACATGGAGTAGGAATTTACACATAAGACCTAAAAAAGCTTAAGAAAGGATCATAAACACACAAAGAGTGAGCCAAGTGCAGCTTCTTCATAACCTCTTTTTCTTAGGTAGGCTCTGTCGGCTGGCGGTGAGCAAAGACACAGCTCCTTTAAGGGACAGTTTCCTGGCATGGTGCTAGGGGCAAAATTGGGAGTTTATGAGCAGTAGGTGACATGCTACTTGGGAGGCGGTATAAAACCAGAAACTTCCCAGAGTTGGGACAGTAAACATGGCTGCTAGAGCTGGCAATCAACTTGCCTCCACCATGGGACTAGACTCACAGGGAACCAAGGGGGAAGAAGCCAGCACCAGCAAGTCATGGTTTAAGTTACACAACAGGATTTTTTGCTGCGTTTGGCTCAGGGGATAATGGCACTCTTCCTTAAGGCTGGTGGCCAGAACCCACATGGTGGAGGAAGACCGCTCACCACCACCACAACTACCACCATAAATAAGTTCTATAAAGAAAATAATGGAGAAAAATTTAATAATGTGTATTAAAATTAAAGTGTTGTGTGTTTGTTGTGAGTAGCATAAAAATTAAATTCTAAACTATTATTCAATGAAAAAGACTACATCACTAATGAATGAATGAAATCAACACACATCATCCTGCCTTTTTTCACAACTTAATTTTGCGGTTATCATTAGTGTGGGAGGTCTGAATATGGGCATTCATATGCTATATATGTGGAGGTCAAGGAACAACTTTCCAGAGTCCGTTCTAGCTTCCACCTCATTGAGGCAGGGTCTTTTTGTTTCTGCTGCTGTGGAGTGAGCTACTGGGTGATTTTTTTCATGTCCTTCCTTCTTATTTCTAACGAGGGACATTGAGTGCTAGCCTCAATGCCCCATCAGGGTTCAGAGAGAATGCTAAGGCAAGAGGGGGAAAAATCTGAGGGTAAATAAATTCTCCATTGTGTACTTTTCCATATCAGTTTCTTTATTGTTCTAATTCTCCTGTCCTACCTCTGATTCCTCCTAACTTCTTCCTATAGCTTCAAAAACAAACAAACTAACTAACTAAAAACAAAACAAAAAACCCGCCTCCCTTTCAGGAGCCTTGAAGTGATAAATGACAAGAGTTACCCTCTCATTGGTCAAAAGCACATTCCTAGGGTAAGTGACTAAGGAGTTGAGTCTTTGCAACTTAAGGTTCCAAGTCCAGAGGAACAAAACCAAGGCCAGACAGGGGAGGGGGCACAGTACCCAATGACAACTTTGAGACACAGATCCTTTGTTAACAAACTGGCAGGTGAAGGACGGGCATGCCCTTCCTATGTGGCGACCTGGCCAGACATCTGCGGTTCTGATCTTGTGTAAACTGTAAAGTTTTAAGCTTGTGATCTATTTACAAAAAAGCCTTTAGCTCAGTTTAAACTTGTTCTGAGGTGAAAGTGAGCTAATTGTGTGCAGTTAGTCTGAGCAAAATGACAAAGCAGGCTTTAACGTGTCCACAGTCCTTGTGGGGACAACCAATTATGAAACATGTCCCAGTATATAGTCTCTATATCAAAACTATACAGACAAATGAAAAGTCATCTCCCTGACCACCCACAGATATATGCGCCCAGCAGATGGAACATTTCTATGAGATAAATCCACAAGCAGTGGGAAAACACCCAAGGCTATTCTTAGGGAAGAAATGAAGTTCTTAGGGAAGAAATAAAGTGTCTTATGAGAGAAATTATCAACAAGAGCAACTGGTTTCCATAGCCAGTAATTCCATGCCCTTTCCAGGTGGGACTCCTTATTAGAGAATCACTTATCTGGTGTGTCAGCCTATTGAACACTGGTTACCACCTGTTGTTCCTCTCATGGCCCCTGATATATTTCACCACAGAACTACTGAGATTACATATGCACGCCACTGCTTTTTATAATTTATTTTTATGTGCATTGGTGTTTTGCCTGCATGCAAGTCTGTGTGAGAGTGTTGGATCCCCTTGAACTGGAATTACCGACAGTTGGGAGCGGCCATGTGGGTGCTGGGAATTGAACCTGGGTCCCCTAGAAGAACAGTCAGTGCTTTTAACCAGTGAGCCATCTCTCCAGCCCCCTGCCACTGCTTTTTTAATGTGGGTTCTGGGGATTGAACTCAGGGATCAAACTCAGTTCTGGAGACTTGCCCAGCAAGAGCTTTTATCTGCTGAGCCTTCTCACTGTCCCTTATCCTGTTTTACTTTCATATTAGCTGCAATTTTAAATGGATGAGCATTTGTTTATATTGCAATTACTTGATTGTGAATTATAACTAGAAGTTGGTTATTAATTTTAATACTTGGCATAGTAGTACTCACATTGAACTTCAGCACTTGGAAAGCAGAGATAGGCAAATCTCTAGGAAATCAAGACAAACTTGATTACATAGAGTGTTCCAAACCATCCAGAATTCTTAAAAAGAAAACAGAATTAGAATTTTTAATGCAGCTCCCATCTACGAGGTCAGCATTAGGCAACCAGCAATATGACATCCAACATGTATGTTATGGTGTTATCTCCAACTTGTTTAAAACCAGGTTTTTTTCTGGCTCGTATTTCAAAAGTGAAAATTATTTCTGGCCAAAGAGTGATCCTAGAAGAAGAGGCTCATGGGACTTTGCAGTCTCCTTCCCCTGTCCCTTCCTCTCTCTGATCTTGGCTTATGATTGAAGGAGCTTTGTACCCTCACCTGTTCCTGGCATGTGAACCTTGCCACAGACCCAAAACAATGGGGCCAACTGATTATGTACTGGAACCTTCAAACCTGTGAGCCAGGACCAGGGAGATAGCTCATCTGGTACACTTGCTGTGCATGTCTCATGACCTGAGTCTGTGTCCCCAAAACCCATTTTTCCCCAAAACCCATTTTTTAAAAACCCTGACATGCAGAGGCCTATGTCTGTAACCCCAACACCTCTATTGTGAGATGAGACACAGATCCAGGAGAGCCATACGGAAGGTCTCAGGCCTTGTCAGCCTGGCAACTGCAGAGCATCATCAAACAGACCCTACTTCAGACAAGGTGGAGATCAAGGAATGATACCAGATACATGCACACTCTCACACAATACACACATGCACACAAGTTCCTATGGTAAAGAGAGGCATACTTCTCTTGTCCCTGATATTAAAGGAACAAGAACCCAGCTTGCACCCTCGATATGGTACACACTGTAGGATTTTCTTTTTAGAAAATGCAAATGTAATTTTTTTGACAAAGTCATACCCAAGATCTGTATTTACATCATTCTCACCCCTCTCTCTTCCCTCAGAAACTGCTCTTGCATCCTCCAGTACTGACTTTCAAATTCATGACCTCTTCTTCTTTAATTATTGTTACAACACACACACACACACAGAACACACAGAGAGAGAGAGAGAGAGAGACAGAGAGACAAAGAGAGAGAGAGATATACAGACTGATAAATCCATTTAGTGTTGCTCATATTTGTTTGTTTGTTCAGGGATGACCCATTGGGACAGGACAACCTATCAGTGGGTTTGTCTCTGGTGAAGACAAATTCTCCCTCCCTCAGAAACCACTAATTGCCTGTAATTCTTCATCTAGGGATGGGGCCCTGTGAGATTTCCTCCATTCATGTTGATTTGTCAACAGTGTGATCATCATGCAGGTCTCGTTTAGGCAGCCATAATACTGAGATTCCATGGGTGCAGGTTCCCTGTCATATGTAGGAGGCACTATATCATAGCAGCCCCCTCTTCCAAGATGCTCCCTAAACCTTAGGTGCAGGGCTTGTGCTGGTCGATGTATTGTTTGAGATGGGTGGAGTCTATGTTGTCCAAGTTAGTCTCAGATTCCTAGTCTCAACTTCCTCCTCTGACCTTAGCTTCCCAAATGCTGGCACTGCTATCACATGCCATACTCCCCAGCTCCAGACTCAACAGTCTTAGCATTTAGTTCTTTCTCACCATTCTTTCACTTGTTAATTTATTTTCCTCCCTGGAAATCCTCAATTGAATCTGTTTGTATATGAAGAGAGGAAAGATATTTTTCTTCCCTCAAAGGTCTTGTTTTCAGAAAGAAGCCACATAAATGTCAACTGAGACAATGGATGTGTGGACAGATTCTTAGAGCATTAATTTTTTAACACAATCATAAGCTAACCAGTATATAACAAAAAAAAAGGCAATTCTTAAAACTGGACTTCATTTGCCTGAGCTGTCAGATGCCATTGCCTTTCATGAAGATACTAAAACAAAGAAAGTACTAGAAGAATGAATGAGCAGGGTGACAATAGATTTAACTGAATAATAGTGAAATGAATTACTGCCAGTGTGTTCTGGTGTGTGTGTGTGTGTGTGTGTACACTGTGACAATAATTATCCAACTCTCTTTCAAATGACATTTATCAATGTTTACCTTTTGATTTTGACTCTTTGCTAAGATTTTGAACTATTTAAGAAGAAATGACTCAGAGGTTAAGTGCACTGCCTGCTCTTCCAAAGGTTCTGAGTTCAATTCCCAGCAACCACATGGTGGCTCACCCTCTTGAGGAAGAGACCTGGTCAGTCATCTTCATCAATTTAGACCATGAAACCCAATATGAACAAGTTCAACAGAGCTGCCATATGCTGGCTGCCGATGCAAGCTTCAGCATTGCCAGGGCATAAATACCATTTTATTTTCATTCATTTTACTGACATCCTTGTTAAATAAGCTTTGCCCTTTTACAGCCGCAAAGTATCTTTTTCTTATCATATAGTTGAAATCATTAGTTTCATTGAATTTCCTGTTGTAGTGAACTCAATGTTTGTATCCCCTCATCTGAATTTGTCTTTACTGTGTATCTGTAATCCTTTTCTAACCGGGACTGCTTTTTAAAATACTAATCACTTCTTAAAAACCTAAGCAGCAGCATTTTTAGGACAAATACAGCCCTGTCTGCTTGCTCCACGTAGTCCAACATGGTGGAAGTCCATTTATTGCCTCGAAACTGCCAGGTAGGAGCTGTCGCTCACCACCTCAACTCTGATAACCAGTTGGCCCATGCTGCCACCAAGTAACTTGCAGCACATTGCCCACAAACCCCATTTAAATGCTCAGCCTCCTGAAAGAGTCATAGTTCATGCTGGCAGCATGGCTCAGGCAAGCCACCTTTCAAAACAGTTCTTTTTCTGCTCCCGCTAAATCAGGAAAACCTCTCTTAAAGGAGTCATGGCATTAAGCTGTGCTTAAGTCTGTTGTTTTTGTTGTTTGTTTGTTTGTTTTGTTTTGTTTTTTGCCTACAATTCCTTCCCAAACTCTTTCAGGTTTTAAGTGGATTTTAGTTGGCCATGTTGGTGCCAATTTGTTGTAGGAGGAGGCTGCATGTTCGTTTCTGGCCACCCAGACTCGAAATAACCACACAGAAACTGAATTAATTAAATTACTGTTTCACCTATTAGCTCTACCTTCTTATTAGCTAGCTCTTACATATTAACGAATCCCACATCACAGGTTCTCTGTCATTACTTTGTTTGTACCTTTCCTTCTAATGAATGCATAATTCTCAACTCCATGGCTTTGCCTGTGTTCTTGCCTTGACCAGCTCTTCTAGTTAGGTTAAAACAACTTAGAGGAAGAACGAGGTTTATTTGGCTTAAACTTTCATATCACAATCCGTCATTGAAGGAAGTCTGGGCAGGAACTCAAGCCAAGAATCTGGCTGGGCATTGTGTCACATGCCCTTAATCTCAGCCTGCAGGAGGCAGAGGCAGCCATATTGCTCCGAGTTTAAGGCTATTTTGGTCTACATAATAAGTTCAAGCCAGCCAGGATTACCAAGTATGATCCTGCCTCACAAAACAAAAACAAGTAAACAAAAAGATAAAACAAAAAGAACTTGTAGGAAAGAAATGAAGCAGAAACCACAGGGGACGTTCTTATCAGCTTGCTCACGTGGCTTGCTCATCCTGATTTCTTATATAACCCAGGCCCACCTGTCTGAGAGTGACAGCCACCTCAGGGGTTGGACCCTCATATGTTAATCAATAATTACATTGACAACAGGTTTACCAGAGACCAATCTGATGGGTGCTGAATTGAGGTTCTGTCTCCCCAGATGACTCAAGCTGTGTCAAGTCGATGTCAAGCATGTTGACCTTGCATTTCACCCATACCCTTTGCTGGGCTTAAAAACACTAAGCTTCAGGACTCCATTTAGTTCGTATTAGGACATGCTTGTGGAAGTACTACTTCCCTGTGTTGCATCTACAACTTCTCAACTTCTCAAATTTGCACTGATTGCATTGACATAATCTCCGTAATTTATTTCTCTTCAGTTTAACCATGGACTTCTCCAAACACTATCTTAGCCACTGTTTCACTGTTGTCAAGAGACACCATGGCCAAGGCAAATTTTATAAAGAAAGCATGTAGCTGGGGACTTGCTTACAGTTTCAGAAGGTTGGTCCATGACCGTCAAGGTGGGAAGCAGATGCATGGCATTGAAGCTGGAGCTGAGAGCTTTGCATCATGATATGCAGGCAGAGAGAAAGAGACACTGGGTCTGGCATGGGATTTTAAAACCTGAGAGCCCACTCCCAGTGACATACCTCCTCCGACAAAAAAAAAAAACCCTACTCTAACAAGGCCACACCCCCAATCCATCTCAAACAGTTCCACTAACTGGAGACAGAGCATTCAAATGAATGTTTAAACTCATGAGAGCCATTTTCATTCAAACCGCCATAGCCATTTTCATAAATGCATCTGTGTTACTACTGCGCAGTTTTTCACTCAGTAAGTGCTTAAAGCATATGAGTGAAACCCTATTGAATTAACCGTGTGTCATAGTTAGGCTTTCTATCGCTCCAATGGGATGCCATGACCAAAGAGCAAGTTGGGGAGGAAAGGGTGTTTTTTTTTTGTTTTTGTTTTTGTTTTGTTTTTTTGCTTATAGTTCAGCATTGCTGCTCATCACTAAAGGAAGTCAGGGCAGGAACCCAACCAGGGCAGGAACCTGAACGATGATGTTTAAAGACAGGTGTGAAAGTGTAATTAAAGCACTCACATTTCCCAGGCCCAGAAACAATATAAACAGCTGGTGCAGAGGCGATGGAGGAGTGCTGCTTCCTGGCTTGCTCCTCATGGCTTGCTCAGACTGCTTTCTTATAAAACCCATAACCACAAGACCATCCACAATGACCAGGGCCCTCCCACATCAATCACTAATTAAGAAAATGCCTTATAGTAGGATCTTAGAGAGGCATTTTCTCAATTGAGGTTTCCTTCTTTTAGATAACTCTAGTCTGCATATCAAGTTGACATAGACTAACCAGCACACTGGGTAAGAGTCATTACCACCATTCCCATCAAGTTACTGATAATTTTCAGTCAAACGTTACAGCAGTGTTCAGCATTGTCAGTGCAAAAAACTTGTTCAACATTAAATTGTATTGTTGATAGGTTGGGGTTCTCTGGGAGAGGTATTTCCAACACCCTCAGCTGTAGTGTTCAATACAATCATTACAAGTTACTTTTGACTATTTGACATTTTAACTGAAATTATTTAAATTTAAACAATTTAAAATTTAGCTCCCCCATTACCTTAACAACATTTCAAGTGTTTCACAGGCATATGGCCAGTAGCTACTACATAGATATCTAGAACAAACATTTATATCAATATAGAATATTCTTTGGGGCATTACTGGTCTTAGTTATAAGAAATAAAAGTCAGAACCTTGCCGGGCGGTGGTGGTGCACGCCTTTAATCCCAGCACTTGGGAAGCAGAGGCAGGCGGATCTCTGTGAGTTCGAGACCAGCCTGGTCTACAAGAGCTAGTCCCAGGACAGGCTCCAAAACCACAGAGAAACCCTGTCTCGAAAAACCAAAAAAAAAAAAAAAAAAAAAAAGTCAGAACCTTCCAACAGTTCTTTAGAAAATGATTGAAGGAGCCGGGCGGTAGTGGCGCACACCTTTAATCCCAGCACTTGGGAGGCAGAGGCAGGTGGATCTCTGTGAGTTCCAGGCCAGCCTGGTCTACAAGAGCTAGTTCCAGGACAGGAACCAAAAAGCTACGGAGAAACCCTGTCTCAAAAAAATCAAAAAAAAAGAAAAAGAAAATGATTGAAGGTTGTTTTGCAAACCTAACACACTAGACCACTTTCCAGAGACCGTTTGAGAAAGTTGGATCCTGATTTCTTAAACAAACCCGGTACTAAAGTTAATTTTAGAAAATAATAGAAAACCCTAAAGAGTGTGTTTATAAAGCACTGAACCAAGGTGACTGCGGGACAGATTTCTGTTGTCTCTGGGCCTGGTAGCCTTGATTACTTAATCACACTTTCACAACTGTGATTAAACATGCCTATCTGCATCTTTGTCAGTGATGTGTGAGATCTAAAACACTGTAAACACACTCGAGCCCCTTAAAGTACCTGACACACAGAAGACACTTAACTGTAAATGGAGAACTTTTGGGGACGACCCTGAGTATAACATCCGCATGTCCCTTGGCACTAACCACTGAGATGCCTCGCAGGTGATTCTTCTTGGGCAATTTTTGGAACTTCATCCTGCTCTACTTGTTTGTGGAGTCGGGGCATTACTGAAGTTGGCAAAAGCAAAAGTGTTGCCAGAGCCAAACTCCAGGTCGATGTGAAGCACATTTTAATGACTACCTTTGTTTTCTGCGCATTGGGCTAAGACGTGAGGCCACAAGAAATTATTATACGCAGTCCATTCTCGGAGTTCATTAAGTTCAGTGACGGAGAACACGGAGAAGGAAAAAGCCCCATAGCCTAGTTTTCTCACGGTAAGCTCACCATTCAATCCCTGGTAGCTTGCTCATCATTGTCTGTTTTGGGCTGCTCTCTCTGTCTCATGTCCAGTTGATCTGGGGGTTCTATCAAATCTTTCAGTTGATATCTGAATTAACCTTCTCCCTTCTGTGTGTAATATCTCAATCTAATCCTCCTCTTAGTTCATCTGGGAGAGACTCCCAGCTTTCTGTGTCTTTCCTTACGTATCTCTGTGGGCATGTAGATACCATAGGGTGCGTGTGAAGGTTGGGGGACTCTTTCTGGGAGGATTCCAGGGCTCGAACTAGCTTGTCAGGCTTGGTGGCCTTCACCTTTACGATGTTATCCACGTTTCTGGCTCTCTTTTTTAAAAAAATAACTTTTTAGTGAACAGAAATATTGATTTCAGAGTGGATTAGGCATGTTTAGGGTGGTACGGTCATAGATCAAAATAAAGGATTTCATTCTATTTTCTTTCTTTTTTGGAACTAGAGAAAAGCATTTTGTTAATTTATCATATGTATATATCTTTTCTTGTTTTATTGGCATATATTCACTTATACAGTGAGAGATTTCATAAAGATATTTTCATTAAAATATACCGTGTACTTTGGCTCTATTTCTACCGTACGCCTTCCTTTTCCTCTCACTGGATTGGAACCCACGAAATAGGCTGGCCTCATTGGCCAGTGAGCCCAAGGGATCCATCTGTCTTTACCTGCCCAGAGCTGTGTAGTTTACCACATCTGGATGTTTTTAAAACTTGCATCCTAGGGATCAATTTCAGGTCCTTGCAATGAATTTATGGACTAAAATATTGCTCCAGCCTCTTTCATTGGAATTTTGATGGGGGTTTCATAGAATCTATAGATCATTTTTGGCAATATAGACATTTTCATCATATTGATTCTGTGGATTCACAAACATGGAAAATCTTTCCATCTGTTCATGTATTCTTCACATTTTTACTCTGGAGTGTTAAATTTTTCATTGTAGAGGTCTTTCAAGCTGAAACAAAACTTTGGAAATAACTTAAAATTAGGCTAAGATGCTTTTGTCAAATAACCTTGAGGTGAAAAATTCAAGCATAGAATCTAAAGTTTTAGAAGGGCACATAGTTGAGTGAGGAACTTGTTAAGGTCAGGGAACAAGAAGAAAACAGTCCAATTATCATTAGCTGACGTGCCTTTCTTGCTAGGATTGGTTGATGACCAAAGGTAATGATTGATTCCTTAAACCCATTTTTGCCCTCAATCTCTTGATATAAATAATAAACTATTGATGTGTGGGTATAAAGATTTAAAGTAGTACTGACTTATTGTTTTTCATGTATAAAAGTTTGTGGTTCCTTTGAGTTTTTTTATAAGATTACCTTTCAAGGTAAGAAATAAAGTAATTAGTCCTTTCTTTGTAACCACAAAACACAGCCCGCCAGTAAAAGAATACCTTGCTTGCTTACACTGTGTTAATCTATAACAAGTTGCTTCAGTGTGAATGTATGTGGGTTCTTGGGATAATTTGTTTTTCATCTATCATATGTAAAATGCTTAACCATGTAATGGATTTGGAAAGCATGCTGTTTTGTTTTTTTTTTTTACTTATATTCATTGTAATCATTGACTTGAAAAACAGAATTTTTATATTGCCTGAAGGATTTTGCAAGGGGATAGAAACTGTAAGGTAAAATTTAAAGAGAGAGTTAAATGAGTTAGAAGGAAAACATCAAGAATGAGAGAATTGGAAGGAATTAGAAAAAAAAACATCAAGCATAATGATAGAGTTAGAAGGAAAACATCAAGAGAGATAGAAAGGACATTTCTGGATTAGAGATAAGACAAGAGAATATAGCACACAGAGAAGAAGAATAAAGAAGGAAACCATTAAGAGAGTGTGTGAGTGTCTTTTCCCCTCCCCCTCCCCAGATAAAAAAGTCATAGTGCACACAGACTCTATGGGTTCCCTTTGAGCCCCGTGTGCTGCTGGAGGCTGGTCACCCAGGCAGTGAAATAATAGAAAACTAACTAAGACACATGTGCATGTACAGACATGTGTGCACATATATGTTGAAACTAGAAGTTGATGTCAAGTGCCTTCATCTATGACTCTCTACATATTTATTTATTTCTGAGACAAGACCTACCTTTGGAGCTCACCAATTTGACAAACCTACCTGGCCAGCAATCTCCAGGGATCCTCCTATTTCTCTGTTTTTAGTGCTAGTATTTTAGACGCTTCCCACCGACTATCTCTCCCCAAGAAGCCATGAACTGTCTATAGCTCCTCAGCAATTTCTGGATTTTTACATTGGTGCTGAGCATCTGTGTTGGTTTGAAAGAAAATGGTCCCCATAGGCTCATAGGGAGTGACACTATTAGGAGGTGTGGCCTTGCTAGAGTAGGTGTGGCCATTTGGAGGAAGTGCTAGAATTGGTGTGGCTCTTCAGAGAAAGTGTTTTGAGATCTCAACTGCTTAAACCAGGTCGAGTGAGATATTCACTTCCTGACGGCTGCTGATCCAGATATAGAACAATCAGCCCCATTCTCCAGCACCATGTCTGTCTCTACCGGCATGACGTCATGTTTCCCAGCATGATGATAAGTGAAACATCTGATACTGTAAGTCAGCCTTGGTTGAATGTTCTCCTTCATAAGAGTTGCTGTGGTCATGGTGTCTCTTCACAGCAATAATTAAGACGGGATCTAAATTCAAACCCTCATGTCTGAGCAAGCCATGGTGAGCAAGCCAGTAGGCAGCACCCCTCCTTGGACACTACTTCAGATCCTGCCTCCAGGTTCCTGCTGTTTGAATTTCTCTCCAGACTTCCTTCAGTGATGGACTAGAATGTGGAAACATGAGCCAAATAAAACTCTTCCTCCCTAAGTAGCTTTTTGGTCATCATGTTTCATCACAGCAATAGAGCTAATGTAAACTCTAATAAGCCAGGTGGTGCTGGACAGACTTGAGATGTCACCCTCAAAATGAAATCAAAATCTGATTGTAAGATGGAATTTCTCAGGGCAAGAAACAGACTGAAAAACAACTTTTATATTTAATATTGCCTGATCTCACACTTCCAGAATAGTGCCATCAGCTAGGGATAAAGTGTTTGGACACATTTGCCTTTGGAGGACCACATTCAAACTCTAACAGTGATGTGTTTTTGGATTGATATCTCTACTTAGTTCTTTCTTTTATCTTCCACACCAGTTCTCTGTATATTTTCTTGAGCCTTAGATGCTACCTGACAGCATTCTTAGCCCTTTGGTTGGTTGGAAATTAAGATATTTGTTTGCCATTCCAAACAATTTATTAATAGTCACAAAGATGTGACATCAGGTATAGAGGAGGGTAATAAATAGCCCCAAATTATCTTGGGGCTAAAGATGCTTCCAAAATAATTTGAGTCTGGACTTGCAACATTCTGTACTCTCTACATCACTGATATCTATATATTATATATATTGTAGTTATATTATATATTGTATAGTTATGTATAGTATATACACATACACATGCATAAATACACACACACACACACACACACACACACACATATATATAGTCATTCAGTGTTGCATGTACAAGATTTCAGGGCTGACCACTTCATACTGGAGAGCCAACTCAGGGGTTGCTGCATGACTGAAGACTACCTCTCCCACTCTCAACATCATTTAGTTGCTTGCAGTTCTTTTTTTAAAATGGGTGTGTGTGATTTTTTTTCCCCTTCCACATATTTATGGGTTTGAATGTTTTGCAGGTCTATATCTTTATAGCACACATGGACCTGGTACCAATGGAGGCCAGAAGAGAGCACCAGAGCTCCTGGAACTAGAGTCACAGACAGTTGTGCGCAGCCATATGGGTGCTGGGAGTTGAACCCAGGTCCTCCGGAAGAACAACCAGTGCTCCTAACTGCTGACCAGTCCCTTTCTAGGAACGTTGGTTCACACCTGCATGCCCCCATACTTAGACACACACTTTAACTTGCTGGATTCTCTAATAGTAACATAGATCATAGAGAAATGAAGGAGCCTCACCAACTAGCTAAGCTCTTAAATGTTAGACTTCTCTATTCATCTCTCTTAAACACTTTAATCACCTCACACCTCCAAACACCTGATGGCAACCAACCATGAGTACTCTGGAATCTCTAGGCTAACTTTAAGATTTTTGTTTGTTTGTTTGTTTCCAGAAAGGGATTTTTCTGTGTAACAGCCTTGACTGTCCTGAAACTCACTCTCTAGACCAGGCTGGCCTCAGACTCATAGAGATCCATTTGCCTCTGACTCCTGAGTGCTTGGATTAAAGGTGTGTGTGTCAGCCAAGTGGTGGTGGTGCACTCCTTTAATTCCAGCACTGGGGAGGTAGAGGAAGGTGGATCTCTATGAGTTCGAGGCCAGCCTGGTCTACAAGAGCTACTTCCAGGAGGACAGACTCCAAAGCCACAGAGAAACCAAAGAAGACAGAAAAGGTGCTACTGTTCCCTGCTCTGACTGTAAGTTTTTTATTTTTTATTTTTATTTATTTATTTTTTTTGTTTTTTTTTTTTTTTTTTTTTTTCGAGACAGGGTTTCTCTGTGGTTTTGGAGCCTGTCCTGGAACTAGCTCTTGTAGACCAGGCTGGTCTCGAACTCACAGAGATCCGCCTGCCTCTGCCTCCCAAGTGCTGGGATTAAAGGCATGCGCCACCACCGCCCGGCTCTGACTGTAAGTTTTAAAAGCACAACATGTCTTATGTTTGACTTAATTTCTTCTTAATACCTAGCACAAATCCAACAAAATATTGGTGTATGTTAAGGAAAGCATATCAGATAACTAGAGATGACTTTGCACCAGGAACCAAACAACATTAAAACCTAACCTACGACTCTTTCTGCTTCTCCTCCTCCTCCTCCCTCTTCCACTTCTTCCTCCTCCCTCTTTCTCCTTCTTCGTTGTTGTTGGGATAACAACAAAGCTTTGTGCAGTGACCTCAGTCATATAAAGCCTCGGAAAAACAAGACTGTTCCAATAACTGGAGTTAAAAACCAACTCATAATTCCGCGACAACACAATATTGTCGTCTGGGAGAATGGGAGAGTGAAGAGAACAGAGAAATAACAAAGGTTTCCAGGCAGTTTTAGGAACTCATGCGATTCTGTCTCTGGACATGGCATGAGCTCCCAGCAACTGTAATAACTTGTACAATATCAATCCAGGCAACAAGTCCAGCCTGGATGAGGATCTCATGAGGCTCTGTTCCTAGTTAATAAGCTGTTGACAATTGGTGGCTGCAGGGAATGAGTGATTTTTCCTCAGAGATGTGGCCACTAGTTCTTATGGAGGAATCATTAATTGCACATAAGCTATAAGAAAAAAAAAGACATGAAGTAGGAGGGGCATGTGTTGGGGAGTGGGAATTGGGGGTTGGAAGTGTCTATGATCAAGTGTAGGGCCCATGGGTCTACCCCTGCTCCCGGGGTTCATTTTGAGGACAGTCTCTGGCCAGCCAGCATTTCCTGTTTGTTCCTGAACTACCGCTGCCCCGCCTGGTGATTAGCTTTGGGCATTGTTTACTCCATCTTGGGTGTGGCAATTTCCCACCTGCCTGGGGGGAATTCCTTGTGCAGCAGCGAAGTCTGTAAGGATTTTCCCAAGGTTGAATAAACGGCGTTCGGCTGCTCTCCTTTCGAATGACCCAGGTCTCATGTGTGTTCTTTCAATCTCCAGGCCCTTCCCCTCGCTTGCATACAGAAGTGCGTGAACTGTACCAAGAGGGTAACACAGACGCAGGTGTTACAATCAAGATACATCATGTCTATGTATGACACTGTCAAAGAATGCATTAAAAATATGTAAACAGAACTCATTAAATGTTGATCTTCAAAATGAAAGCCAGCTAGCATGTTTCCAATCATGCTATGTGAGTATAGTTGTACCACAGGCAGAGTTGGGACTACGTCTCAGTGAGGGTTTTGTTAAGGAAGGATACAGGAAGAGATGGCAATATAACCAAAGGACTGATTATAATAATTAACCATGAAGGACAATTACACTGGGTCTAAAAGGAAGAAGTGAGAGCTATGGGGACAGGACAAAGAAGCCAGTGGATTATATAATGTGGCAGGGATTGGAGCCAAGGAGAAGAGTTGTTGTGTGACTACCGTAGGCATGAGTGCTGTTGAGAACAATAAAAGGGTCAGATATGATGGCACGTGTGTGGAATCCTAGGTGAAGGCAGGAGGATATGGAGTTACCAGTCATCCTTAGCCGTGTAGAGAGTTCAAGGTCGGAGTGGACTACATGAGACCCTGCATATATACATATAGGTATATGCATATATATGTACTATGTATGAGTGCTCTGCATGTATGCCTGCATGCCAAAAGAAGGCATCAGATTCTATTATAAACTGCTGTCAGCCACCATGTGGTTTCTGGGAATGGATCTCAGGACCTCTGGAAGAGCAGCCAGTGCTCTTAACCTCTGAGCCATGCCTCCAGCCCCCTACTTAAAAGAGAAAGAGAGACAAATGATACAAGTGGACCAAGATATTTGGGGGTGTTTTTTAAAAGGTGGCAAGTTCTGTGTAAAGGACAGAGAAGCACTAAAGTGGACCAGATGAAGGACGGGGAGACAATTCCGAGTTGGAGGAGAGGTGATGAGGGCATGAAGCCTTCGCTCACAGTAATGACTCGGGAAATCCTCAGAAACCAGACTTTCTAGGATAGAACGGTGGGGAGGGAGTGGCAGGATGCACATTTTCCTAAGTGTCTCTAGATTGTGAATCAAATGCCAGGAGATCAAAGATCTGCCATCTCCCGAATATTCGGAAAGCAGTCACATCCTTCTCTCCCGCGTTTACTGCTGAGTGTGAATACAGCCTCAGCAATTCCAATCCGTGCTATCGCCCCTGTTTGAAAACCTTGTCATATCTTTGTAGTACTTTTTCTTCATGGTTTTGACACCTTTTATTGGTTCCATATGGTGAACTCTTACAGGACTCTGTGCTCAATGATTTATTTGTTGCTATAGTTGACAGGAGAAAGAGATTCAGTGTGCAGTTTTAAGCTCCCAACAGCATACCCTAAAATGTCCAGCTGAATAGATTTACATGCTTGACTTAGTGTTAGTTAGGCATTGGCGTTGCTAACTCCCCAAGTGACAAACATTAAATGACCACTATCAGTTTTTCCTGTTCCATCTCATTCATTCATTCATTTACTCAATATGAGTAGCGACCAAACGCCAATACAATAGTAACTGATAGAGAAGCAGAAATAAAAGACAAAGGGCTTACTCAGGCTAGCAGACAAACAAGTAAAAGATAATAATCATGAAAGTAAATACAGAGGTCAAAAGGGTGATGCTCCCTACCTGGAGTCTAATAGGAAGTCAGGAAGATATCCGAGGGCCATTGGCATCTAGGCTTAGTTTCAAAATCTTAGCTGTAATAGGTTCCTTAAAGTCATAAAGTCAAAAGTAAAATTTAGACACAATAGATGTCCTCTGAAGAGATCAAGAGTCTTTGCGAGGAATTTAGCAATGTGGACCTTGGGGTGGGACAGGCAGCTGATAGACTGTTGCAGCACCAGATACTGGTCTGGGGCGTCGGGAGTCAACCCAAGACGCTGGTAGAATTTTAGCAAAGGTTAATACTACAGAACACAGAACAGAAAGATTATTCTGATGGCAGGACAGAAAGATGGAGCGAGGATATTAGCGTATGACTACAGAATTAGTGATCTTGCTGCCACCAGTGAGACATGATTAAGCAAAGGAACACACAGCATATACCAGAGTTATTGCATAAATAGAGTCCTTAGATAAGGTGACCATCTAAAGTACAGGAAGTGAGTGATGAGTGAAGTTTTTTCTTCCCCAGGCACGCACTCTACCAGCCGAGTCACACGGTAGCCCTGTATTTTCAAACTAAGAATCCATCCACATGTGCTCACATTCCAAATGACAGAAAGATGACCTGACTGGAACCATTTTCCCTCAGTGAAAGCATAACAGTTCAGGAGGATCCGGGCATGACAGGGTCTCACTAACACAGCCTCAAGGCAAGAGTGTAGGGACCAGAAGTCACGAGACAAAGAAAAGAAAAGAATCTGTCACAAAAAGGAAACTCATAAAATTCCAGTGTTTGGGGTTTAAAGAGAAAGCTCAGGACACACAGCTGTGGGAAAAGCGACTTCAAGTCACACTTCCTGTCACGCTGCTGCCAGCTGAATTCTGCTGACTCAGCTCCTCTCTGTCTGCCTCCCGTGGCTAACCTCAGGCAAGCAGCTGCTGTGAGTGACGGATGGGGGTGAGGAGGGTGCCTTGTGTCCTGATGCCGGACAGATGTCCAGAATAAGCACAAAAAGCAGAATTGGTGTCTTTGACTGAAACGCCCTTTTTCTTATATAGGGCTTCTGACTTTTCCTTGCAGCCCAACCTTGGAAATGCAGCGTTGTTTTTAAATAGGGACAAATGCCATAGTAAGATGAATATAAAAAAAAGGAAAAAAAAGAATGCAGAAAACAAACTTTGCAGCACTAATTCTAGTTAGTCCTAATTAATCAAAACCCAGAGACAGATACAGGGGTTAAAGCTGAAGATTAGAGAAGCTGAGCAGTAAAGCACTGGAGAGACTTTTCCCTCAAGCAGTGATCCTCAGATTGCCTAGACTGCACTGTGTCTCCACCACACCTCAGACTCCACACTCAAGTGAGTTCCTGTCTCTTCCCCTTTAGTAGAGTTCTCTCTCAGTCCAGCCATATCGCTCCTATTTCCACCTCCCTAGTGCTGGGATCAAAGGTGTGTGACTCCCAAACACTGGGATTAAAGGTGTGAGCCACCTCCACCCGGATTCTTCTGGATTGAGTTTGTGTAGCCCAGGGTAGCCTTGAACTCACAGAAATCTGTCTGCCTCTGTCTCCCAAGTCCTGGGATAAAAGGTGTGTGCCACCCTTCCCTGACCTCTAGTGGCTTAGTTTTGTGCTCTGATCTTTGGGTAGGCCTTATTCATTAAAATACAAATAAAATATCACTATGAAACTTGTCTATATCTGTACTAATCTGTAGCCTGATCTCTGAGCCAAGTGATAAACAAAGTTTTGGCATAGTTGTCACCATCTTTCACACGTGGCATGGCTCTAGTCACAGCAGGCCTGGCACACATAGGAACTCACAGAGACTGGCAGCAGGCATAGGACCTGCACAGATCTGCACCAGATGGGATCTTAGAGCTGAAGGGAGAAGTGGACACAAGTCCCATCCCTAATCCATGAGTTATCTCCAATTGATAGCCACTTGCAAATGGAGACTTAGTTTTCTCCAAGGGAGTCTCACTGGAAAGTAAATGATTCTTAAAGGCAGGCCCCATGGCCAGCAGTAGATGACCAACACAAAATGAACTCAATGGCATCTTTGGAGGCTCTTTGTCTCATGATGTTAAGCCAAGACATACATGTATGTATGTATGTATGTATGTATGTATGTATGTATGTATCTATCTATCTATCTATCTATCTATCTATCTATCTCTATCCATCTCTATCTATCTATCTATCTATCTATCTATCTATCTATCTATCTATCTATCTATCTTAATCTATCCATCTATATCTATCTATATTAATCTATCATCTATATCTATCTATCCATCTAGCTCCCTACAAGTTCTTTGCATATATATAATAGCTTCCCGTTTTATGTTTCAACAGGATCCTGTTTGTGCATGAACATTTGAGTCTTTTATGCATTTCTTGTGCTTTTTCTTTGGGTCTTTTTCTTGTTTGCTTGTTTTGTCCTATTTTGGTTTGTTTATTTTTATTTATCATACTGTATTTTACTTTATCTTATTATGATTCCTTAGATGCCTGTTTCTTTTCTAAGAAGAGACAGAAAGGGAAGGGAGGGGAGGTGAGGAGGAACTGGGAGGAGTAAGGGAAGAGGAAACTGTAATCAAATTATATTGTATGAAAAAAGTCTATTTTTAATTAAAAAAAATAGAAGACTGTCATGGAATTTCAAGATATATTAGTATTCACAGATTTGTTTTTTAACCATTATTAACCTTTTGACTTTTCCATGAAACATTCAGTTGAACTTCAGAATTACTGTCTTTGCCTTATCCCCCTGTTACAGGTTAGGGGTGATGGTACTTAAACCTCTCCCAGATAATGGTGAATAAGGTCATCTAAGGTCCACATATGCATAAATGAAAGTGATTAACCTGGCTTCACCGAGGTCACAGATGTGTCTGTCCCCACTCTAACCATAGGATAGTCTGAGAAGATGCATAATTCCCAGGGGAGAATGATAACTGATACTGAACAGTTGACAACATATTAAAAGTCCATTTCCTTCCACTCGGCTCTCAGAATCCTCACCGTGTTTAGGTATCCATCCTCCTCCACAGGTTTATGGACTGCAGGAAAAGGTTAGTGATGGACTGGCAGCCAGGGAAGAAACGAAGAAGTCATCGTATTCAAAGACAATGTGGGCAGCATGCCTCGGCCCAAGTGGAGACAGGGGGACAACTGCAGAGAGAAGAGTGGAGGTGGCTTAAGGGAGAACGATTGCCTATAGGGAAGACGTAAAAGCAGCAGAGGGTTACAAATGATCAGCGCCAGATTGCTCGCTGTGGAAGAAGAGAGTATAGCAGCAAAAAGGTGAAAAGCGGTGAACCCTGTGGTGTTGAAGTTCAATTGAAGACAGCGTGAATTCACAGTTTTCTGCTTACATACACAGAGGAATCAGTACAGATGTTGATATTTGGGGCTCTCTCCATGATCACAGACTCAATGAACTGTTTATATCACTTCTCTATAGATGCAGGGTTATGGCCTGAATGTGAATTGTCCCTGTGGATTCAAGTGTTGAACACTTGGTACTGGTTTTGCCATTTGGGCAGGTGGTGGAAAACTGAGGAAGCAGGGTCTACATGGATGAAGTAAGTCACTGGAAGTAGAGTGTTGAAGGTTATACCCAGTCCTTTCTCCATCTCCCACTTTCCAACTGTCATGAGATGAACAGCCTTCTCTTCCACACTCTCCTAGCTCCATGATGTCCTGCCTTCCTGTGACATTGATCCCAGAATCAATGGACACGAGGATTGTGGACTGAAATCTCTAAAACTACACACCCAAGAAAACCTGCCTCTTTCAGAATGTTCCCAACACATGTTTTGTCATAGCAAAAAGAAAAATAGCTAGCCGGGCAGTGGTGGCGCAAGCCTTTAATCCCAGCACTCGGAAGGCAGAAGCAGGCGGATCTCTGTGAGTTCGAGACCAGCCTGGTCTACAAGAGCTAGTTCCAGGACAGGAACCAAAAGCTACGGAGAAACCCTGTCTCGAAAAAAAATCCCCCCCCCCAAAAAAAAAAGAAAAGAAAAGAAAAATAGCTAATATGTCAGGGAATGGATATACATTCATATATGTGTATGTACACATGCTCATTGTCTACTTAGTTCTGAAAGAACTCTGCAGCCCGGACTACACCCAGGGCTGCTTATGTAGTACCGGAAGATAATGCAGTGTTCTTTGATTTAGGTGTTTCGCTGTTGTTTTTTGAGATGGGGTCTCACTCTGTAGTTTAGGTTGGCTTTAGACTTGCTGTGGGGAGGAGGCTGACCTCTTGCCTCTGTACCTCAAGTACTGGGATCACGGAAATGTGCCACCACATCTAGCCTAGAGCCAACTCTCAGGGCTCATCTGACTAACATAGGACATGTTGAACAA
This sequence comes from Chionomys nivalis, assembly GCF_950005125.1. Classification (NCBI taxonomy): domain Eukaryota; kingdom Metazoa; phylum Chordata; class Mammalia; order Rodentia; family Cricetidae; genus Chionomys; species Chionomys nivalis. The sequence continues at coordinate 26,470,296 of NC_080107.1, forward strand.
TAAGATAATCTTAACAATAAATTGCAACGCGAATAAAATCGGACCTTGTGTTCAGACTAACGTAAACAAAAGGACAGAAGAGAAAAGTCTCCTTTACAGCAGGATTCCAGCAGATAAACCCAGAGGGATTGGTGAAAGGAGGGAATTACCCTTTGGCAAGCACTATGATAATAATTATTCCAGGCAAGAGTCACCAGTGTATGCTACCATTAGAGAACAAAAGTGTTACAAATTTTTGCTTAGAGGGCCTCAAAATATCTTCCCATAAGCTAGTTGCTCGGTAACCAAGTGGTGGAACAAACTGGCAGGCACCACTTGAATCAAGGCCTTGAAATTAAGATCACCAGTAAATAGAGCGTATGAGGCACCGCGGGCACCACATCACTTCTATTACACTGAGCCCCAGATACACAACCTTAATTGTGACAGAAAAAGGAAAATCCCACGAACATCAACTGGGAGCCGTGTGCATGATAAAAGGTCAGGACTCATTGGAAATATGAAGACCAGGAAAACCGGAGACTGTCCCAGACTGAAGCAAACTCTAGACTAGTTTTTTACATAGAAAAAAAGTTAGCAGGACAATTTTAGAGAAGAGACCAGACATTTGCATAGTTAGGGCATGTTAAATAGTTTGGAACAAACTGTTTCTTTTTATCATCCTAATAACGTTAGTAGAGGATTTTGAATTACTTAGTGCTGTGTAGATCTGTAACGTCTTTTTCGCCTCCAGGCTATTCTCTCTGAGAAGCTACCTATATCTGGAACACACCCTGGGGCTTTTACCAGGCTAGGTCCTGAGTCAGAAGCACATCTCAGAGCGATGCATCTTGTCCAGCTGCCCTGGGAAGAGCCTCTGCAGTGGTGATTCTTGTTCATCTAGAGAGCAGAGTCGTGCGGACGCGGCCTCACGCCATCTTCCGTTAAGAGGACTCGGGCTCATTAATCTTGCATTTGTCACAGCCACTCTTACCACAATGGAGAACCAAGTCTAGGACACTTTACCAGGCTGTGGCAGTGGAGCCTTGGGAGCAGGAGAGCCACAGGGATGACAGGAACTGGGGGTATTCCAGGCTGAACTTCTCAGGAGAGGAAAGCATTGCCGGCATTCCTCACGCCACGCCCCCGCACTTACTGGGTTAACGCTTGTTTTTGTGCCTATGGAGAAAACAATCTCTAGGGTGCATCTGGAAGCCCAGGTGCTGATATCTTTGAAGGAGGTCAAAGTTTTCTAGACAGGTGAGGCAAATCTGCTACAATGAGCAAACAAAGAAATATTTTTAGGTCACCACGTGACTTCACAACGTCTAATGTCGGTTTGTTATGGAAGACTTAGGTAAAGAGGTAGTTAGGAAGCAGAGAAAAGCCCCATTGGTCTGGCTGCTTAGCTGTCAACACTTCCAGAACATCTTCAGTCATTTTTACTCAGGAATTAAGAGAACAACTAAAGAAGTATATTTTCTATATTGTTAATTGTGTCAAATTATATACACATTACCATGGAGCAATTAAAAGATAGATGCGTGTATAATATTTTACAAAGAGTAATAATTTGGTTACAAACAATAACTACTATTTGGTTTTTTGTTGTTGTTGTTTTTTGTTTTGTTTTGTTTTGTTTTTTTTGGTTTTCCGAGACAGGGTTTCTCTGTAGCTTTGGTTCCTGTTCTGGAACTAGCTCTTGTAGACCAGGCTGGCCTCGAACTCACAGAGATCCGCCTGCCTCTGCCTCCCGAGTGCTGGGATTAAAGGCGTGCACCACCACCACCCAGCTACTATTTGGTTTTTTTTAAGACAGGGTTTCTCTGTGTAGCCCTGACTGTCGTGGAACTCACTCTGTAGACCAAGCTGGGATTGAACTCAGAGATCCACCTGCTTCTGGCTCCTGAACTCTGAACGAAAAGCGTGCACCAACACTCAGCTAATAAAAATTATTTTAAAAGAACCCCAGAGTTGTACATTTTGGGGGGGTGTTTCTTGTTTGTGTGTTGCTACAGCATTTGACTACATAGCTCAGGCTGGATGCTAACTCATGATTCTCCTGCCTCAGTCCCCCAGCTGCAAGAATTACAGTTGTATATCATCATACCCAACCACACCTGTAACATTTATCTAAAACGTCTATTTTGTGGGATGTTGTGTTCAGTGAGTCAGCATGCCATGGATTTAAGAGTCAAAAGGTCAGAGGTCAAACTCCTTGTTTGAGTTTCTTGATTGTTGGGGAAAGGACAGAAGGAATCTATATGAAGAAGAAGCTGATAAATCCACACCGCACAAAGACAAACCAGCCAAATAAACTGCAAAAGCAAGTGAGTATCTAGGTTTACAAAATGGTAGAGAATTTTTTTAGATCGTTGCCTGCGGTTTTAGGGCTCTGGAAAAGTCCCTTAAAAGACCACCATCCATGTATGCAATCAGCAAGAGTTTTGTTTTGTTTTGTTTTGTTTTGTTTTATTCCAACATGCTGGGGATGGAAAGACCCACGAGGGCCTCTTGGGCTCCTTTTAAGCACAGCAGAAGGCAGTTAGGTCATCTTAGATGTGATTGGCTTAAGCAAGTGGCAATCGTAACAATGTGTTCTAATTGGCCAGAGCTAGTCAGGGACTGGTCAAGGCTACAATTTTCCTTTTGTGGGTAGACCTGGACAAGTCCCAAACCTTGTCCTTGAACTGCTGACCATGACTCAGGCCCAAGCTGGTACTGCACGTACCAGGCCTCCTCCTTGTTGTTGGGGTGTTGGGGACTGTCCTTTGTTCATGGCACCTTCAGAAACTGCCTGCTCAGTCTCAGGAAACGGAAACTGAGGCCTGATCTCTGAGAGAAGACGGAACAGGCTGACCCGCCTTTAATCCCAGCACTGGGGAGGCAGAGGCAAGCAGATCTCTGAGTTCCAGGACAGCCTTTGTCTACAGAGTGAATTCCAGGATAGCCAGTGCTACACAAAGGAAACCCTGCCTCAAATCCCCACTCCCCCTTAAAAAGAGTTTCTGAATGGCTATTAGGTTGATGAACTTAAGTTTTGTCCTACATCAAAAATGTCCTATGGGCTTTTGAATTAATGTATGCTTGTTTCAGATGTTTGATGGACTTGGTTTTTTAAAAAAAGAGAGAAATTCAGGCTGCAGAGAAAGCTCAGTGGTTAAGGGTATTTGGCACTCTTGCAGAGGACTCGAATTTAGTTCACAACATGTTGGGGGCTGAGTTGCCTGTTGTTCTAGCTGCAGAGGATCCCTGCACATATGTACACACACACACACACCATAAAAATAAACACATCTTTGAAAAAGAAAACAAAAAGAAATGCTAGGCATAGTGGCACATACCTTTAATTCCACCCGAGGTAGCAGGATTACTTGGGAGTGTGAGGTCAGCCTGAGCACCATAGTGAGACCTTGTCTCCTAAGAAAGAAAAAGCCCAGGTATATAGCTCAGTGGTAGAGCACTTGCCTAGCATGTGTGAAGGCTTGGCTTTAGTCCCCAACACTACAAAAGTAAGTGAAGGAAGACCTAACAAGCATAAATCTCAAACTGGAGTTTCTGATGTCATGTGTGCTTGAGTTGAGTGGGCTGACCTTGGATTAAATTTGATCACTTAATCGGGTCATTTGCTAGAAGGCTTTGGATGTTTTACAGTATCATGCCATCTATTGACTATCCACTGTCCAACTCTTTGAACCTAGAATGTCTAGGCAGACAGACAAACCATTCAGGTTTTTAGTCACACATTTCTAGAAACCAAGTTGTCCAGACAGTTAACGGTAGTAAAGGCACAACATGGTGATCTGTTGGCTATTTACTTTTCTCCTTCCACCGAAATCCACGCCGTTCATCTTTGTTGGCTGCAAACCTGAGTAGGAAATCACCAGGGAAACTTCTGGAATTTTTGTGCTGAGATAATAACCTGTCTATCTTACAGCCACTGTCAGTGCAGCTCTGTCGCCGTCACCGAGAGCCTCTCCTCTTCATGCAAACTGGGAAAGCCCTGCTTGCCTTTCGGTTTGGCCTGGTGCCGTTCTTCAGGGCGGTTTTGGTTGCCCTAGAGTCCTGCCAGCCAGACCTCTCTAGGATACTGGCGTGAGTCCTTGGCTGAACTCTGCTGTGGTAAAACTCTCAACAGAGCAAGCCAAGGAGTTGGGACTACTCATACTAGTTCACAGGACTGTCTAAACAAGATTTTATTTCTGTCTAGTGGGTGTGGGATAGATTGGTGTCACGTGCGTGTGCGTTTCTGTAGGATCGATACAATCTGACCAAAGTCCCAGAAAGCTTACCTAGTAAGATTACTTTTCCACTGTGTCCTCTGGAAGAGATGCCAGGCAGAAGTCCTTTCTTCCAGAGTGGATTCAGTGCAGGAAGCAGCCAGCTGACCTTTCCCACCCTTTCCATTCACAGAGTTGTTCCATAGAGAGAACCTACTTTTGTTCTTGGTGTCTATTCAACCCTTGCCCTGTCCACAGCGACTGCCAAGCCTACCAATCAGTGTCCATAACTGTGGCCTGAGTCTACGGCTTGGACACAACCACACCACAGAGGATGGATTTGTTTCAGGACCTAGATTGTGCACATAGAGCAAGAGCAAACAGATTACAAGGGTAAATAATGACCCCGAGGACTTAGAGCTTCAAGTTTGGAAATCTTTCATGTCCAAGTCTTTCATGGCTCATGGGCCAACTTGTTTCATAGGCTTCAAATTTTATTTGCAACAATTAAAAAAGCATGAGGGCTAGATGCCTGTTGATAATTTTTTATCCAGTTGATAAAGGTACCTTAAGATACTTGAAAATACTTGCCTATGTTTAAGATTCTGGACTGAATGAAGGTAAACTCATTGAGAAGCTGACAGTTCATCTCATTTTTTTTTACATTCAGCCACTAGGATGTGTTTAGTCAATACTCTCAGAAGATCAGTTTTCCCTCCAATCTATACAATCCTGAGGATCAAGCTAAACATGCTCTATCATCAAGCCAGACCTCCAGCCGCAAAGCAAGCATCTTTTATTGACGGTGACTAAGGTCCCACAAGATGCAGTGATTTAAGTTAACTAAACAGCAAAGATGGTTCTGATCACTAGCCATGATCTCCAAGGTGAAACACTTTTAGGTGTCACGTCTAGGACAGAAAGACTGGCCGTGGGGTCACATGCAGCAGCAGCCTTCTGTCATTTGAGTCTTAGCTGACTACCCTGGGCTCAAGCTACTCAGTTTTTCTGTGCCTCAGTTTCCCTGTCTCCAACTTACAGGTTTGCTATGCAGGCAAGAAGAACTAATTCAATTCTAATATCTAAAAAGACATATGATCAGTGCTATGCAGGCGTTCATTAAACACAAACGGTCACAGAGAGGTAATGGATTTATGCTTTGCTCCTTATCTAGTTACATGATTGTAAAATGATTTCTCAGAAATTAATTTGTACAACATTCTGGATGTTGGGTAAATATTAGAGACTCTGGGTGGCAGTGCCTAGCTGCTCGTCACACAGTGCTGGGGTGGAGTTATGATGTGTAAAGCTCATTGCATGGTTCCCAGGCCCATCACCATAATATATTGCTCACCGTAATTACAACAGGGCTTTTGTTGCTCCGTGCTAATGAATATCTTATTGCATCCTTGGATTTGTGTTTTTGCTTCGGAAGATGGGTTAGTACTTTTGAAATTTTAATTCAAAAGGCAAGGAAGCTCTTTGTGTATTCAACAACATATTATAAAGACATGGCAGTCAGAGTGCTCTAAAGAAGCCCACATACATGTTTAGTGTGCAAATTACATGCGAGAGGTAATTCAAATGCAACACACAGGAGTCCAACCCTTCCTTTCCAAAGCTCATATCAGAAGGCAGTGAAATATTTATGTCAACACATCATAGACATCATATTTCCATATTATATTCTGTAATGAGGAGATAGTTTCCATACATATTCATGCATAAACACATCTGTACATGAATATAGAACAATACAGTTTTATTAGTACTATATAACAATTATCCAAAAGAGATATAGTGGGAAATATTGTAGAATTACTAGGTAATAACCAAATTATCAAGTTTTGGATTATATCCTTAAACTCCAATGTATTATTATTTTTCTTCAGAGAGGGTTTCTAGTCCAGACTGGCCTCTGTCCCCCTGTGTAGTTGAGGATGATCTTGAACTTCTGATTCTCCTGCTTCTACCTCCCTGAGATTACAGCCATATGCCATCAGTGCTGGTGTGCGATGCCGAGGACTGAACTACCCAGGGTTCCATGCATGCTAGGCAAGTACTGCACGAACTACGTTGCATCTTTAGCCCTTTAATTTATATTTAATATTCACCATTCTACCTCGTTTTTATAGATATTGCCTTGCTTGTTAATTACAATTATATTTCTTAAAATACAGAAAGGATCCAAAGATAGGTGGGACGGATTGTATTAGTGCCCCTTTAGTGCCTCTGCAAGTTACCAACAGCTCTCCTTGTAGTGGGAGCTGAGAACACCGGGAATTTCAGAGTGCTGTGTGCTTTTAGTTAATATTCCTGGGAAAGGGAGGGTGTTTTAGTATTCAGTTAAAACAAACAAACAAACAAACAACAAAAACACATTATCTTCCCCTCTCCCGTATTTTCGGTGGATGAGCAGGAAGGAACCAAACCAAAACAGTGACCTGGAGCAGTGCGGCAGGTGGGCCAGCCCTCTGGGAGAGGAAGACTCAGCAGCAGTGCAGTGGACAGGCAGCCAGGAAGCAAGGGGAGGAAGCCACAGCAGCATGGTAGGCTGTGGTGACAGCAGTGGTCTCCAGAGATTGTCTCTAGAGCCTCACCTGCACCAGAAGGAGCGACCATCTGAGCCTTGATCCCATAGGCACCTGGAGGAACAATTACCGGAGGCTCTGCCCTGCTTACACCTGAAGGAGCGTTCAACAGAACCACGCCCACAACTACACCAATTAGAGGAAAAAGGACACCCCCGCCCCCGAAACACAGGCCCCATCTGTTCCATTTGGAGGAAGAGAGGGTAGACAACAGGGTATGAATACACTCAACAGCATAAAGAGCAGACAGCACCACCAGAAACTAGTAGTTCTACAACAGCAAGACCTGAACACCTCAATGTACATGAAGCAGAAGAAAATGACCTTAAAAATAACTTTATGGAGATGATTGAGGCCCTTAAAGAGGAAAGGAAAAATCCCATTAAAGAAGTAGAGGAAAAGACAAAACAAAAAAATGGAAGAAATCAACAAATCCCATAAAGAAAACCAAGAAGGCCGGGCGGTGGTGGCGCACGCCTTTAATCCCAGCACTCCGGAGGCAGAGGCAGGCGGATCTCTGTGAGTTCCAGGCCAGCCTGGTCTATAAGAGCTAGTTCCAGGACAGGAGCCAAAAGCTACGGAGAAACCCTGTCTCGGAAAAAAAAAAAATCAAGAAAAAGCAATCAATCAGACAGGTGAAAGAAAGGTTCAAGACTTGAAAACTGAAACAGAGACAATAAGGAAAAAAAAACAAGGGGAATCTGGAAATGGAAAATCTGAGTAAATGATCAAATACTGTAGAAGCAAGCATAAAAAACAGAATACAAGTGACAGATGAAAGAATCTCGTGCGTAGAAGATATGACAGAGGAAATAGATTCATTGGTCAAAGAAAATGCTAATTTCAAAAAATTCTTAACACAAAATATCCAGGAAATCTACGATATCATGAAAAGACCGAACCTACGAATAATAGGAATAAAAGGAGAACTCCAGCTCAAAGACACAGAAATTATATTCAATGAAATAATAGAAGAAAACTTTCCAAATCTAAAGAAAGATATACCTATGAAAATACAAGAAGCTTACACAACACCAAATAGATTGGACCAAAAAAGAAAAAGCCCCCAGTTCCCTCACCACATGATAATCAAAACACAAAGCATATATATAATAAAGGAAGAATACTAAGAGCTGCAAAGCAAAAAGGCCAAGTAAGATACAAAGTCAGACCTATCAGAATTACACCCAACTTCTCAATGCAACCAATTCAGAGACGGTCCTGGTCAGGCGTTATTCAGACACTAAGAGAACACAGATGGCAGCCTAGACTATTATACTTAGGAAAGCTTTCAATAAATGTAGATGGAGAAAACAAGATAGTCTATGACAAAACCAGATTTAATCAATACCTATCTTCAAATCCAGCCCTAGAGAGAGCACTAGAAGGAAAATTCCAACCCAAGGAAATTAGCTACATCCACAAAAACACAGGAAATAGATAATTCCACACCAGCAAATCCTAAAGAAGAGAAATGCACACCCAATACCACCCCTACACAAAAACAAAAATAGTAGGAACTAGCAATCACTAGTCATTAATATCCCTTAATATCAATGGACTCAATCCACCTATGAAAAGACACAGGCTAACAGATTGGATATGAAAACATCATCTATTTTTCTGCTGTATACAAGAAACACACCTCAGTTCACAGACGTGTGTTTAGTAGTGTTTATCTGTTTATTTGATTTTTAATGGAATGGTTTATGTGGAGCATTGGAGCCAGTTCTTCTTAGAAAGTTTGGCAGAATTTGCAGTGTATTCTGGGCTTTTATTTGATGGTTATTATTTGCTTCGATTATGTTGCTTTTTTCGGTTGTTTAACTTGCTTATATCTTCTTGATTTAATTTCCTGGGCCACATATGTTCAATTTATCCATTTACTTTAGATTTCCCAAAGTTTTTGTTTATAGAAGTTTTCAAAATATTCCCAACGACTCTCAGAATTTCACTGGAATCTATTGTAATCTCACCATCTTTGTCTAGTTCTATTAATTTGGATCTTTTCTCTCTCGTATTTGGTTAGCATGGCTAGAGGTTGTTTCTTTTTATTTCATTTTATTTTTAAATAATTATCCTCATTTTATGTGCTTTGGTGTTTTGCCTGTATGTATATCTGTGTGAGGGTGTCAGATCTTGGAGTTACAGACTGTTGAGAACTGACACATGGGTGATGGAGGTGGGTCTTGTATTTATCTGTTGCTTTCATTGGTTAATTAATAAAGAAAACTGCTTGGCCCTGATAGGACAGAAAATTAGGAAGGTGGAGTAGACAGAACAGAATGCTGGGAGAAAGAAGCCGAGACAGTGAGTTGCCATGATTCTCTCACTCCAGACAGACGCAGGTTAAGATCTTTCCTGGTAAGCCAGTTCATGGTGCTACACAGAATATTAGAAATGGGTTAGATCAATATGTAAGAGCTAGCCAATAAGAGGCTGGAACTAATGGGCCAGGCAGTGATTAAAAGAATACAGTTTCCGTGTAATTGTTTTGGGTAAAGCTAGCCGGGTGCCAGGAACGTAGCCTGCGGCTCCTATTACAACAGAGTGGACAACATATGGGTGCTAGGAATTGAACCTGTGTCCTCTGGGAAAGCAAATAGTGTTCTTAACCGCTGAGTCATTTCTTCAGTCCCTCTTTTTTTCTTTTTTTTTAAAAAGAATTAACTTTGTCCTTTTAGTATCTGTTACATTTATTTCTTCCTTGATCTTTATTAGTTTTGTTGTCTGCTGCTTTGGGGTTTGTTTTATTCTCATTTCCCTAAGCTCTCAAGATGCATCATTAGGTTATTAATTTGAGATATTTCTAGTTTTTAAAAAATTAGTGAAATTTGTTCTTTGCTAACTTTATATGTGTATTCAATACATTGTAGCTGCAAATTTTCCTCTTGGGGTTTCCTTAGCTGCACCCCAAAGGTTCTAATAAACTTTCATTTTCTTTTTTTTTTTATTATTTTTTTTTTGATTTTTCGAGACAGGGTTTCTCTGTGGCTTTGGAGCCTGTCCTGGAACTAGCTCTGTAGACCAGGCTGGTCTCGAACTCTCAGAGATTCACCTGCCTCTGCCTCCCGAGTGCTGGGATTAAAGGCATGCGCCACCACCGCCCGGCCTCTGCTGATTTTTATTTGGATGATCTATCTAGAAATCAGAGTGTGCTAGTATGGAAGTTACTCACTCTCACTCTAACAGGACCTATCTGACCCTTTATGTCCATTAGTGGTTATTTTGGTTTTTGGGTTTTTTTTTTTTTTTTGCAAATTTACACGTCTCAACATTTTGTGCATATATTTGCAGTTGTTACATATTCCTGATGACTTGTCCCCATTATTAATATGTAATAGGCTTCTTCCACTCTACTTGATAGATGACTTTCATGTTTAACTCTCAGTCAATAGGTGTTTACACTAATGAGAACGAGCTTCCTGAAAACACCAGGTAGTAGGATCTAGTTCTGTAATCTAGTCTGGCTGTCAAATACTCTTCTTGAGTTGAGGTCACTTTTACCTATAAGGTTATTACAGAGGGATAATTATTGTAGTTTTGTTAGTTGGAATTTTTTTGTTTTGGTTTGTTTGTTTTTTTGGTGATTGTTCTTTTTCCCTCATAATATTAAGGATTTGCTTGTTTACTGTGTGGGACATGATGGATTCCTTCCAAGGTCTCCTTTGTTCATCTGTTACGTTCATGAAGGTTATTCTCTCCTGTGCTCTCACGATTGAGACGGATTGTCCTCTGGGGTTAGCATTCCTTTAAGGATCTCCTATAGCGCTGAAGCTGTGATCATGAACTGCCTTAGTTTGGAATTGTCTTAAAATGTTCTTTTCCCTCTCCAAGGCCAGCTGGACTGGGACTGAATAAGCATGGGTTGAAACTGGACTCTCTGAACAAGGCGGACAATGAAGGCTGATGAGAAGCCAAGGACAATGGCACTAGGTTTCGATCCTAATACATGAACTGGCTTTGTGGGAGCGTAGCCTGTTTGGATGCTCACCTTCCTGGACCTAGATAGAAGTGGGAGGACCTTGGTCTTCATGTAGAGCAGGGAATTTGGACTGCTCTTCAGTATCGAGAGGGAGGGGGAGTGGACTAGGGGGAGGAGAAGTGGAGTGGGGATAGGGGGAGGGGAACAGGGGGAGGGGGCAATATGTGGGAGGAGGGGGAGGGAAATGGGAAACGGGGAGCAGTTGGAAATTTTAAGTAAAAAAGAATAAAAAAAAAATGTTCTTTTCCATTAATTGTAGATGATAGCTCTGCAGGATATGACCATCTTGGTGGGTGGTTATTTACTTTCCGGGCCTGAAAATTATAATCTCACATATCCCAGACTCTCAGGGTTGGTGAAAAAGAGTTGGTGTTATGCCCAAATGTTTACTTTGAGAGTTTGAATTTTTTTCTTGCAGCTTTCAGTATTGGTTTCTTTTCTTTGCATCTCTGACATCTTGACTATAACGAGTCATGGAGAGTTTCTCCTATCGTCGTGTCTATTTAGAGTTTCAAATGCCTCCTGAATTTGGCTAACAGCTCTCCTGGACAGATTCCAAGAAAAGGTTGTATGACAGGCTGCAATATCTCCCCAGGCCCTTTGTCCCTGACATCTCCTACACACTTAAGTACTCCACTCAAAAATCACATGCAGTTGCAGGTAGGCATGAAGGGGAGTAGATTGGTGAAACCCTAGGTGAGGATCTGGTGACGCCCCCTTCTTAAGGAATACTAACACCCCCATTGCTGTTACTGTAGAGTTAGTTGTCACTACGTTGTTTTGTTTATTCCATTACCATGACGACAAGGTCAAGGTCTACTCTTAGGGTCACCACAGCAGTTTTGGCTCCAATGTGGCGGTGACAGGAGGTCATCTCAGGCCTGGAGGAAATGACCCTTCTGCAGCATTTCCCCTCAAACACCTGACTGCTTAGAGACTCTTCCTGCCTCTTTTAGTCTCTCCTAACATCCTCACTGTGACCTCAGATGGCTCACCACCACAAAAATACCAACAAGGGGACTGGAGAGATAGCTCAATGAATAAGAATGCTTGCTTGTTGCTCTTGCAGAAGACTGGATTCGGTTTCCAACATATATGTTGGGTAACTCATACTGTCTGTATTTCCAGCTCTAAGGAATAGGATGCCTGAATGAGACAAAGAATTATAAAAGGCCCAGCACTCAGGAGGCAGAGGCAGGCGGATCTCTGTGAGTTCGAGACCAGCCTGGTCTACAAGAGCTAGTTCCAGGACAGGCTCCAAAACTACAGAGAAACCCTGTCTCGAAAAACAAAAAACAAAACAAAACAAAAAAAGAATTATAAAAGGAAGGACATGACTGCTCCTTGGTAAGGTGGAGGAGAAAGTTTATTGTAGATAAAAAAGGAGAGTATAGCCAGAAGCAGGGACATCTGGGAGAGTCCAGAGTGGACAGGACCCTGAGCTGGGCCATGTAAGCTGGGGCAGAGAGCCAGTACAGTAAAAGATAGAAAAAAGGCTGGGTAATCAAATGGCTGGGAAAGGCAGCTGGGGGAAGGGCAGGCTGCCCCTGGGCTGGACAAGTTTAGGGTAGGAGGTGGGGTATGCCAGTCATGCCCATATAGGGACTAAGGGATGCTGGGGGGACCTGGTGGTCAGGTTGACTTTGATACGTTAAATAGGCACCTCAGTTAGCCATTTGTCCTGGGTTTGAGACCTAACAATACCCTCTTCTGGCCTATGTGGGAATCTATAATGCATGTGCACATAAAGACATGTAAATCAAAAATAAAATAAATATTTAAAATAAAACAAACAAGGGAAAACACTAAAAAAATGTAAACATTATAGAAGTTATTTATTACCATCTGCAGGTTGGTCCCCTAAATTTCACACTTCCTCTCTTCTGTGACCACCTGTCCTGGAATTAGAAATTGTTCCTAGAAAGCCCTATTTTCTAGTAGATGAACCCCAACAACCCCAATAATCATGTTAATATGTCACCATTATTTTGTATCTGGATTTAAAAAAAAAACTCTGTTTGGATAGATCCAATTATAGAATCATTTTGGTTAACAAAGGGGGGAACATGGTTTTTGGTCAGAAAGGAGGGTATTATTATTAGTCTACTGTGTGGCAATGAAGAACTAGAAGAAAAATGATGATTATTTATTTATTTAGGCAAAGTCTTGTTGTGTCCCACACTGACCTTGGAGTTCACTCAGTAGACCAGGCTAACCTTGTACTACTGGAGAGCCACTTGCCTCTGACTCCAGTATGTTGGTTTTAAAGGCATGAACCACCTTGCGCAATAAGCATTATCTTTGTTTAAAACAAACAAGAAGTACGCAGGCCTGTTTACAGGAAAACGCTAGTATGTCATACATCCCAAGGAGAGTTTTCTGGTAAATGAGCTTATGTTTTACTTGTTTTCATTATCTGGTGTTGGAGGGAGGCTGATTGTTCCTTTCCCTACTGCTCAGCTCCAAGATAATCACACAGAAACTCTATTATTTAAAACACTGCTTGACCCATTAGCTCTAGCTTCTTCTTGGCTAACTCTTACATGTTAATTTAACCCATTTCTATAAATCTGTGTATTGCCATGAGGCTGTGACTTACCGGGTAAAGTTCCCAGCATCTGTCTCCGGCAGGGCTATATGGCTTCTCTCTGACTCTGACTCCTTTCTCCCATTCAATTTAGTTTTTCCTGCCTACCTAAGTTCTGCCCTATCAACAGGCCAAGGCAGTTTCTTTATTAACCAATAGTATTCACAGCATACACAGGGGAATCCCACACCAATCTGGTTTATTGTTTGATTCTGTTAGTTATTTAACCAGAGGCTATTTGTTTACTAATAAAAATAAAGTAAATTTTATTACTCTCAGAGCTAATAAAATTTGATGCTGAAAATCGACGAAAAAAATAGATAGTATGCCAAGGCCACATGCCTTGTTTCCTGGCTCTGGAATGTTTTATACTTTGAAGCAATTGATGGTTTATATCAGACACAATAGAAACTCCAAATTGATTCTTTTTTTTTTTTTTTCTTTTTTTCTGTGGCTTTGGAGCCTGTCCTGGAACTAGCTCTGTAGACCAGGCTGGTCTTGAACTCCCAGAGATCTGCCTGCCTCTGCTTCCCGAGTGCTGGGATTAAAGGTGTGTGCCACCATCACCCGGCTTGATTCTTTTTTAAAGAAAAATGGAGGGCACTCTCTGGGACTCAGGTCACTTGTCTATTATAATTCAGGATGGCCAGATGCCAGGCTTCAAACCTGCAAATCTATCAAATACACACATTCTAACCCCAGATTCATCACTAGAGTTCCCAGAGCAAGTCACTCCCCGTTTCCTCATGCAGAGTCTGATTCTGAAGGTCCAGGGTGGAGCCTGGGAATCCATTTCTAACCTTGCCTAATTGAAGCTTAGACTTCCTCAGGGCAACAAAGCACTTACCCTGTGTGCAGGTTCAAGCAGCCATGAATTCTGCACAGTTCGTCTACACGAGGAAATGAATTGGTGAGAAAAGATTTGCAACAATAGTGTAAATGGAAATTATTATTAGTTGGGGTGGTAGTTCTTCACTTCTGATTTGTTTTGGGTTCTTGTGCAATCCAGGCTGGTCTCAAACTTACTACCGAGGCTGGCCTTGAACACCTGACCCTCCCATCTCCACCTCTCAAGACACTCGTCACCATGCCTGGTTGCTTCTGGGTTTGAAACAGGTCTCACCACAAAGCTCAATCTAGCTTCAAACTCAGAACCCCTGCTTGACTCCCTTGCTGTACTTCAACATTGAAAGAAGCACATTGCGAAAACCCAACCTTAAAAAGGTAGATCAAATGTGAATTAGCTCACTTTTCTTAATAATTCTTGAATATTTAAGAGTAGTATGGTGGTATTCAATTGTTCACATCCCCTAATAATTAATTTTTAAGGAGGTTGAACATTGAAAAATTACATTTAGTACATGAGCAAGTATGACAGAAAGCTTTATCTGCCAGTAATTTATTACAACCTTAGATATTTGCAGTTAGATTGTACTTAATTCCTAGATGATTGCTCGGTTTCTGTCTGCCTAGTTCAAAGTCTTAACTCAAAGAAACATTTCCCACCAACTGGCAGCTGCCTCTGTGAGTGGGGGCCACACCCTGGCTGGAAGAGCAGAACTGACGTGACTGGAGCAGGTGATGACTTGGAACAGTTTCTGTGAGCTACAAAGACAGTATCTCTTTGCCAGCCTGAGACTTTCCTTACATCATTGTTAAACCTGTGCCCAGTTCATCCCGGGACTTATTTAGAGACAGTTGAAGAAAATACGTGTAAACTATTGGCTCATAAAAAGCTAAAGTCTTAATACTTGGGAGGCAGAGGCAGGTGGATCTCTGTAAGGTTGAGGTCAGTCTGGTCTGCAGAGTGAGTTCCAGGACAGCCAGGGCTACACAGAGAAACCCTGTCTCAAAACAAAACAAAACAACAACAACAAAAAGAACTGAAGTCTTTAGGTCGTGTGTGTGTGATGTGTGTGTATGTCTGTGCGCGCACACATACACACATACACATGAATATGAGGCACAGATGTTGCCAAATCTTTATTTTTTACAAATTTACACTGACCCAGTGGAACTAGGAATGGAAGCAGAGTGGGGACCATTCGGGCTGGTAAGCAGAGAAACTGCACCAAAACTACAGATATCTTGGATGATGAATGAGGACCTGACAAGATGTATTTACGAAACTGTAGCTAAAATTATACCATCAATTTCAGTGTCTTTGAAATTTGACTGTTAGTCAGAAAAATTAATAAGTGAAAATGAGTTTATCAGAGTGTGAAGAAATGATTTCCACAATTTGTAACCTAAAGAAACCTATGTACATCTCGGCTACCCTAACTGACCCAAATAGAGATTCTCAGGCAATTTCACCCTACTCTTTGCTGTAAACAATCAGTTGGAAACATTTTAGCATCTCTGACTGATGGTAATAGCTCCTTGTTTATATGACTGGATATGATGGCGGCATTGGCTACAAAGGCTTATCTTAGATTCTAGTTTTACACGTACATGTTTACAGTAATGTAGTAAGGATTAGGAGACACTCCATATATTTTCTTGATTTATTGACTAGTAAAACCAGGAACAAAGAAATGGGAGAAGTCAAACTTTGATGACAGTATAGAGGCTTTGATTGAAACCAGTTCAGGAAAGATAGTCAAATGCTTGCTAAAGTTTTCATAAGAAGTCCTGGGCCCAAGTTGTGCGTTTGAGTCGCATTTGACTAGATATGGATAACAGTTTGATGCATAACACATGTTCACAGCAGCTCTCCTCCTGACAGCCGAAAGGTAGACGCAACCCAGATGTTCTGTAGAACAAAGCAAAAGGAGCTGAAGGAGACACATCCAATGGAATATTATTCGATCATAAAAATAATAAAACACAGACACATACTGTGATGTGGAGAAACCTCAAGAACATACCCTCAGTGTGTGATGGTTTGAATAGGGATGGCTCCCATAAACTCATATGCTTGACCCATAAGAAATGACACTATTAGGAGGTCGAAGTAAGTATGACCTTGTTGGAAGTGTGTCACTATGGAGACAAGTTTCGTGTATGCTCAAGCTACACCCAGTGTGCCACACACAGTGTCTCCTTCTGCTGCCTGTGGATCAAGATGTAGAACTCTCAGCTCCTTCTCCAGCACCATATCCACCTGCTTGTTGCCATGCTGCTCCCTATGACGCTAATGGAATAAACCTCTGAACTGTAAGCCAACCCCAGTTAAATGTTTTCCGTTATAAGAGTTGCAATGGTCACGATGTCTCTTCACAGCACTAGAAACCCTAACTGAGACCCAGTGAAAGACTAGCAAGAAGATTCCATCTCTGAGCTATGCAGAATGTGTAAGTCCAGATATAGAAAGCATACCGATATTTAAGAAGGGCAAGAGGAGTGGAGAAAAGAATTGATAATTATGAAATTCCGTAGAGACCGGAAAGAGGTGGTGGTTGTGTATGTACCAAATACATTGAATTGTTCACGTTTTCTGCTTGTTTTTGAAATGGAAACTTACTCAGTAGCTCAGGCTAGACTGGAACTCACTATGTGGCCCAGGCTAGCCTCAAGCTTGTAATTCTCCTGCCTTAGCCTTCCAAGTCCAATGAATATAAGCATGTGCAAAATGCCTCGCTAAATTATTTTCTTTAAAATGGACAATTTTGGGGTCAGTGAGGCCTCATTGGGTAAAGATGCTTGCCACCACAAACCTGACAATCTGAGTTTGATTGACAGAATCCAGAGGATGGAGCTGACTCCCCTGAGTTGCCCTTTGACCTCTACATATATGTACTGTCTCATGCACCCCTACACACACAAAAAAACTTTAAATAGTTTATTTTTATTTAATGTGCATTGGTGTTTTGCCTACAAGTATGTCTGAGTGAGGGTGTCAGATCTTGGAATCTCAGACGGTTGTGAGCTGCCATGTGGGTGCTGGGAATTGAACCTGGGTCCTCTGGAAGAGCAATCAGTATAAGTGTTACAGCTTGGAAGGAAAGGTATCCTGGCAGTCAGAAGTCAAAGAATACCAAAAGGTCACACCGCACAAAAAGCCTCACACAAGAGAGCTATTGGGAAGGAAAAGCCAGGAGGATGGTTGCCTTTGCTTGGACGAGAAACAGCAGGGAACTGAGCAGAAGACAGGGTTTATATAGGTTTCCTTGGGGTGTGGGGACGGGGAAGAGCTTTCCAGAGTAGGGATTGGTGGAATTTCAAGTCCAGAGCTAGGGCTTTTTACTCTCTGGGACAGGGATAGGCTCCCGCTGTTAGGACAGTTAGTGTTCTCTAGGTGGGACCTGGCAATTGGAGGTCCTCAGAGGAGGGGCTTACAGTTAGTGCTCTTAACTACTGAGCCATCTCTCCAGCCCTGACAAAATTTTTAAACGTAGTAAAAATTTGAATATTTTAAATAAAATGGACCTTTTTTTAATCATGTGAATTTCCCCTCAACTAAAATAACAGTTTGAGAATGAACACACACACACACACACACACACACACACACACACACACAAAAAAACAAAAAAAACAAAAAACCGGATGTAGCTAATGAACACCTCAGGCCTAGTTAGCATCCTCCTGGAGAGCAGAAGGCTCCCAGCAAACCCTCCTGGGGCCATGATGAATAAGACTAATTCCTTCACTGAGTCTTTCCAGAAAGGCATCTTCCAGGTATTTGGACCCCTCCCCCATGGCTACTTTTACCTCTAACTTGACTAGACTTAGAATCAATGTAGAAACAGAAACATATTCCTGACTGTGCCTACCGAAGAGATTGTTCCTAGAAATACTGAACAATGGGAAGATGGGAAGAAGCATGATGGGTTAGAACTGGAGGGAGAGGAGGGAGGGGGAGAGAGGAAGGGAAGTGGGAGGATGGGAGGAAGTGGAATTTTTGAATGGTATTATTTATAAAGTAATAAAAAAATTATTAGAAAAAATAAAAATCTACATGAACAAAAAAGATGAAGGAGGAGGAGGAGGAGGAGGAGGAGGAGGAGGAAGAAGAAGAAGAAGAAGAAGAAGAAGAAGAAGAAGAAGAAGAAGAAGAAGAAGAAGAAGAAGAAGAAGAAGAAGAAGAAGAAGAAGAAGCAGAAGCAGCAGCAGCAGCAGCATGCTGGGTATGCAAAGCTCCATCCTGGTGAGTGGAGTCTCAGACTGAATGAAAAGACAGGGAAGAGCTGGCCTCAGCATTTTCTCTCTGCTTCCTAGCTGCAGAAGCAGCGCCACCAACCTCCTCACGTTCTTGCTGCTCCGCAGTGACAACTTAGACCCTCCAGCCGCGAGAGCAAGTAAAACCCAGCTAAGTGGTTTCTTTAGGTATTTTGCCACAGCAATAAAAAGTCCCCTCCTAGAAACAGTGGAACCAGAAAACAGCATTAAAATCAGAACTTAAAACTCATTCCATATATTACTTTATGGGGGTATGGGTGGCCTGCACAGAGGTCAGAGGACTGACTTGCCGAAACTGGTTCTCTCCCTCCATTGTGTGGGGCCCCGGGATGGAACTCAGGTTTGCACAGCAGGCACCTTTACCTGCTGAGCCATCTTCCAGCTATGAAGTCAGAATTCAGAAGGTGAAGGGATGCTAAATGACAAATAGTTTAATCTTTTTTACGGCTCAGAAAGCTCTGGATCACAGACATGACCAAACTCAATTAAATAGCAATGTTAGTTAATATCAGCTGTAGAGTAAGCCTGAGGCCCCAGCCTCCCAACACTCTTTTGGCTATTTCTCATTGCTTCAGCCTTGACCCCAGTCTCTGGAAGGGTGGGGACTCTAGAAGGAAGAGTTGGCCAGACAACAGCTGTCCTTGTGTGGACGAGGACTCAGGCCATATTTGGGTGTGGAGGAAACACAGCTGCACTCACAAGCAAAGTGGGTGGTAAATAACTTATCAAAAGTCTGAGACGCCTGCATCCCATTGCGGGATGCATTTCCTCTTCCCAGGGGCAAAGATCTGCAGCCACAGCCGCCTTTCAGAAGGGACGTTTTTCAGCCTGAAAGTGGAAAGCCAAGGAAAATAAGGACATGTGCCCCTCGTATAAATTTCCCCAAAGTATTTGAAATTTGATAGAATTTTAGTATCAAGATGGATTTCAGGGAAAACTGGCCAACAGTAGTGTTTGTCCTTGTACTTTGTGATTTGTTTGGATAGGTGAGTTAATTTTTGATTCCCTACAAAGATACTCCTTTGGAATTACAATTAAAAAAATATTTCATTGTGAGGGGGATTTTCCTATAACACAGGCCAGCGGCAAGATATTGGAGTTACCATTAAAAGGAACAGTAAAGAATTTCGCATCTTTTTTTTAAGTGCAGTGAAGGGGAATGGAGCTTTTAAAGTCTCTGTGTGTGTGTGTGTGTGTGTGTTAGTGCCAGGACAGGCTCCAAAGCTACAGAGAAACCCTGTCTTGAAAAACTGGAAAAAAAAAAAGTTGTGGTGGTCCTTGGTGTCTCTTCACAGAAACTTCCTCTAAGAAGGCCACAGATCCTAATCATTTGAAATAGTGCCATTCCCTATGAGCCTATGGGGGCTATTTTCATTCAAACGGCTAAGGGTTTGTGTGTGTGTGTGTGTGTGTGTGTGTGTGTGTTGCAGTTCAGTGTAGGTGGAAAAGTGCCAAGGCCGGTGCTAGTAAGAGCTGGCTTGCAGCCGAATCTTGCCCTGGGTTTGGAGAAGGAAGCCGCAGCCAGAATGCTGTCAGTATTGGGGACGGACGTTATTTGAAGCTTTGAGAGGTTCAGCCTATTTGATGCCCAGAAGCAGAAAGAAACAATGGTTCTCTGATAATTAGGATAGTCATCCCAGCAGGGGAGACCATCATCTTTGTTTCTCCGGGACTGAAGCTTCTCCAGGCTGTGGCTTAATCTTTCTAGTACTTTAACTCTAGGAATCTTGGTTAGTGGCAGCCCCTGCCGCTTTCTCAGCAAAGGCATCGTAAACATAGAAAATCAAACCTCAGTCTTTGATCATTGCTCAGCACATCGTGTGGCATCTTGTAGAACCACAGAGGTAAACATGCATTTCCTACCAGAAGCTTATCTCTGTTTAACCCTCTTTCTTCTTTTTCTTTTATCATTTATATTTATTTTATTTATATTGCACTTATTTATGCTTGGTCGGTTGACTCTGTTTTCTATTTCCCCAACCTCGCCCTTCAGCCTACTAGAACACTTTTCTAGGCCTAGTATTTTTTTTTTAAATATTTATTTATTTCTTTATTATGTATACAATATTCTGTCTGTGTGTATGCCTACAGGCCAGAAGAGGGCACCAGACCTTATTACAGATGGTTGTGAGCCACCATATGGTTGCTGGGAATTGAACTCAGGACCTTTGGAAGAGCAGGCAATGCTCTTAACCGCTGAGCCATCTCTCCAGCCCCCTAGGCCTAGTATTTTTAAATGTACAAACAATATTTTCTGACTCGATGCTCTTTGTCATAAACATCAAAGCAAACATTAAATATCCTCTTTCATACAGTCACAGGACAGTCTTCACCCCCTTTTAAGGCTGAATGCCCATGTTGGTCCCCCGTCCCCATCATCTGATGGTGCTATTTCAGTGATCTTCTCTAATGACAGGACTTTCCAACATCCTCTTTTTTACGTTGTTCTTCAACAGTTTTTTACTGTCGATGTTTCTTTTGGCAGTGATGGCCAAGCTTGAATTTGGATGATCCAAAGATGCTGCGGTTTAGCAGAAGCCCACAAAGTACCCCTTGCCTGGCATTTAGAGTTGCTCCCGTGCCTATGACTGTGAATTTAGCTCTTGTGTAGAGTCTGGTCTTCTCACTGGTAGAGACCAGTCACCTAGATCCTTGGGCATCAAGGTCGTTATTGCAGCCACTCACATCTAGATTTTGCTCATTCCAGATGTCCTTGGTACTTTGGCAGGGCCTGAAGTCTCCAGTGGGACAAACTAAGCTTTTTATTGCAGATGCTTTTCTGAAGCACATTAACAACACTGTGGTGGGCAGGAGGAAGCCATCAGAGCAGAAGCAAAGGTCAGTGTGAAATCTTGGAAAAGGAACTTTAATGCAACAACTTGTGTATACAATGAGCAATAAGAGGATCCACTTGAGAGATGCACTGTTTACATTGTGAAGGCTGCTGGACTCTGTGCATGCCTTGCATTTAGGCCTTGATTTGTGGGGAGCTTCTTCGTATATTCCACTGTGTGAGTGTGTGTGTGTGTGTGTACACATACTTCTGTGAAAGCTAAGGTCAGCATTGGTTATTTGCCACTGTTACTCCACCTTACTCTTTTTCAGATTCATTGAAAGGGCCTTATTATTATTATTATTAATTATTATTACATGCAAATTAAATTTTGTTTTTAACACTTGCAATCTTTTTGTTGTTGTTGAAATTCTGTTTTTCATGAAGTGTATTCAGATCACAATTTCCTTTCTTCCAACCCCTCCCAAGAAGGTAGTTGCTTCGCTCAAAAAATAGTCACACTCAGTATGTGACCATTCACAGCTTTTTATGTGGGTGTTGGGGCTCAAACCCAGGATCTCGTGCACACATCTCAGGCACTTAATTGATGCATAAGCACCACATGGGTTCTTTTCCAGCCAGGAACACATATATGAACTCTTTATTTTTTATTTATTTTTTTTAATATTTATTTATTTATTTATTATGTATACAGTATTCTGTCTGTCTGTGTCTGCAGGCCAGAAGAGGGCACCAAATCCCATTACAGATGGTTGTGAGCCACCATGTGGTTGCTGGGAATTGAACTCATGACCTTTGGAAGAGCAGGCAATGCTCTTAACCACTGAGCCATCTCTCCAGCCCCTGAACTCTTTATTTTTAAATGTATCATTATTAGTAGTATTTTGTGTGTATGTGTATAAAGTATGCGTGTGCGTGTGTGCATGTGTGTGTAGACATGTGATTCAGTGTGTGTGTATGTTGTGTTGTGTAGACATGTGATTGTGTGTGTTGTGTGGTGTGTGCATGTGTGTGTGTAAACATGTGATTCAGTGTGGGTGTGTGTAAAGTCTGAGAACAACTTCCATCGATCCGTCCTCTACCTCCGCCATGGGTCCCCGGGACACAACTCAGGCTATCAGGATTGAGTGGCAAGCACTTTTACCTACTGTGCCCGCTCTGCATCTGTGTGTTTTATGAAGAAGAAGACAAACTCTGGATTTGCAGAAACGTTTTTGTTCCAGAACATCAAGTTACTTTAAGACACAAAGTCAAAGACGTTTTGCAAAAAGAGACACCAAGCCTAGAGAAATGATTTTCAGTGACAAAAAACAAGTTAGTGCCAAGATAAATCTGAATTTTAGGTCTTGGATTATTTCAAAATTGACATTTTGTAGTGGGGAGCTGTGGGCCTCTTCCCACAGCCCGGCTCATGGTTGCCTGGCTAGCTTATGCCCCAAAATAATGACACACAAACTGTATTCTTTTAAACACTGCTTGGCCCAATTTTATTTATGTGTGTAGCAGCCCAAGGAGCGCTTACCGGGAAGATTCTAGCCTACGTCCATCCTGGGTCTGCTGGGGAGAGGGGAGCATGGCGTCTGCTCCAGAGAGCAGAGCTGTCGAGTCTGAGCTCACTTCCTCTTCCTCCCAGCATTCTATTCTGTTTACTCCACCTATCTAAATTCTGCCCTATCAGATGGGCCAAGGCAGTTTCTTTATTAGCCAATGACCTTCCTCCATCAACATTTAGTGAACAAGATACAGAGATGGCAGTAAATGCTCCCTCCCCTCCCCCACCAGGAGCATCCTAATGAGTGAAGCTTTACTATGCTTTACACAGATTCTAAATAATGCAGGCAGGCAAGACATGACAGCTAATTTCATGTGTTAGCCGGATGGGGTTAAGGAATATTTAGAGCCTGTATTACATTTTTCTCTGGGTGTATCTGTCAAGGTGTTTCTTGAACCTATAAACTAAAATCTGCTTTCCCCAGTGTAGTCTGACATTACCAGACCAGTGAGGACTCTCTAGACTGCCAACGGCAAAGTGTGCTATCTTGGTTTTGATAAATATATACACACAACACACATTCATATGCATTTTTCATAAGCACTACTAAGATTTTTATTAAGATTTTATTTTATTTTTGGTTTTTCGAGACAGGGTTTCTCTGTGGCTTTGGAGCCTGTCCTGGAACTAGCTCTTGTAGACCAGGCTGGTCTCAAACTCACAGAGATCTGCCTGCCTCTGCCTCCCAAGTGCTGGGATTAAAGGCGTGTGCCACCACCGCCAGGCTGCGCCACCACTGCCCGGCAAGATTTTATTAAAGTATAATTGTATACAAAACTCATGCAACTTTCTTTCTATAGCACAACACTGATTAATATTTTAAATTTTAAAAAGGCTTATTTGTGTTTTATGTGTATGCATGAGTGCCTGCCTGTATATTATCGTACCACTGTAACAGAACCCCGGACCTTGACATAACTGACGCCATGATGTAAGTACCATTCAGGCCTTGGCATCTAGCATATAGACAGCAACTCCTACCACAACAAAAGCAAACACCTAATCTATCAGAGTTCATAGTTCTGGGAAAGTCCCTAAATGTACTAACCTTGCTTTTGGGCCTCGTTAGTGCTGTTTCTGGTTGACTGTTCTTGCTAACTGAGTTATTTCAACCTAGGATGTGGGTTTTGTGTTTAAAAGCCCACTCTGAGAAAGGCTGGGTCTGCACTTGGGTCCTGAATACCCAGTGTGATCCCCAGCTAGCTAACAAAGACTTTCTATTGGCTGGAATCCATGTTTAAGTAGTCTTCTCTGATGGATACCTCGCAACACCACATCTGTGCCTGGGTCCCTCAGAGGCTAGAAGAAGACATTGTAACCCTGAAACAGGTGTTATAGGTGGCTGTGAGCCTTCTTGTGGGTGCAAGGAACTGAATTTGGGTCTGTTCATCCCTATAAGGCCACTACCACAATTTGAGCCAAATTTGAAGCAAACTTCAATTTTTTTTTTTTTTATAATGGGGTGTACCCAAGAACTGACCAGTGAATGCCTCTTAAATCGGGATAAAGTTACAGCTCTGAATCCATCTCTTGGGCCCCTTTTAAGAAGTAAAACCATGAGTGAAAAATTTATGCACTCCCATAATCCAAATCAGACCAAATCAAACCAAATTAGAAAAATCCCAGGTTTAATAGATACCATGCTCCTGGATGGCTTTCAAGCCCCCCCACCCCCCCATGAGGAAGGAAGGCTGGAAAAATAGGTCCTTTGTTCTCTGGGGGCAGTTTAAATACCCTGTGGGAGTGGTCTTGAGCATCTTTGAGGAAGGGTCATGGTTTGGCAGACTTTCTGGGGTGCGAAGTCTAGACTGAGGCAACTCTCAGCGGAGGGGACTTGGGGTGGAACTTCCACCTGAACATTCCAGACTCTTTGAATATATATGGATATATGATGCCAAAGGCTGAGGTGAAGCTTGCACCCAAACAATGAGTAGTTTTACAGAAGGAAGACAATGGGTGGGCGATAAATAAATACAGGGCAAAAAAAAATCTCAAAAAAAAAAAAAGATTATGGAGGGTTCAGGGAAGGCCAGAGAGGGTAAGGGTAGTCTTAAAAATAAATCAAGGTTATGGGTTGGGGAAGGTCAGGTCCTAGGAAAGATTCAGTTTATCTAGAGTGTCACTGTGATGGTTAGCGTTAACTGTCAACTTGATAAAATTTAGAAACACCTGTGAGATTTAAAACCACTATGCCCAGCCAGGCAGTGGTAGCCCACGCCTCCTTTAATCCCAGTACTCGGGAGGCAGAGGCAGGCAGATCTCTGTGAGTTTTATACCAGCCTGGTCTACAAGAACTAGTTCCAGGACAGGCTCCAAAGCAACAGAGAAACCCTGTCTTGAAAAACAAACAAGCAAACAAACTATCCACACCCACTATAAAGGGAAATTCTGTATTGCATAATGGGGGAAAAAGAATAAGAAAGACAAAAAGGAGAAGGAGGGAGGAGGAAAGGGGGAGGAGAACGAGGAAGAAGAAAGAGGAGGAGAAGGAGAAGAGGGAGGAGAAAGAGGAAGAAGAAAGAGGAAGAGGAGGAGGAGAAGCAGAAGCAGAAGCAGAGAAAAGAAGAAGAAGAAGAAGAAGAAGAAGAAGAAGAAGAAGAAGAAGAAGAAGAAGAAGAAGAAGAAGAAGAAGAAGAAGAAGAAGAAGACAACATTCATCATTCTCTGTCTGTGGCTGCAGCGGGTCCTTTCCTACAGCCATGCCCATCCCTTGTTGCTGCCACATCTTCCCAGATGTCACTGTATCTCCTGGAACTGTATGCCAAAATAAACCCTTTCCGTTTAGATTGCTTTCTTCTGTGTGTTTTAGCGTAGCAACAGAAAACTATGATATTCCTATAGTCTGCAGAAGTGAAGGGATACCTGTATGTTCTTAATACCTCCTTAACTCTTAAATACAAGGCTAGCGAAAGTGCCATAAAAATGACATTATCTGAATTGTCCTCAGGAGGCTAAG
This sequence comes from Chionomys nivalis, assembly GCF_950005125.1. NCBI lineage: Eukaryota > Metazoa > Chordata > Mammalia > Rodentia > Cricetidae > Chionomys > Chionomys nivalis. Next base: position 26,496,084 of record NC_080107.1, read on the forward strand.
AATGAAAAAGAATGGAAACTGAAGACGAGAATGGCATTCACAGGGGAGAGGAGACACTTGTGCGATTATGTAAATGTGTAACACAGAATAATCTTTCCTTAATTAGCACAAACTGCAGACGGAGTAAATTACTAATTCAGTGTAAATGAGCTGGCTGTATAACCAGTTTACATGACATTCAGCTATTTGGCATGTTTAATTCCTCTTTATTATTAGTTAAGAATAAAATGCACAACATTCAGTATTTCTAATCTAGCCTTTGTAGAAACAATTAACTCAGAAATAATGATAGGATGGTAAAATAATAGATATAAAAATAAGCAGCAGTTATTTAAGAGTTTGATGATCTACATGAGTTACTGACCTCTGAAGTAATTTTGTCAATAAAAATTCTTTTGCTTAATCAAATATGTCAACCTAGTAAATGGATTCTATATCTCTGTATTTGGTACTTGCCTAATTGGTGAATTATCTACTATTTTATTAAACTCAGTGTTACCTTAATTCTTACAACACGTATTTTTGGTTTATTAAATAAAAATCCAGTGTCTATTGCAAAATTTACCTTCTTTTCAGAAAATGCTGATATGTTAGATTTTTTTTTTTTTTGGTTTTTCGAGACAGGGTTTCTCTGTGGTTTTGGAGCCTGGAACTAGCTCTTGTAGACCAGGCTGGTCTCGAACTCACAGAGATCCGCCTGCCTCTGCCTCCCAAGTACTGGGATTAAAGGCATGCGCCACCACCGCCCGACTTACAAAAAGTGTTTTTAAAATCACAAAAGTTTATGGAACAAAATGTTAAGCTAAGGTTAGTGTCTTAGGGTTGTTTATTGCTGTGAAGAGACACCATAACCTTGGAAACTTTTACAAAGAAAACATTTAATTGAGGTAGTGGCTTACAATTCCAGAGGTTTAGTCCATTGTCATCATGGCAGCATGCAGGCAGATGTGGTGCTGGCTATATCTTGACCAGAAGGCATTACTGACTGTCACACTGAGTGAAGCTTGAGCAACAGAGACCTCAAAGCCCGTCCCCACAGTGACACACTTCCTCTAACAAGGCCACACCTCCTAATAGTGCCACTCCCTTTGGGGGCATTTTTCTTTCAAACCACCACAATTATCAATTGTTGAAAATAAGAAAAGGTTGTGTGTGTGTGTGTGTGTTTATGTAAATACAGCACACAGCCTGGGCAGTTCAGAGGCTGTCTTCATGTGGATTTGTGAATGAGAAGATTGGGGTACCAAAGGACAGACTTAATTCCAAAGATAGAGATGGGCAGAAAATCTGGGGTTATGAAAGAGATAACAGGATCCCAGAAAAGCATGAGAAGGAGGAAGGTTGTGAAGCCTTAGCCTGCCCCAGCTCTGCAGATTTATCACGTGCCTGTGCCCTAGTACACAGGGTTTGTGGGCTTTCTGTAATTAGTGTGGTTTTTGAATTCTAACTTTAAGCCACGATGACCGGATAAGACACAGGGAGTTATTCCAATTGTTTTGTGTTTGTTGAGGTTTGCTTTGTTATTGAGTATGTGGTCAATTTTAAAAAAGGTTCCATGAGATGTTGAGAAGGTATATTTTTTTGCGTTTGGGTGGAATGTTCTGTAGATATCTGTTAAGCCCATTTGAATCATAACATCTGTTAGAACACTTATTTCTCTGTTAATTTTCTGTCTAGCAGATCTGTCCAGTGGTGAGGGAGGGGTGTTAAGTCTCCCACTATTAGTGTGTGGTGTTCGACATGTGATTTAAGATTTAGTAGTGTTGAGAACTGCTGAACTTGCCTAAAGGTGAGATGATCTTTCGGGGTTCCTGATTCATGAAAGAGTCTGCGAGACATTCTGCAGGACACAACAGATAGTGACTGAACTGCCTTTGAATTTTCCTGCTTCATGGAAATGTCTACTGGATACCATGGGCCTGTAGGCCGAAGATGGATGCCCCAATGGTACAGAGGAACTTTGGTTGACTGTCCAGGCAGCGAGATGTCTCTGTCATTTCTAGAGTTTGGAAGTTGCTTATTTCTTGTTTGCTTAGGTAATATTGTATCTTTCTGGAGTCTTTGATGGAGCTGAAGAATAGTTAGTTATAGTTATAGTTTTCCTTAGTTATGATAAAGATAAAATAGATATAAATATTGTAATTTTTACTTGATAACTGTTTTGTTATATGTAATTTTGCTATGTTAAAGTTAAAGCCTTTCCTTTTTGTTTAAACAGAAAAAGGGGAAATGATGGAGGAAGGTCATTGGCTAATAAAGAAACTGCCTTGGCCCATTTGATAGGCCAGCCTTTAGATAGGCGGAGTAAACAGAACAGAATGCTGGGAGGAAGAGGAAGTGAGCTCAGATGCAGGGCAGCTCCTCTCAGAGGCAGACGCAATGAAGCAAGCCGCCAGGTCAGACATGCTGAATCTTTCCCGGTAAGACTGATGCTACACAGATTATTAGAGATGGGTTGATCGGGATATGAGAATTAGCCAGTAAGGGCTAGAGCTAATGGGCCAAACAGTGTTTAAAAGAAAAAAAAAAAGATTTAGTAGTGTTCCTTTTACAAATGTGGATACCTCTGTATTTGGGGCCTAAATATCCAGAATTGAGATTTCATCTTGATCGATTTTTCCTGTGATGAATATAAAATGTCTTTCTTCATCTTTTTTGACTAATTTTAGTTTGAAGTTTATTTTGTTAGATATTAGAATAGCTATACCAGCTTGCTCCTTATATCCATTTGTTTGGAAAACCTTTTCCCAACCATTTACTCTAAGGTGATGTCTGTCTTTGTATTGAGGTATATTTCTTGTATGCACCAGAAGGACAGATTCTGTTTTTGTATCCAATCTGTTAACCTGTGTCTTTTTATAAGCGAATTGAGTCCATTGATATTAAGGGATATTAATGACCAGTGACTGATAGTTCCTGTTATTTTTGTTGTTGTTGGTAGTATTCTGTGTGCATTTCTCTTCAGTTAACTTCCTTGAATTGAAGTTTTTCTTCTAGTACCTTCTGTAGGACTAGATTTGTGGAGTGGTATTGATTAAATCTCGTTCTGTCATGGAATATCTTGTTTTCTCCATCTATGCTGATTGAAAGCTTTTCTGGATATATAAGTAGTCAGGGCTGGCATCTGTAGTCTCTTAGTATCTGCAACCATCATATAGGAATTTCCCTCTAGCTTTCTTGTTCTATCTTTTTTTAAAAAAATATTTATTTATTTATTATGTATACAATATTCTGTCTGTGTGTATGTCTGCAGGCCAGAAGAGGACACCAGACCCCATTACAGATGGTTGTGAGCCACCATGTGGTTGCTGGGAATTGAACTCAGGACCTTTGGAAGAGCAAGCAGTGCTCTAAACCACTGAGCCATTTCTCCAGCCCCTCTTGTTCTATCTTGAAGCCCTGCTCCCATCTCCCTGGCTCTTTACTTACTTGGTTGTCTCTGTGGTCTTTCCCTTTGGACTAGATGGGTGTTTATCATTGCTCCTTTAGTGATATCCTTCCTTCTACTTCTTAACTAGATTCTACACTTGTAATAGCTTCTGTTCACACTGGCCCCACACATATTCTGAACTTGCTCCTCAATTTTCCTTTGAGTTGTAGGAAGAGTTAAAAGATACAGAATCTGTTTATTGTGAACCTCATACAAATTTGTGTGGAATTATGGCTTCAAAATCTTTTTAATCAGTTTTTGGTGCTTTGAAAATTCTTATACATGGTGGCATCATTGAAATAACCAACATTTTAAAGGCTTTTAATATTTTTTAATTATGTGTATAAGTGTGTCTGTGTGTGGGTATGTGCATGTGAGTGTAATGCCTGGAGAGGCCAAAAGAGGGAGCTAGATACCCTAGAGCTGAAGTTATAGGCAGTTGTGAACTGCCTGACTGTGGGTATTGGGAATCAAACTCGGGCCCAGGGCAAGAGCAGTTTATACTCTTAACCCATGGGCCATCTCTGTACAGCTCCCTTCTTCTGTTGTAGTAACTTTCAGATAATTCATATCTAAACACTTTGCTTTCATTGTCTACCATGTCATATATATGTTTTTGCTTAAAAGAAACTTGAGGACAGGGCTGGAGAGATGGCTCAGAGGTTAAGAGCATTGTCTGCTCTTCCAAAGGTCCTGAGTTCAATTCCCAGCAACCACATGGTGGCTCACAACCATCTGTAATGGGGTCTGGTGCCCTCTTCTGGCCTGCAGGCATATACACAGACAGAATATTATATACATAATAAATAAATAAATAAATAAATAAATAAATAAATAAATGAAAGAAAGAAACTTGAGGACAAAGGTTACAGCTCAGTTATATAGTATTTACCTAGCATTCATAAGTTCCTGTGAGGCCCTGAGTTTATTCTCCAGAACCCCATTTTTCCACTCCTGTAGCAGGCTTTCTTGGACTGCCAGCCCCCAAATCATGACACAGAGACTTAATATCAATTATGAATGCTTGGCCTTACCTTATGCTTTTTCCACTAGCTCCTATAACTTAATTTAATGTGTTAATCTTCATCTATGCTTTGCCTTGGGACTTTTTACCTTTTTTTCATTCTGTATGTTTTATTTTCCTGCTTCCTTTGAGTCTGCCTGCCTGCTGGCTACCTAGCAGGCTGGACCTAGGCATCTCCCTTTCTCCTTTGTTGTCTCTGGAGCCTAGATTCTTCCTACTTATTCTTTCTGCCCACCAGCCTCGACTACCTAGCTATTGGCCTTTCAGGTTTTTTTTTTTTTTCGGGACAGGGTTTCTCCGTAGCTTTTTGGTTCCTGTCCTGGAACTAGCTCTTGTAGACCAGGCTGGCCTCGAACTCACAGAGATCCGCCTGCCTCTGCCTCCCGAGTGCTGGGATTAAAGGCGTGCACCACCCGCCCGGCCCTTTCAGGTTTTTTTTTAAGACCAATCAGGTGCCTTAAGCAGGCAAGGTTAAAAAAAAAAAAAAAAAAAAGCAACACATCTTTACATAGTTAAACAAATGCAGCATAAACAAATATAATACATCTTTACATAGTTAAACAAATATTCGATTCCACAACACCCTCCCAAGAAGACTTGAAATTCTTCTCAGCTTTATTTATTTAACTCAGTGAGTCCTACTTAAAAGATTACCATGAACCCAATGTTGAAATCTCACAAATGTCATAACTGAAAAATGTAGCAACCCAAAGATTATTGGTTAGAAATTGTCCTTTCTTTAGCTGGTTCAGTATTACAACTTGATTTGTACTACAGCTAGAGACAGTTTATAGTATGCAAGGGCTGTCTAAAGAAAAGGAGATTTTTTTTTTCATTTGCTTAAATCCCAGATCCCTTTATGAATACAAAAATATAAACTTTTTCTTTGACAGGAGGTAAAGCCCAAAACAGGTGTTCAGGGTTCATGTGCTTAGTCATTTATGTGACACACTTGCAGTTTTTATATTATTATTAGGGTGTGTGTGTGATGTGGGGGCTGTGTGTGAGTCACATCCTAGGTGTAGAGGTCAGAAGAAGACTTTTGAGATTCTGTTTTTTTCTTGCATCTGGGTTCTGGTGATGTAATTCACACAGCCCAATTCTCTGACATTCATTAGCAAAGTGACTTATTAGAAACTATTTTTGATGCTCACTATAAAAGATTGAAATTTGTTATAGGTTGGCATAATGGAACAGTGTATTATTTATATGGCTTCATAAAGTAGATAGAGAAAGTGATATTTTTGACTAAATTAGGTCTAACCTGAAGTTTGTTTCAAAGTTTGCTTGTTTTTTTAGTGAAGCTAATTCTGGGGTGAAATAATGTCGCCACCAACTGTGCAGATTGTAGTATGACAATGAGCAAAACCATTTTTAAGTTAACCGTGAAGAACTAAGCTAGTCCACCAACACATTATATTCTTGATTTGACTGGCAGTAAAAACTTACTGAATTAAATCGACCTGCTCTTCCAGGAGTCTAGTGATGTAAGATCTTTAGGACCATAACAGCAAATTCCTGTAAAGTGTAGATGAGCCGAGCAGTAGCAGCACACACCGTTATTCCCAGCACTGGAAGACAGAGGCAGGCGGACCTCTGAGTTTGAGGTCAGTCTGGTTTACAGAGAGAGTTCCAGGACGACCAGAGATACATAGAAAGACCCTGGCTCATAAAAATAATAAAGCATAGATGAACATATGCACACATACGACTTACTGAATTTACATCTTTGCCAGTTCCTTTAACAATCACTTTTTAGCAGCACTTGGGAAGTAAAGGCAGGTGGATCTCTGTGAGTTCAAGGCCAGCTTTGTCTACAAGAGCTAGTTCCCCAAAGCTACAAAGAAACCCTGTCTCGAAAAAAAAAAAAAAAAAAAGAACTGGCCCCAAAGCTACAAAGAAACCCTGTTTCAAAAAACCCAAAAAGAAAGAAAAAAATAATTTGTTCATTCTTTACTTTACTTACCTAGCCTATATTTTCCCAAGGTGACTATTTTTTCCTACACTACCCTGCCCATACGTCATTTATTTACTTTTGTGCTTGTGAGACGGGGCACACAATGTAACCCAGGCTGACTTTAAACCTGCAATTATTCTGCTCCAGCCTTCTGAGTGCCGGGATTATTGGCATTCTCCCTGGTGCCCATCTTTAAGTGATACCAAAATATCATTGCTCTATACCGAGGGTATACATAGGCATTCCCCTTATTTCTTCTTATGTACTCTCTCCTGATACTTACATAAGTCATTCTCTCCTTGTCCTTGAAAGCAGTAATTCCATCATTTATTTTCATGCCCCATGGATCCGTGGTCCCCGCCATTAGGACTTTGCATTCAGTAGACACAGTGTTTACCAAACAGTCAATAGCATAAATGCTCTTGAGATGCTTTAATTGCTGTGTAGCAACAGTGAAGCTAACACAAAGCAATGGGGTAGGGGAGTAGCTATCTCTGTGCTGTTTGCCTCCCTTCATCCCACTTCAGGTGACCAGTGATGGGGACTGGATGTTAGGAGGAAGGAATCTGCGTCGGACTGGACTTGGGCAATGTATATGTGTCTGTCCAGGATGTGCTAACTAAGTGCCAAAGTCTGGGCTTCTTAAAAACATGCTCTCTACCATGATTGTCATGAATTTACTACTCTCTTGGACTGTGAGCGCCACATTAAATGATTTCTAAGTTGCTTTGTTCATGGTGTTTTATCATGCCAATAGAAAAGAAACTAAGAAATCTAATTACCTTCCAAAGGCCCCACTTGGGGATTAAATTTCAGTGTACAAATTTTGGGGGGTATATAATTGCAGGGTGTGTAGTAGTCTAAGCACTGGGTTGCTTGCTTTTGGAAGAAGGGACACGGAACTTACAGAGCACACTGGTCCTGGTGTTCTGCTTCTGAGGTTACAACATACACACAAGACAACTTTTAGAAAACATTTAACACTAGGTGGTTCAATACTGACTGCAGGTGCAAAAAAAAAAAAAAAAAAGGTTCAGTTAAGAGGGTGACCTATAGGCTGGGACCAGTTGAGGAACTCTAGGAAGATGAGGTGGTGGGTGAGTTCTTACATTTCCAGTTGTGAAAAATGAAGACGTAAGCCGGGCGATGGTGGTGCACGCCTTTAATCCCAGCACTCGGGAGGCAGAGGCAGGCGGATCTCTGTGAGTTCGAGGCCAGCCTGGTCTACAAAGGGAGTTGCAGGACAGGCTCCAAAGCTACAGAGAAACCCTGTCTCGAAAAACCAAAAAAAAAAAAAAAAAAAATGAAGACGTGAAAGGCAGATATGGAAAGCAAGCAAAGATGGGCTTTTGAAAAGTGAAATATAAGACAAAATACAAATTATACAGAAGGAAACACTTCCATTTCTCCTTCACCTGCTTTCCACGGTGATTCACTATCCCAACTACTTTTCACATGTGGGTGTTTAAATTTAATAAGATGACATCCATTTAGTTCAGTTCGTCATGGGGAAAGAATGAGACTGTAGAATCCAGAAGAGGCTGTCTGGATGGATAGCCTTATTTAGGACTTTGAGCTGCCAGATTTCCCTTGATGCTATAAACGAACACAAGTGACCTACTTCCTTTATCTGGAAGACAATGGCTTCCTTTGCCTGAAGACCCTGCAGAAATTGCACCTGAGAAAGATATCTTCTAATACACTTCTTCCTCTTTCAAGATTTAGCACACCTCTGGGCAGTGGTGGTGCCCAGCACTCGGGAGGCAGATGCAGGTGGATCTCTATGAGTTTGAGGCCAGACTGGTCTACAGAGTGAGTTTCAGGGCAGTCAAAGCTAAACAGTGAAACCCTGTCTCAAAAAACTCAAAAAACAAAAACCAAAAGATTTAGAACACCACCTTTGGTGTTTCTTCACCAACTCAACTTTTGTTATAGTGTGTCTGGGGAAACACTATTCCTGTTGTGGAATAATAAGGGCAACTCGAAAAGTGTGCACTGGCAGAATCAGAATATCTGAAGATGAATCTTGGTGCATACACGAGTAAGTGGTGTAAGGTAAAGATACCACAGATTTGTTGATCATAAATCTAAGTAACCAAGAAAAACATAGAAACCGGATTCATCTGAAACTGATCATATTTCCTGTCACCAGGGAGGTGACATTAAGAAAAATGCAGAAGTCAAATTACTTTGCACACCAGAATTTGTAGGTTACCTCAAGCATGTCTTAAATGCTCAATACCTCCCATAGATGAAGTGGGGATAAAACCCCCAAAACGGTGCATCTTGCTGTTGCTAACATACAGTTTGCTCCTGGTCACTGCTGGAACTCACTAACTGACTAGTCCTGGCAGGTAGATACAGACACTTGAGTATGCTCATCATTAAACAGCAGGCGCAGACAGCCTCTAAAATGGCGATATTTCCTAAGGCTAACCCTCAACCCTTTGCTCTTAATAGAAGCGCTTCTAAATTACCTTGCATAGTGTTTGAGTGCTTTGATAGCATCCCAAATTGTCTGGGATTCCTCACTCACATGCAAATTGATATCAGATTATATTCTAATAAATACCAAGTGCCTTATGCACTAGAAGCAAACTTATTTAATAGGTTCTGCCTCATTTCCAGGTAGCTTGCTTTCCATTCTAATACTGAGCCTTAACCCTAAAATATGTCCAAATATATCAAGAGCATTCTAGATTAAGATGCTTTGAAAAAACCTGCAAATGTTTCCTTTCTTTCTTTTCTTTTTACTCTTTCTTTCTTTCTTTCTTTCTTTCTTTCTTTCTTTCTTTCTTTCTTTTTTTGGTTTTTTAAGACAGGTTTTCTCTTTCTCTAGGTATGGCTGTCCTAGAACTCGTTCTGTAGAACAGGCTGGCCTCGAAATTCACAGAGATCCGCCTGCCTCTGCCTCCCAAGTGCTGGGATTAAAGGCGTGCGCCACCACCACCAGTTTCCGTCGTAACTTTACAGCAGATAATGCATTCACCACTCCAGATTATGCCACCTATGAGGATTCTACTATCATTTCCTAATACTAGAAGTTGGAAAATAATTTTTGTTTTTTAAAATCGTAGATATGAAAGGTGATCCTCCACTGCACAGGTCAGCCTGTCTCAAAAGTGGAACAAGAATCCAAACATAAATAACGAAATGTTGAAATAATTCTCAAAACTTAAAAATCATTGAAAAACAAATGGCTGAAATTTACTAGTAGCTGCCAGTTTTAGTTTAAAAACATTTAATTAATTTACTTGAGACAGGGTCTCACTGTACATCCCTGTATATCTATCACTCTATAGATCCACCTGTCTGTACCACCACACCCAAACCTAAAAACCTTTTAAATTAAAAAAAAAAAAAAAACCATGTGTGCGAGTCGGGGTGTCCTCAAACTATTGCGTAAGACTGAGGTCAGAGGACACTTTTCTTTCCTTCCTCTTCTTTTCTTCCTCCTCCTCCTCCTCTTTTTCTTCTTCTTCCTCTTCCTCTTTCTTTTTTTCCCTTCCCCCTCCTCCTCCTTCTTTTTCTTTCTTTTTTTTTTGAGACAGGGTTTCTCCCTGTAGCTTTTGGAGCCTGTCCTAGAACTAGCTCTTGTAGACCAGGCTGGCCTCGAACTCACGGATGTTCACCTGCACTGCCTCCCACATGCTGGGATTAAAGGAGTGTGCCCACCACCGCCCTGCTTTAGAGGACACTTTTCATGAACTGGTTCTATCCTTCCACGGTGGCCTCTGGGGACTGAACATCAGCTCTTCTGGCTTAGGCTGGAAGGGCTGTTACTGCTGAGCTATTTCATTGGCTCAAGGCGCCAGTTTTAGAGATGTGTTTTTCAATTAAAAAGTAGGGCTACATTCTAGAAGTATTTACTGACCACCTACTTGCCAGATACTGTTTTTAAGACCCTGGGTTCACAATAGCGAACAAAAATCATGGATATGTTTTTTTCAGATATCACAATTAGTTGTTCCTTAGAGAATAAATGATATGAACAAAATATAAAGCAGGGTAGAGAAGTACGGGGCATGTTTTGCTGGAAGGGGGTTTGCACAATGACATTAATTTAAACGCCTGGCTGGATTCTGTGGGAATCCGAGTTTATGACTCTTAATAACAACCAAATCGTAGGGCTGGAGAGATGGCTCAGTGGTTAAGAGCACTGGCTGTTCTTCCACAGGTCCTGAGTTCAATTCCAGCAACCACATGGTGGCTCACAACCATCTGTAATGAGATCTGGTGCCCTCTTCTGGTGTGCGGGCATACATGGAGGTATACATAATAAATAAATAAACCTTAAAAAAAAACCAACCAAATCGTAAATGTTTTTGCACTATAAAACTTGAGCAAGTCAAAAGCAAGAGTGTACTTTCACTCATCTTTGGAGATTACTTAGATTTAATGGAATGCGCCACAACTCCCGGCCTAAGAATGTGTAATTATGTTTCTGAATGTGGGTGTGTGAACGTGAGTGTAGATGCCAACCAAGGCCAGAAGAGGGTGTCGGGTTCTTGGAACTCATTTCCCGGCTGTTTTACCCTTGTCCCCACTCCCCCACCCGCTCTGCCGAGACTAGAACCGAACTTTGCCAACAAGCGCTCTTGTTGAACCATCTCTCCACCTCCATCACTCGAAATTGTATTCCATGGTCCAAACTTTATTTTCATATAGGAGAGATGAGAAGCAAAGCATCTCCCCGCGATCGCTTTCCCGAGAGACTATTTCGGCTTGGTTAACCGAAGAATCCAACAAACAGCAGCAACACAAGACTTCAAACGACAGATTCTCAACGCCTCCCATAGGCCGGCCGTTCCGTTTCTATAGCAACCGAGACGCGGAGCACGCGCGGGGTCCTGATGGCCAAGACGTGACCTGGTTGGTAATCGAAGTACTCGCGTGACAGAGGAGCCCTGTCATAGCCTGGCGCAAAGGGAACCACATCCTGGGACCGCGCACCCGGCCTCGCCTCCGGGATTCAGCCAACTCGCCGGCCACCGCGTCTCCAGCTGAGACAACTTCCGGCCTCGAAGCTTCCCCCGCCCCCGTGGCTCGCCCGGGTCCTCGCCGTGGAAAGGTGACCGTGGCTGCCGCCGGGCCTGAGCAGGCGTCGGGCCAGGGGTTACCACATTCTTAGGAGGGCGATGAGGGAACTGGAGGGTGCTCGTGTTCCGCCATGCCTCGTGCGGCCTCGCCGGCGGCGCTGGAGCGGAGGACGGCCAGGCGCAGGGCGCACAGGCGAGCGCGGGGCAGGCGCGGAGGCGGAAGTGAGGGCACGGCCCGGCCAGCCGTCTAGGAAGCCGCCGCCGGTCGCTCAGCGGGAGCATTTGGAGCCCTACCGGACCGTCGCGATTCAACTTCGGATGCTGGCGCCATGCCACTGTTCAGTGCCAACCCGTTCGAGCAAGACGTGGGTGAGTGCGGTGCCCGGAGCCCTCCGTGTAGGGAAAAGTGGGCGGCGGCCCCAGTGCCTGGGAAACCTGGTGGAGAACGAAGGGGCGGCGCCGCTCTCGACGGCGGGGGGCAGCCTCGGCGCGTCGCTGGCCGGGCCACCTCCTACCTGTCGGAGGTTGGGGTACCTACCAGGGCTGTTCCCGTCACCCAGAGCAGGAGTGGGGAAAAGCCAAGTTTGCTGGAGGCTCAAGTTGCTGATACAAACTTCCTGCTTTCTCCAGAGCTGGTTAACACCCTTCCCCTTGGTTGAAGGTGCAGCGGTGGCCACCCCGCTGCCTAGGGGCAGTCCCGAACTAGAGACCTGGACTTAACAGGGTTAACTCTCGTCGCTTCCATCTGCACACATTCAAGCTCTGATAGTTGCAGTTTCAGCTGTATTTATTGACTGTTTTGAAGGTGCTGTGAGATCTAGTCTCAGAGAATGAAAAGGAAAACTCGTAGACTCTGTAAATAGCCCAGAACAATCTGTTGGATTTGTTGGAGTCAAACGTTAGTCTGGTAACATAGGTCTTTCTGAATGAGAAAAAGATGGATGAGGTACAACTTACGTATAAATTAACAGTAAAAGCAAATTGGCTGCCAACGTTCTTGAAACAGTAGTTAACAGGCTCCTAGCGACGTTATAGGATTTAGGTATTTTGAATCAAACAAAATGCTACATATTTGAGCAGTGAGTCATCTTAAGAGAAGTCTAGAAAGTGCCTCATTTTGCTTTATAACTCTCAGTGTCATGTTCATGTATATGAGAGTCTAATTATATAGGAAGCGTGTTTAGGATTAGTCGGTGTTTTGGAATAATTAATCATTCTTTTGTTACATTACCTATGTGAGGCATTGCACTTTTTAACTTTTATTGAATTAATTTAGTTTTGACACAGTAGAGTCTGTGTATAGTCCATGCTGGCTTCAAATTCCCCAAATCTCCGTCTTAGCTTGTAGAATTCTGGGATTCCAGGCCCGGGCCTCCCCCAGGCTTGGGACCTGTACTTCTTGCTGTGAATGCTTTCATTTTGCTCTAATGAAATGAGTCAGAAAAAGCAAAACAGGAGAGGTTATTTTATTTTTTATTTCGTTATGTGTGTGGGTGTTTTGTCTGCATGTTATGTTTGTCACTTGTGTGCTGTGCCTGAGGAGGCCAGAAGGCCATGTCAGGTCACCTGGAACTGGTGTTACAGAGGGTTCTGAGCCACCATCTGGGTGCTGGAAGAGCAGGGAGTGCCCTTAACTGAGCCATCACTCCAGCCTAAGACCGAGTACATAAAATATAAAACCTGTGAGCTCTTTCTTCAAGGAATCATTTCCTAGAAGCCTGATGTTTTCAAATTGAAAACTTGTCTGGTAGCCATAGTCCGAGTTGCTTGGCCCAGTTTATTTTTCTAAACTATTCCCTCAGTGGTTTCTGAAATCCTTGTATCACAGCGTAGTGTGGTTTTCTTAGGCTCTCATCTTCAGAAAGAGAGAGAGAGAGAGAGAGAGAGAGAGAGAGAGAGAGAACCTGTGTAGATGATTTCATGGGCTATGTCAACCAGAACTTGAAGTGTTTCTCCATTCGTTCTCACATGACTGAGTGACAGAGTGGCTTTGATGGAGGCCCACCTACATAGATGAACGCAACTAGAAAAAAATGGAATGAGATTCTGAAGAGCTCAAATTGGTTAGAAACTTACATCAGAGGAAAATTATATGTTTTATTTTTCAGACCTTAAGGACTCTTAATGTAAAATGTGAAATAATACAAAGCGAGGAGTTACCTGCCTCAAGCATCACAGCAGTGTTCCTTTACAGTGTCGCTTTTTTGAGACAGGGTTTCTCTGTGTAGCTCTGGCTGTCCTGGAACTCACTCTGTAGACCAGGCTGGCCTCGAACTCACAGAGATCCGCCTGTCTCTGCCTCCAGAGTGCTGGGATTAAAGGCGTGCGCCACCAGTGCCCGCCTCTTTTCAGCATTACTTTTATTTCTCTTTCCTCTTCCTCGCTCTCTCTCACCCATGTTCACTTTTTATTCACCAAAGATTCCTGGGGTGATCACTGTGTATCAGGCATCATGTTAAGTTCCATAGAGACAAATTGAAGAACTATCCTGAGTTCTTGCTCCCATGACACTCAAGAATGAGGAAGGATGCATGCTCATGTAGATAGTTGTTTTGTGCTGTGATTAATGCAGTGTGGAAGCCTGATGGCATAAAAGTTATTATCATCTGTGATGGCAGGACAAGCCATAGTGTCAGATAGGCAGTTCCTGGGGTAAAGGTCACCCTTGTTCTTCCCCTCCCTCATTCTCCTGACATCATGTCTTCAGTAGGAAGCATGCACCTCTTAGTCTCTGTCCAATAGGATGTGAACTGGAGCGTTTCCAAGGAGCAAGAAACATGGAGGCTGAGGTGGGCAGATGGGGGGCTTCTGATAGAGGGAAAAGATACTGGCATGCAGACCTCTTCCTGTCTGCGACAGTCTCTGGAGAGGCAGCTGTCAAAATGAAGTTCAACCCTTTTGTAATTTCTGACGGAAGCAAGAACTGAAAAAGGTGTTTCACATTCGGAGGAAGATGATGTTTTCTCCCCTTTCCGAAGAGCTGAGATAGAAGTATAATGGTTGGTCTGTGCGCAGTGAAGGAATGATGGAGTTCAGGCTGTATGAGGACAGTACAGAGGTCCAGAGTGGCGGAGTGGTCCAGGTATACAGGAAGAAATATGCCATCTCCATTGAATGGGCACAGGGAGAAAAGGCTAACGGCCCAACTGTCCGTGTGAGCATCTACCTCACTAGACTAAAACTGGACAAAGACTGCAGCAAAAAAACAAATAAATAAGAAAATCCTGAAACAGAAAGCCAAGTTTAACCAAGGTGGAAAGGAAAAGGGCAATACAGGGAAGAAAATACTGAGAAGATACAGGAGTAGAGGAATTTGATATACAGCTTACTTTAAAGGCTGCTTAAATAAGAAGGGCGGGTGTGCGCTATTTGCTTGTATTCAGTAGCAGACTGTTAGCTTGGGTGCAGTCATTGCTTGGCTGTTTTATGCCCCTACCCCAGTGCTTGTTGGTGTCCTCTTTCCTCTTTGCTCAAGCCAGGCACCTTTTTGTCTGATAGTCTGTGCTCTGGGCTATTTATCATCTCTTGCTGATTGTTTGTGCTATTTTAAAAGTTTACATGTTATTGTGTGTTTGGGTGAGCATGTGCCATGCGGACCATGTAGCAACAAGGCACTTCCTTGTTGAATCGGGTCTCTTGTGTGTGCTGTGCTGTGTTCTAGCTGGCCAGTGAGCATCCCGGCACAACTTTTCACAGACCGCTGGGTCTGGACCACTGTCTCGGGCTTTATACCTGGCTTACAGAGTTTGAACTCCGGCCCTCAGGCTTGTGAGGCAGCTGTTTATCTGCTGAGTCATCTCTTTGGCCCTTAATTTATTTTACTCTTGAGATGGGACCAAACTATGTGTCCTGACCTGCCCAGACACTCTCAGGTAGCCGAGGCTGGCCTTGAGTTTGAGATCCGGCCTTGGCTTTCTGAGTGACGCTGTCATAGCTGACTGTAGGTATTTGTCTTTTCAAAGGCCATCTCCATCCATTCATAAAGACATTTCTGCCCACAAAGCGAGTTTTAATTTACTCCAGAAAACTGAGAAGGCGGGTTCATGTGTGAATGTCCCGCTTTTTATTTTTGTTGTTATAAGACTTGACCAAAAGGAACTTAAGGCTTACAATCAGGCAGTTTTATCCCAGTAAAAATTAGTAAGAAATCTCAGTGTAAAAATAGAAGCATTTCAGTAATACAGATGGATTTTGTATAGTCAAATTTATAACATTTAATTTAGTCTTTGAACATAAGGTTATTATAATTTTTGTAATTTTTTAAAAAAAATTTGGTTATGGGTGAATATGGCTTTTTGTTGTTGTTGTTGTTACAATGTATTTTTTCCGTACCTTATTTTGTTTGCATGGTTCCAGAAATGCTAGTACTTTCAGATATTTTGAAAGTTTAATTAATATCTTTGAAGTTTTCTTTAAAATGTCAACTATTTTGAGCATAATGTATAAAACGCAGCATGAACTCCACCCCTGCCAGCCACCCAATTCTGTCAGTTTCCACTACCAGGAACGTTTGATCTTTCTAAAGAAGAGAACATTCACAACACTGTGGAATGTATTCTTAGCAGCCGCTTTTGCCATTCTTCTCCCTTCAGAGTTAAATACTCTCAAAAAAAGAAATTTCTATTTTTAAATTAGTTGTAAATGTATATAGTACATATAGAAGTACACTATATACATTTTCATGTGTTTTCTTTTTATTTTTCTTTTTCTCTTTTTGTTTTTTTGAGACAGGGTTTTTTTTGTGTACACTTTGTTTTTATTTTTTTATTTACGTAATTTTTTTTTGAAATAGGGTCTCTTACTGTGTAGCTCTGGCTGTCCTGGAATTCACTGTGTAGACTAGGGTGGCCTTGAACTCATAGAGGTCCACCTGCCTCTGCTTCCTAAGTGCTGGGATTAAAGGCACGTGCTACCACTGACCAGCCTAGTAGTGTACACTCTTCTGAACATCTCTCCAGCCCCAAGTAACAAAGATTTTGATTGTAGTATGGCTTACAATTCCTTTCCTAAATTTATCACAAGTGTTAACCAATGTTGTCAGTTTCCTTTGCTAAAACAAGTATTGTTCTGGAAAGGAGACATTTGGTATCGCCTATGCATTCTTTCCCCTTAGCCTTTCTTTAATTTATTTTGTTGGTTTTAATTATTTGAGATTTATTTGATGTGTATGAGTGTTTTGCTTGCGTGTTTGTGTGTGTACTGCTTGCGTGCCTGGTGCCTGTGAAGATTAGAAGAGAGCACTGGCCCCCGGAACCGGAGTTAGGGGTGCTTGTGAGCCACCATGTGGTTCCGGGAACTGAACTTGGTTCCTCTGCAAGAATAACACATGCTCTTTACCCCGAGCCATCTCTCCAGCCCCCATATTTTGTTGTTTGGAGATAGAACCTTGTGTATCCCAGGATAGCCTGGAACTGGAGAGCAGCCTTAAATTTACAACCATCCTGACTCTTGCTCCTTCCCAAGTGCTGAAATACTTCCCAAGTGTGCGATAATCTTCACCCTATTCATCCTTTCTGGTTTTTGTTTGTTTGTGTATTTTGTTTTGTTTTTTGGTTTTTCAAGATAGGGTGTCTCTCTGTAGCTTGGGAACCTGTCCTGGCACTCTGTAGACTAGGCTAGCCTCAGACTCACCGAGATCTGCCTGTCTCTCCCTTCTGAGTGCTGGGATTAAAGGCGTGTGCTGCCAACGCCCGGCTCCTCCTTTCTGTTTTAAGACTGAGTTTCACCTTGTCCACTGGCGTCTTCGGCTCTTCCAGGCATTGTAAATATTGCTCCTTTGTAAACTGCCTTAACATTTTCTGGTGTAACTGCCAGTGAATGTTTGAAGGACAAGCACCTGCTTCCCTATACTGTCCCATGGAAACAGCCATTTAGTGTAGAGACCTTTCAACTAGCCCTGTTAGTCTCAGGAGGCCTTCATTTGATTTGCAGTGCAGGGATGTTGAAAATGGAGTATCTTGTAATGTAGTTCTCGTCGGGACTGGCAGTTGCTGCAACTTAGGGGCTGTTTACTGGTTGTGACATTTAAGAAGGCGTGGGCCTGGGGTTATGACCCGGTAGATACTGCTTGCTTAGCAGAGTCACGTCCAATGGTGCACAGCCCTGCCAAAAAGAAAAGGCTTGAAGGAAGCAATACTGATAAAGGTTTTGAAATTTTGACATATCGTCTCACTGTGTTTTAGCATAGGCTAGCTTTGAATTCCAGGGTCCAGTGATCTTTCTGAGTGCTGGGTCAATGTCAAGATGCCCAGAATTCGGGGGGAGGGAGGCAGCAGCAGCAGGGTGTGTTTTGAGGCAGGAGTTTTCCATGTTGCTTAGACTGACCTCAAACTCACTGTCTTCTTGCTTAAGCCTCCCGAGTAACTGAGATTATAGGCATGTACCACTGTGCCTGGCATGTTTAATGTAATTTCATTTATTTTGAAACTGGGTCCTGCAGTGTAGCCTAGGCTGACTTCAGACTTTGGTTTCTCTGACTTACCCTCCTGGCTTCTGGGATTATAGATGGGTGCTACTCCAGCTTCCACTGTAATGATGAAATACGTTAGCGAGTGTATACCGTGACACGTATTATAGTCCACTCCAGCTTCCTCTGTAATGATGAAATGCGTTAGTAATGTATACCGTGACACGTACTGTAGTCCACTCCAGCTTCCTCTGTAATGATGAAGTGCGTTAGTAATGTATACCGTGACACGTACTGTAGTCCCGGTACTCAGGATAACTATTTAACCCATGAGTTCAGGGCTGGTCCAGGCCGCAATACAGCAATGATGTGTCCCCTCCAAAAATTAAATAAGGACTATATGGACAGTGAGGTGGCTCAGCTGGTAAAGGTGTTTGCCACCAAGCCTGATGACCTGAGTTGCATCCCTGGCGCTTACATGGGGAAAGGAGAGAGCTGACTCCCTCATTGTCCTCCAACAACCACAAACCTGCTGAGGCTCAGGCCTGCCCCAACCCCCAGTAAGTATAAATAAATGTGAAATTAAAAGTGAGACTGCAGGGGGGCTGGAGAGATGGCTCAGAGGTTAAGAGCACTGGCTTCTCTTCCAGAGGTCCTGAGTTCAATTCCCAGCAACCACATGGTGGCTCTCAACCATCTGTACTGAGATCTGGCGCCCTCCTCTGGCATGCAGGCATACATGGAGGCAGAATGTTGTACACATAATAAATAAATCTTTAAAAAAAGAAGTGAGACTGCAGGGCAGAGTTGTAAAACCTTTATCGTTGCCATTGTCTCCTTCGAGCTTGTGTTTTCTTCCAGAGCTTACCCTCTAGGCTGACCCATAACCGCCATGAACGCTCATGTGCTCTCTGGTCCGTCAGCTGTGTGAAGCACTGCTTAGTAATTCTCATTTGCTCATATGGTTTATAGCGACTGAGAAGTTTACTTCATTCACATGAAAAGGGATATTTATTCTTATGTGGAGAAGCTTCTTCTGAAAACCTTTATATAGCCAGGCGGTGGTGGCACAAACTTTTGGGACACAGAGGTAGGTGGATCTCTGAGTTCGAGGTCAGCCTGGTCTACAGAGCGAGTTCCAGTACAGCCAGACCTGTTGTTACACAGAGAAACCCTCTCTTGAAAAATCAAGGGGGAAAAAAAAGAAACCCTTCCCATGTCATGAGTTACAACCCTTGTAAAATCCAGAGTATTAGAAGTACCAGTAATGCTTGAGGACTTGACGTCAATGGGGGGGGTTGGTGCTCATGGATGTGCAGTATGTGTGTGTGTCCAAGTGTACACGCCATGCTCAGATAGAGGACTCAGATGTCCTGCTCTCTTATTCTCTTGAGCCGTCTGCACTGGAGATGGTTTGTGTCAACAAGTCCCAGGGATCCTCCTGTCCTCTGCCCCCAATGTTACAGGTGCACATGTGGCCCCATCCTACATTTTTTTTTAAAATATATTTATTTATTTATTATGTATACAATATTCTATCTGTGTGTATGCCTGCAGGCCAGAAGAGGACACCAGACCCCATTACAGATGGTTGTGAGCCACCATGTGGTTGCTGGGAATTGAACTCAGGACCTTTGGAAGAGCAGGCAATGTTCTTAACCTCTGAGCCATCTCTCCAGCCCCCCCATCCTACATTTTATGTGGGCGCTGAACCCAGGCTTCATCTCTCTTCAGCCCTGACTTTTTTTTTTTAAGTTACTATTTTATTAGCTCTGATGTATTGCTTAATAGTGAATAAATGGTCATATTTTTAATATAGGAATTGAAGGTCATTGTGACAAAACACAGGACATAGTCCTTTGCCCCTGAAGTTTATTGATATTCTGAAATAACCATTTACTTCTTTTAAGATTGTTAATATCAGTTTCATATCAGAAATTTGTTATTGCCCAATGGTGTGGTTTTGTTATTTTAGTTGTTCAAGTAGTATCTCATTGTGGTTTTATTTATCCTTGAAGTTATTTTTTGTTTGTTTTATTTTTTCAAGACAGAGTTTCTCTGTGTATCCCTGGCTGTTATAGGATTCTCTTTGTGGACCAGGGTGACCTTGAACTCATGAAGATCCTCTAGCCTCTGCCTCCCAAGTGCTGGAATTAAAGGTGTGTGTCACCACCACCCGGCTAGTTAATTATATTTTTGCTTATTTTGTGTATATATATGTGCTCATGTCTGTACCCATGTCTGCACATGTGTTTGGAAGCTAGAGGTTAATGTTAAGTAACCCCAATTGTCTCTTACCACCTTCTTTTTAATATGGAATCTCTGTGTAGAGCACATTGGTTAGGCTAGACTGCATGGTGATCACATTCTGGGTGTCCTCCCGTCCTGCTCCACGGCGATGGATTGCAAATGGAACCATGATGCATTTGGCTTGTATTGGATGCTGGGGACTCATTTACTTACGCTTGCATTACAAGCAGCTTACCAGTGGAACCATCTCCCCTTCCTCCTTTATTTGGTTTCTTGAGATAGGGTCTCATGTACTCTCAGGCTGGTTTCAAACTGCTGTGTAGTTGAGGCTAGCCTTAGACTCTTGATGTTCATGCCTCCTAAGTGCTGGATATAGGAATGAGCATATTTGTTTTCTCGGGTCCTCACCAAAGAGTATTACAGAATGCATTTTTAGCAGAATTAGCCCAAATGTCAGTGAATCTTCATGAATAGGAGATCTGCCTCTGGATTCTTTTTGATCTTAAGTGATTTAAATTATAGAAGACAAGAAAATGATTTTGATTTCCCCCGCTTTTTCTCCTATATGCCAAACTCCTTAGTCCCCCATGGGAAAAAAATGTTGGTCACTGGATGTGGTGGAGGATGCCTTAGTACCAGGACTCAGGAAGCAGAAGCAGGTGGATCTCTTGAATTTAAGACTAGCCTCATCTATATAGTGAGTTCTAGGTCAGCCAGGGTTGTGTGATGAGAACTTGTCTTAAAAAAAAAAAAAAAAAAAAAAAAAAAAAAGAGGAGGAGGAAGAAGAAAGAAAGGTGTTGACATAGCCAGTGAAAGGAAGAACCAGCAGAGCAAGCAAGACGTACTGTCTGGTTTTGTGTGTCACCTTGACACAAGCTAGAGCCATCAGAGGAAGGAGCCTCAGTCTCTTTGAATTGTGCCACTACTGTCCGGCCGGAGGCAAAGTTTCTCACTGGACGTGGAGTTCATGGATTAGGCTATGCTGTCTGCACAGCACGCCTCAGAGATCTTCCTGTCTCTACCTCCCCAGTGTGTGTGTGTGTGAAGCCCTTTACCCACTTGACCCATCTGCTGCCCAGCATCAAGAATACTGAATACTGTATTTCGAGGTGAGAAGTAAGTGAAGTTAATCGTGGTATTTTACTCAATTCTGTGTTTGTAGGATTTGTCCTATCCAGCATTTTTAGGATGTTTATATGTAAAAATTTGAAAGCTAACTTGGAAAGAACTTACTATTTAGCAGTTTTGAACAAAAATTGTATGTATGCAGAAATTAGTTTAATATTAGTGTTTCAGAGTCAGGTGTGGTGGTGCACACCTTTAATCCCAGCACTGGGAGGCATAGGCAGGTAGGTCTTCTACATAGCAAGTGCCTGGACAACCAGGGTTACATAGAGACCCTGTCTTGAGCAAACCCTGGAGCCTCACACTTGTACATGCGCTAGGCCACACCACTGGACTGAAATGTTTCACTAGTTTGGAGCTGTATAACCTATGCTAGTAGCTCCTCTGTGCCTCATTTTTGCCATCTACAAAGTAAAAATGCTTTTTTTGGCTGAGGAAGAAATGAATTAATATACACAGACTGCTGAAAAGCCGTTATATAAGTACCATTTCATTTGTGAATGTATGCACAGTGCACAGAGTTGTTTTTAATTTAGTTTTTTAAAAAGATATCTCTTAATTGTATGTATGTGTAAGTACAGGCATACATTAGATTCCAGGTGAGTGTATGCATGCAGAGGACAGAAGAGCTGTCTGATCCCCAGGAGCTGTAGTGTGTGCCATTGTGAGTCATGGGTTCTCTGGAAGAGCTGCAAGTGCTCTTAACCACTGTGTTCTCTCTCTCCAGCCCTAAACTTAACTGTGTGTTTGTAACTCAAGTTGGTAGAGTGATTTTTTTTTTCTGGCACATACAACGTCCTGGGTTTGACCGTCAGTACTGCATAGATTAAACATGGTGGCACCTGCCTGTCAGCTCAGCATGTGAACTCAGAAGGTAGAAGCAGAGAAGTTCAGGGTCATCATCCTCAGTTACCTAGTAAGAAAAGAAGAGAGAATTACGTGGCCTGCATACTAATAACCCAAATAATTTTTACAGCTCAAGCACACACCATTTATTCATAAATCACAAAGATGCATTTTTCTAATGTTTCAAATAATTATAGTGAACTATTTCCAAAGAAGAGACACATGTTTTCAGTGGTGGCCATCAGCTGTGGCTTTCTCACCTGCTATTGAGTTTTTAATTTGAAACAACTTATTTGCATTTTCTTTTTTCTGAAAAATTTTAAGATAAAAATTAATGATTTTTATTTTATTAACACATAAAAAGCTTGTGTTTTTCCTCCAAGGTTGTAGTATTTGTTGAATGTACCCTTAATTTTATACACTTCCACACAAGGTCCCACCTTCTGATGTTGTTACATCAAAGATTATAAAATTAGAAGGTTGTAAGAGCAGAACTCTACCCCAACCCTATATGCTTTCCTTACCACCTGTATGGTTGTCACCCCGTTGTGGATGAGCAGTATGGATCAGAATGTAGTTCTCAGCTACTGCTCCAGTGCCTTCCTCCATGTTGTCTTGCTTCCTGCAATGATGATAATGAACTAACTTTCTGAAACTGAAAGGAAGCCCAGTTAAATGCTTTCTTGTATAAGCATTGCCTTGGACATGGTGTCGCTTCACAGTAATAGAACAGGGACCAAGACAGAATTGGTATCAGGGACTGGGGTGTTGCTGTGATAGGCCTGACCAAGCTGCTTGTTGGCCAAGTGTGGACTTTTGGACTGTGGACTAGAAAAGAGGTTGAATGCGTACGCAGGTAAATGGCCATCCTAGTAGGAGCATGGAAGGCAGCGGTGCTGAGAGCAGTAAATTTTGACAGATGAGCCCAGTTTCAGAAAGGAGCTTATAAGTAAGTGGCCTACAGACAATTCTTGTGATATTTTGGCAAATGTGATTGCTTTTTGCCCTGTCCAGAAAAGCTGACTGAAGTTAAATTGAAGATTTTAAGATAGCCTAATATTGACCTGTCATGTAGTTATTGGTAGTCACTCTTATGCAGATCCACAATGAAAAGGAGCCAGCTGGACAAATAGAAATACAAAATGTCCAGTTAGAGGAGAAAAGGTGTACTAGGAAGTAAAAAGGAGCACCAGGAAGTGTCATGGAACTAAGTCCAGTGCCCAAGGAAAAAGCCAAATACTAAATGGACTAGAGGGGTGTTGACCTCACTACCTTGCAATACCCTCTTGCAAGTGGGCATGACCCCCCCAAGCTAAGCTTTCACCTTGTGGAAAGGAATTAAGGAAAAGCTTAACCGGGAAGGAAACCACCAACAGCAGAAAGCTGATGCGGATGTAATCGGAAGAGGGGTCCAGGTTCCAACCCTAACAAGGAGGATCCAGTATAACTCTGGTTGGCCTGGGACTCACAACAATCTGATCAGTGCGATGCTGGGATTAAAGATGTGTACCACCATGCCTGACTTTGATATGATGTATTTTAATCATAATAAAATTTTATATTGCTTTCTGTAGCTGTCTTTTATCTCTCTCTATATTTTTGTCTTACCCATGTGATTGGAGGTCATAAGGTATTTTGTATTTTGGCTTTGATTTTAGCCCAGTTGGTAAAATACTTGTAATATGCACACAGCTCTGGGTTCAATCTCCAGGACTGCACAGACTGGGTGTGGTGGTGCACAGCTGTGATCCTACCGCCTGGGAAGTGGAAGCAAGAGGACTGAAACTGAAGGTCATCCTTGGCTATGTATAGCACGTTTGAGGGGCTGGAGAGATGGCTCAGAGGTTAAGAGCATTGCCTCTCTTCATAGAGGTCCTGCGTTCAATTCCCAGGAACCACATGGGGTCTGGTGCCCTCTTCTGGCCTGCAGGCATACACACAGACAGAATATTGTATACATAATAAATAAATAAATATTTTTTTAAAAAAAATATAGCACGTTTGAGGCCTACCTAGATTATTTGAGACCCTATCTTTTTTTAATGCATTAAGAGTACTAACAGTACATAATGTCTAATGTTTCCCATTTTAATAGTTTATACTCATTTAATGAAAGATTTAAACCATGAATTATTGTATAGGCAGTCCTTACCATCTGGTCTAATATATTTGTATCTAATTATAATGATTTAGTTAGGCAATACCAGTACCCTAGCAGTAAGCCGTTTGCTACCCTGGGCATAAAATTTAGGAGAACTTGGCAGTATTTTAAACTGCAAAACTATTAGCTAATAGTATATAAGATGTGTTTGTTTGTTTGGTTTTGTTTTGTTTTTGAGACAGTCTCATTACAGAACTTAACCCTGGCTGGCCTGAACTCACTACAGACTGTCCTTGAACTCGCATGCATCTACCCACCTCTGCCAGTAGCGTTTTAAGTTGTTTATGTCAGTTCGTTCTGTGTTAGCTTAAAAGCTAGCACAGCTGAGGTTCTGATTACTAACTTGTTTTAAAAATATTATAACCAGTATCCATATTTCTTTTTCTTTTTCTTTTTTTGCTTTTGCGAGACAGGGTTTCTTTGTGGTTTTTGGAGCCTGCCCTGGAACTAGCTCTTGTAAACCAGGCTGATCTCAAACTCACAGAGATCCGCCTGCCTCTGCCTCCCAAGTGCTGGGATTAAAGGCGTGCGCCACCACCGCCCGGCTAGTATCCATATTACCCATATTTCTTAATTCTGTGTTTGTATTCTTAACTCTGCATTTTAAGTCCAGAGGGGTTTTTTTTTTTTTTTTTTTTTTTTTTTTTTTTTTTTTTTTTTTTTTGGGACAGGGTTTCTCTGTAGCTTTGGAGCCTGTCCTGGAACTAGCTCTTGTAGACCAGGCTGGTCTCGAACTCACAGAGATCCTCCTGCCTCTGCCTCCCAAGTGGGTTTTTTGTTGTTGACTTGTTTTTTTGTTGTTGTTTTCTGTAGCGTTGGCATTTGAAGTTGGCACCGCACCTGCGCCATGCAGGTGCTCTACTACTGAGCTGTATTCCATTCCTAGCCCTTACTGAGTTTTTCAGTTGATAGACTTTACTTTTTAGTTAAGAAATTCCATTTTTAT
Source organism: Chionomys nivalis (assembly GCF_950005125.1). NCBI lineage: Eukaryota > Metazoa > Chordata > Mammalia > Rodentia > Cricetidae > Chionomys > Chionomys nivalis. The sequence goes on from NC_080107.1 coordinate 26,521,269, forward strand.
ATTTCTGGCTTCTGCCAAACACTTGCTAGCTAATCTTATTATGACCATCTATAGTGACATATTATTTGTGTTTTAATAAATAAAGCTTTCAAGCCGGGCGGTGGTGGCGCACGCCTTTAATCCCAGCACTTGGGAGGCAGAGACAGGCGGATCTCTGAGTTCGAGGCCAGCCTGGTCTACAAGAGCTAGTTCCAGGACAGGCACCAAAGCTACAGAGAAACCCTGCCTCGAAAAACCAAAAAAAATAAATAAATAAATAAAAATAAAATAAATAAATAAATAAATAAATAAATAAAGCTTTCCTGAAGATCAGAGGGCAAAGCAGCCACACTAGTTATAACAGCCATACAGGCCAGGGAGTGGTGGCACACACTTGGGAGACAGAGGCAGATGGATCTCTGTGAGTTCAAGGCTACCCTAGGCTACACAAGATTGATCCAGAAACAGATCCAGGTGATGGTGGTTCACATCTTTAATTCTAGTGTGTGGGAGTCATTCTTAATTACTTTTAATCCCAGCACTAGGGAAATAGAGGCAGGAGCAATATGGCTAGGCAAAGGAAGGAGTATAAAAGGGAAGAGACAGGAACTCACTGGAGTGTGGGATCTCAGGATTCGTGGAGACAAGATCTCACCCTTTTGGTCTGAAGATTTGGTACAGGTAAAAGTTATCTCTAGTGGATGGCTGCTTTGCTTTTCTGATCTTCAGCGTCAATATCTGTCTCTGGGTTTTTATTATTTGTGCTACAACCATCTTTGCTTTGGTTCTTAGAAATGTGTATAATTACTTCTTTGGATTATGCTGACATCTTTTATTGACCCCTGTTGTATCTGTGAAGTGATCATAATGTATCTGCTGCCTTCTTATATTATTCTTATATTATGCTCAACATTGTGTTTATTTTTGTTCTGTCAGGTAGTTATATCAATAGACCATCTTGAAGATCTTGTTAGCTTGGTCATAATTTTGATTTTGAAGTTTAGATTCTAAAGGACTCTTAAGAAGTGGCCTTTTGGGAATGTATGATGTATTCTGTTCACTTTTTCTTATTGGGTAGGCTGCCACAACAAGATGCCATAGTCTGGGTAACTTAGACAATAGAAATTAGTTTCTCAGTTCTGGGGACTGCAAGTCCAACGTCAAAGCGCCATGTCTGATGAGAGCTCTCCTTGGGTTACAGACTACAGACAGCAGTTTTCTTTTTTCTTTTTTCTTTTTTTTTTTTTGGTTTTTTCGAGACAGGGTTTCTCTGTGGTTTTGGAGCCTGTCTTGGAACTAGCTCTTGTAGACCAGGCTGGTCTCGAACTCACAGAGATCCGCCTGCCTCTGCCTCCCAAGTGCTGGGATTAAAGGCGTGCGCCACCACCGCCCGGCCAGACAGCAGTTTTCTAGTCTGCAGTGACTCTTCTAAAAAAAGAGGGCACTAACCTTGTAGCGCCAGGGCTTCATCCTTGGGGCTTTGCCACATCTCCAAATCGTGCCATACTGGATTTAGGGCGAGTTACATAGGAATTACGGGAGTGAGACAGAGCATTCAGATTTAAAGGCAGACAAGCCCCAACACTGTATGCTTTGCTAAATCACTGCTGAATTCCATGGAACTCCACCTTCCTGAGGACCTGTGCTCCAGGTCTTTTCTCTCAGTTCCTGTCTCTTGACTTCTCCACTGGGGCTAGTCTTGGCCTGGCATGTTTGTGCACAAAGTTGGGGCCACCATGAGGCTCGCTCCCCATTTCTCCTTCATCGCTCCTTCAGAGTCCTCAGAACTGCACAGCGTATTCCTCATCTCCCACACTGCTCGGCTCACTTTCTGTCTTACTCTAGCGCAGTTTGGTAGAGTAGCAGGTTCCTACCAGATCCTTTGTCCTGTTGGAAGAGAAGACCAGTCAAAATGGACTCTCATTTCAAACAGTAGGAGAAGCCTGAACGATGAGTTGTTTGGCGAAGCTCTTCTTTTATACAGTTCGTTTTCTATTACCGATACAGCCTGTTGTATTAAAAGTTTTATGGATAGACTTGGATGCTTTTCCAGTCCATGCTGTGAACATAATGGACTGTGTGGAGGAGACTTTGTTCCTTGTCGTTGTTGAGGGGATTGGTCTTAGGATATTGTTAGACTCTTTGTGCACTCTTTCATGGCGTATTTGAGGTTTTCTATGTACAGTAATCAAAGCCTGGTGATGAAGTGTTATGATTACACCCACCAAACTCTGGTAGTTAGCATTTAGTCCCCAGGCGGGCTCTTTGAGCTCTCCCTCTGTGCGCTGGACCTGGGATAATATAAGATGCAGCTCTAGCACTGGGCAGAGTGGCATGCTGGAGAAGAAAGGCTTTTAATTATAATATTTAAAATTTTTCCAGGAGTTTAAAATATTCCTAAGTACATAATTTAAATGTTACTTAGTTCACTTGAAAATGAAGTCCATTTTGGCAGGCCATTATAAAGTCTTCACATTTTATACATTTTAAAAGAATAATTGTGAGTCCTATATTTATACAGAGTAAACTAGGCCTGATGGAATATTCAAATCAGAATACTTCCATTTCCTATCCATTTGGGATTCAAATCAAGTAAAGAGTATTTTCTTTCTGGGTTTTTTTTTTTTTTTTTTTTTTTTTGTACTATGGTAGGCTTTTGGGCTGTATCAGAATAAGCTCTGTACCTGTTTGTAGCACATGGCCAAAAATGAAAAAATAATCATGAAAAGTTGTGTTGTAGCAGAATGCATTAGATCCCAGGTTAAACTTGATCTATTGATTTATTGAGCAGCAAATGTATTATATATAGAGGTAGTCAACAAAGTAGATAATGATAGTGCTAACTTTTCAGATAAATGAGAAAGGATAGATTCTTCTATGGGATGGTCTTTCTGTACTCTGTGAATCTGTATTCCTCTCATTAATATCAAAAGCTGTTTGACCAATACCCAGGCAGAATAAGTTTAAGTGGAACAATCAAGCGAGAACTCAGATGAGGAAGGGCAGAGTCGGGGGATGTGACAGCCCAGCTGCCGGAGCAGAAAGATGTACTAGATCACAGCTAAAGCCAAGAGCCATGTGGCGATACATAAATTAATAGACATGGGTTAATCTAAAAGTAGGAGCTAGTTAGCAATAAGCCTGAGCAATAGGCCAAACAGTTTGTAATTAATATTAAGCTTCTGTGTGATTGTTTTGGGATTGGGTGACTTTTTTTTTTTTTTGGTTTTCGAGGCAGGGTTTCTCTGTAGGTTTGGAACTTGTTTTGGAACTCACTCTGTAGATCAGGCTGGCCTTGAACTCACAGAGATCTGCCTGCCTTTGCCTCCCAAGTGGTGGGATTAAAGGTGTGCACCACCCAGCCTGGCCCTGAGAAAGGACAGATTCTTAATGTTGGAGCTGCTTAACAAATTTTGTGACAATTTCTATTCCTGGCTTATACTTTATACTAAATAAGGTTCAGAATTGCATATGACGAATATACATATAAGTCAATGTCATATGTATATACATATGACAAATATGCATACATATAAGTCAGACTTATATGTAAGAAAGAAATAATATACATACAAAAGAGAATATAGGTAAATATTTAATTTTTAAGTAATTCAAACTTTAGGGCATATTATAAAAAGGAAAAGTGGTTGGTTCTGTCATGCTTAGGTGAGTAAAACTCTTAGGCAGAGGAAGGCTATTGTAGTATGTGTGATTTAGTCTTCACCCTGAGGATAATGGGACATACATGAGAAGTCCTTTGCTCTCTGAGGCCTTGCCTTCTCCTGTTGTCACCTGCATGAGTTCACAAACAGACCTGGAGCCACAGATACCCTGTTGCCACATGATATTGCTGTTGAAGCTCTGTCTTTTTTTTTTTTAAATTTTATTTATTTATTATGTATACAATATTCTGTCTGTATGTATGCCTGCAGGCCAGAAGAGGGCACCAGACCCCCATTACAGATGGTTGTGAGCCACCATGTGGTTGCTGGGAATTGAACTCAGGACCTCTGGAAGAGCACGCAGTGCTCTTAACCGCTGAGCCATCTCTCCAGCCCCTGAAGCTCTGTCTTAAGTGCTCTGAGTGTTTGCTCACCAGTAAAGCTCAGGGTAATCTAGGATTCCGCTAGGGCCAGTTGGGCGTTATCTTTAAAGCTCTTTGAGTTTGTGTTCTCGTCTGCAGCTGTGTAACACGTTGTAGCATCATAGAAGAGCATCCAGCATAGCACTCGTTCATTCACGGGATGGTGTTGATATCTGCTGCAGCCCTTAGGTACTGTTTGATGTGCTAGAAATGATGATAGAGAACAGGAAATCCTGCTGTAGTAGAAGAGGAGGTAGAAGGAACAGACAAAGAGTAACATTTATTCTCTTAAGCAGCCATAGAATGGCCTATGTATGACGTCCTACCGATCTTTTTCAAATAGGATTTCCCAGGCTGACCGTGATCTTCCTGCCTCAGCCTCCAGAGTGCTGGAATTATACACAAGTGCTACCATACCTTAAATGGTAAAATTAAATAAAAAATTTTAATCCTTTTCATTTTAATACTTGGTTTATGTGGGGCATGAATATGACCAGTATCCATTGCATAGCAAAGACACGGAGTACTGGATAGATTTTAAGCCACCCTTTGCTGATTTATTTATCATTTATTTATGCATGTACTCTCTACCTACCTCAGATTGGCATGGAACTCACTTTGAAGCCCAAGATGATCTTGGCTCTTACCCTTCAACTTTAGCCTCCAAGTGCTAGAATTATAGGCATGAGTCACCATGCCTGGCTTACTAGCCACTTCTCGCTACCTTTTTTAGGGGCTCTGGTATTTATCTGCTTCACCCCCTTCTCTTCCCCTTTCTCTTCCCGCTCTCTTCTGAACATGCACACACATGCATAATGGTATATTATGCAACTGTTAAAATAATGGTATAAGACAGTCCCAGAACAGGGAAGTAGGCACGGATCCCACCCGTAACCAAGACACTATCTGCTGTTGATACCTCCTGCAATGGGAAAATCAGTTTTCTTATTCCAGTGTCTCTGGGTGTGTCAGCCACACTCCAGGGCAGGCCCTATGCCCAGGAGCCAAAATATATAAATTCCTTGTTTTTTGTTTGTTTCTTTTGTAGATGTTGTTCAGTTTTGGCCTTTTTTTTTTGTCTTTGGCTTGTTTTGCGGGTTTTTGTTTGCTTGTTTGTTTTATTATTCTGAGAGAGAGAGAGGTAGAGATAAAGTTGGTTGGGTAAGGAGGTGGAAGGATCTGGAAGGAGTTGGGGGAGGGGAAATATGATCAAAATACATTGCATGAAAAATATTTAGTTAAGAACAACTTTAAAAAATAAAATGTTGATATAGATATATATTTATGAACATGGGGCAATTTATTTATAACTGGAAACTTAGGAAAGTTCTCATTAGCCTGTTCATGATGCTAATGACAAATGCTTTGCTGGTCTTCGTTTCCAGGAAGAGGGTGCCATTAGTGTCACTTTGTGTCTCTTCCTCCCTTTCTGTGTTCTCTTCACCTCTGGGGCTCGAAGTAGCAAGCCCACGGGGCCAGTGCACTTAACGCTCCTACTGGTATTAGAAGTCATGGCATTCTTTGTAATGCTTCTCTTGCTTATAACATAACTAGTGGGTAAGTGTGAGAGCAGCCAGCTCTTCTTGAACCATCTTACCAGAGTCTTTCCTGAACCACGGAGTATTTACTTCTCTGTAGAGTCTTATTCCTGCAGGGAGAGGTCTGCTCTTGGCTCACGGTAGCAAGCCCATGCACCTAATGCTCTTCAGTGCTGCTGGGGCTCAACCCTGGGGACCTGCACATGTTAGGCAAGTGTTCCACTACTGAGCCATGTCCGCAGCCCTTGCTTCGGCTTTTTGAAACAGGCATCTCACTCTGGCCTGGGACTCCTGAGTACTCCAGGCTGGCCTCCAGCCTTCTGCCCTGAGTTGAGGTCACAGGTCTGCATCAGCACACGTCACAGGTTTTTTTTAAAGAAAGTTCCAGTGATTAGCTGAGGTGAATTGTATTCTATGTAGTTTTCTTTTCTACTTGCAAAGTAAAGCTGCCCTCTAAGCCCGGTGCTTTTGTCTTCTAGAAATTATTCCTTGTTGTAAAAAAGCCTACTCTAGAGTCCCTGCTGTCCTTCCTGCTTATTACTGTGGCACCTGGGATGGATGTTTGTGTGTGCTAGTTTTGAATTATTTATTAAAAAGGTCGTTAAAATCAATCGTTCTCATTTTGGCCTCAAGCATGTTAGACGAGACCTCTACAACTCTGTTCTGTACTGTCAGCCCATAAAATGTTTATAAATTGTGAGCTTTTGTATTTAGTTACTAGCAAAAAAAAAGTTGTATCCCTTCATATTGAAATTTTATTAAAATTTTATACAGCCTGGATGTGGCAGTTCCTGGTTTAATCTCAGCATTGGGGAGGCTTTTGTAGGAAAATCATTAGTTTGAAGTCACCTGGACTTCATATTGAGATGGTCTCAGAAAAAAGTTAATATAGTTAAGTGCTGTGACTCAGGCATTATTTCTGAAGATGTCCTTAGTCAGATGGGGAGTTCAACTTTGCTTTCATCATGAACTATTCCAGATTACATAAAGGACTTTGAGAATAAAACTTCTGGCTACATACACAGTATACAATTAATAAACAGAAGACTGCTATTTTGGTTGTTTGACCTCTAGTTTAACGTTTTATCATTCTTATGCATGTTTCTCACTTTTACTGTCTGTATTAAACCCTGAAGAGGATAATGGTGTTTTTATTTTTTGTTTCTGCCTTTTACTTACTTATTTTCTTATTTGCTGTTTGAAAACTTTAGGTTAAGAAAAAGTAGTCAATTTGGCATTTGGGAGACGGGGGCAGGACAGTTAACTCTGAGATCAGCTAGTACAGTATAGTGAGTTTGAGATCAGCCTGGGCTGTATAATGAGGACTGTCTCAAAAATGGAAAAAAAAAACCCTTCATTTATTAATAATGGTGGAAATGTAAGCTATTATAGGTATATTTAAAAATCAGAGTTGCCATATAACCCAGGGTTTTTGTTGGCTGTGTCACAGAGGAATGAAAACCTCTATCACAGAAAAACTCAGACATGAATGCTGATAGCAGAAATTCATTTTCTATTAGCCAAAAAAGCAAATTCAGTAAAAGATGAGAAGATGAATAAGATGGGAATATCCGTACAATAGAATGTTACTCTGCTGTAAAAGCAAACAATATAGATACATGCTTGACATGGATAAACTTGAAAGCATCATACTAAACACAAGCAAGTCACCAAGAACTACATCTTATAAGTCTCCTGTGTGCAAAGGCCAAAGAGGCAGAGATGTAGAGGCAGGAATTTGGTATAGGAGAGAATGGACATGACTATCAGTGGACTACAGATTCCTTCTGGTTTTGTTTGTTTGCTTCTTTTGTTTCCAAACTCTTAATATCTTTTTATATTATGTATATAAGTATTTTACCTGCTGTATTTGTAGCCAGAAAAGATTCGCTGGAACTGAGGTTACAAACAGTCAGGAGCTGCCATGTGGGTACTGGGAATTGGACTTGGATCTTCTGGAAGGTCAGCCAGTGCTCTCAACCGCTGAGCCATCTCTCCAGCCCCCACTACAGATTTCTTTTGGGAAAATGAAATGTTTTAAAATTAGTGGTGATGGTTACATAAGCAAGTAATTACATTAATATTGTTAAATGAATGAACTATATTATGAAGTGAATTTCATTTCCATAAAGATACTTTAAAAACTTTATGCAAATATTGTAAGTCCTCTAATTCTTAGCTTCTTTTTGAATCATCATTTCTGGTCCACACAAAGCGTTATGTCAAGAGACTCATATATCTGTACATCATTTTATATGGGTTGTTTTCAGAATCTCCACTGTGTAAGTTTTCTATGTTTAGTATTTTACTCATCAATTTCCATCTTTGGTATTGAAAATAATATTTAATTGAACAGTTCAATGCATTAAGATGATTATCTAAGAGGCTTGCATCTAAGCCTGGCAACCTGAGTTCAATCCTTGGAACTCACATGGTGGGAGATAATGACTCCCACCTACACACATGAGCAGTGGGTATACATGCTTGCACACACATGCATGCCCACACACATGTACACATTTGCATACACTCTGATAAATAAATGTGAAATAAAAAGGAAGGTGTTGCATATTTCCTTGTACGATGATATATTTTAAAAACTATGTTCCAAATTAGGACTGGTATAGTTCACGTCATTATAGTTAAGTTGGCCCTGGCAGCACATGTCTATAATCCCAGTTCTTGGCAGGGTGAGGCTTTTTAAAAATATTTTTTCCTTAAGATTTTTTTTTTTGCTTTAGATTTATTTATTTTATATGTATGAGTGTTTTGCTTGCTTGTATGTCTGTGTATCGTGTGCTTCCTGTAACTGGAGTTATAGACAGTCATGAATCACCATGGGGTGCTGGGGATTGAACCCAGGTCCTATGAAGAATAGTGAGTGCTCATAATCCCCAATTACCCGAATTCCAGGCCAGCCTGGGTAACAGAGTGAGAGACCTTGCTTAAAAACAAAACAGAGCAAACAAGCAAAAACCCAAACCTCAAAAATACACAAAAATAAAACTGTTAGTAGAAGTGTGCTCTTTTCTGAAATTCTTCTGTAGTTCTCTACCTTTGAGTGGAGAAGAGGTAAATTCTTAACTGTTGTCCTTCATTGGTATCTTAATGTGTTTTAAAGATATGTTCTAATTTGGTATATGTTAATATATCTTACAGAAAAAGCCACGAATGAGTACAACACCACAGAAGACTGGAGTCTGATTATGGACATCTGTGATAGGGTTGGAAGCACTCCCAATGGGTAAGATGGTCACGGGTAAGCAGCTTGGTTAGCTGGTGTCTAGACAGTGGAAAATTGAAAGGATGTTGACAGGCTGGTTTTAATGGTAGCTTTATTTAAATCTGCTCTGTAACTGCTTACTTAACTAGCTGTTTGGTTCAGGGAGATAGAAATAAAGAGATCAGTGGGCTAGATTTTGTATTGACTTTGTCCTGAGAAACAAAGGCAGTATTGGACTGAAAACCTGATCAGTATTTAGGTGCAGATATAGATAGCTAAAGACTTTGACAGCAGGGCCGCATGCTAATCAGGAATACAGTGGCCATGGGTGGGGGGTGGATTTCCCTGTGAGGTGGACTTTTAGGTAGCCTTTCTAAATATAGTACATAACACGAGGATAAGACCGAACTTGTGAAAAAGAACGCTTTTGTACAGGCACAGCTGTGCCGGTTTTCTCCAGCAGAGGGTGGTTGTGCTGTGTGCGAGCATCCGCTTCCATAGCACATTCACGTGTGTGGGGAGCCTTGTAAGATGACGTGTCACGCTAGCTCTTTTCACGATGAGAGTTTGCTGATGGACAGCTCAGTCTGTCTGGAGAAACAGCCATCTCTGGTACAGTTCTCTATGTTGACTAGCTTTGTGGTGAAGTGATGTTTCTCTTATTATTGGAATATACAGTTTTATAACATTTGTGAGCCACAGTATACAAAGTCACAGAGATTTGATAAAGATGTCTGTAGAATTTTATTTTTAAAGCTGTTAGTAATACCTCGTATTTTTAAATTTTGAATTAAAACTCTCAAACAATTCTTAACTTTCTCCATTTTTTTTTTTAGAGCAAAAGATTGCCTGAAAGCCATAATGAAGCGGGTGAACCATAAAGTCCCTCATGTCGCTCTGCAGGCATTGACTGTGAGTGGACGCCATTTCAGCTGACCCTGTTAAGTGCTTTCACTTCAGTGACTGAGCCAGAACATCTGATGTTTATGTATTCATTTTTATTTTAATTGATAGCTTCTTGGGGCTTGTGTGGCAAACTGTGGAAAGATATTTCATTTAGAAGTATGTTCCCGTGATTTTGCAACGGAAGCACGTGCTGTGATAAAAAATAAGGTAAATTTTAAATAAAAAAGAAGTTTAAATCATTATACAATAAATGTACTGTGCATTGTTTTAATTCTGTGTAATAAAGTTTCATTACTAATGAAAGCACTATTAAATAAGTTAAAATTTCTCGTCCTTCATTTTTGATAGTCATAGCGCCTAGGCTGTTTGTTTTCTTTCGTGTGTGTGTGCATATATGTGAATATACAAGGTATCCATCTTTGTATCCATCTTCATGTATATGTATATACATACACACATACACACACACACACACACACACACACACGTATATGTTATTGGTATGAGCTCATCTTGGCTCAGGCCCGGTCACTGCTTTGACCATTTTTTGTGTAGACTGCCTTGTTTATTTTAACTATTCTTGAAGCTAGGCTTTGTCAGGGTCATGCAGCTAGAAAGCGGTGTAGTTGGGATTCAGATCTGGGTGCCTGTGACTCTTGACTCCAGACTTTGCCACTGTTCTGTACTGACTTCCACTGGAGTTGGTGAAGGAAGGGAAGCTTCATGTGAGAGCAGAGTGGGTGCCCCTTCTCTGCAACACAAGCTCTGAAACACTATTCCTCAGGTTGATGTGAAAATCGTAATGTCATAGTGAGAATGTTGAGATAACAGAGCGAATAGCCTTTAGTACACAGAAGTCTTTTGAGTAAGAAGTATTCTGAAAGGGTGATTTGTTTTTCCATGAAGCTATTCTATCTGAAAATGTGAATAAGGGCCTGTCAGTGGCTCAGCTAGTTCAGAACTTACTGCTCTTTGCTGGTGTTTATATACTTACAGAGAAATTCGGTGGTGATTCTCTGTCAATAAAGTTCAATTGTTTTCATTTATTTTTTGAGTGTATGTGTGTGCATGTGCTCCCGTGCTCATACCACAGTGTTTGTGGAGCTTAGAGAACAGCCGTGGGAGTTGCTTCTCTCCCTTGACAGTGTGGCCATGGGGTCAAACTCAGATGTCAAGCTTGGCAGCAAGCACTTTTATCTGCCAAACCATCTTGCCAGCTCGCTTATTAACTTAAGTCCTTACTTTAGCTACATGGGAGTTTTTTGTTTGTGTTTATCTTTTATTTTTTTTTGGTTGCTTTATTCCTTTTTCTTTGCCACTTTAAAAGGCTCATCCTAAAGTCTGTGAGAAACTGAAATCTCTAATGGTGGAATGGTCAGAAGAATTTCAGAAGGACCCCCAATGTAGTCTGATAGCTGCAACTATTAAATCTATGAAAGAAGAAGGAGTGACATTTCCTGCAGCAGGGTCCCAGGTGAGAGGCTCATCCAGACCGTGGTTTCCCTCTGCTGTGTGAAGGTGCAGAGCTCATAGAAAAGCCAGCAAGGAATGTGGGTTGGTGTGCGTGTGTGTGTGTGCGTGTGTGTGCGCGCACGCGTGCATGCTTGTGTGTGCATGTGCGTGTGTGTGTGTGAAAGCAAGGGATAGGAGAGTGGTGGTCAGAGGACGACTTGTGGGGTTGGTCTCCTCCTTCCGCTGTGTGGGTCCTGAGGATATAACTCCCATCAGGCTTACGCCTGACTGGGCGGCAGGTAAACACCTGCTGAGCCATCTTGCTCTTAGCAAGGAATATCTTATTGTCTGCATCCCCTGAGAGCCTACTTATTGTAGTACTTATGTAGTATACGTTTAGTAGACATCTTGTTTTTCAATAATTTTCTTCTACATATCAGAAATTTCAGAAGTAAAAATACAAATAATATAGCTAGTGCTCCTCTAAAGTCTGGAATCTTGTGAGAAATGTAGGGTGTTCCGGTCAACCTTATGTTTAAGAAATAATGATAAGGTGCTAGAGAGATGATCCACGGGCAAAAATGCTTGCTTTTTTTTGGGGGGGGGGCATATCTGATATGGCCCGAGTTTAGTTCCAAAAACCCATGTAAAAATGGAAGACAAGAACCAGCTCACAAAGTTATCTTCTGACCTAACACACTAACACACATGCACCCTCAACCCACAAGTTAAATGTTTAAGAAGAATTTATGGTAAATTTGAAAGAAGGCCATATACGTAGAACAAATTACTACTGACTGATGGATGAAGACTAGATGCTGTCTTAGCCCCAAGAAGAAAGCAGGACTACAGATTCAGACAGTGATGACATAGAGAGGAAGAATTTTGAGATTTGAATGTGTTGTGTTAGGTAGAGTGGAAATAGAAGAGATGGTGGGAAGGGCTGCTGTGAACAGATTCGTGGAGTTAAGTGTGGCCTGTTAACAAGTGAGCATGCTGGGGTTGACATACTAATGTGCTCGGTGGAGCTGCAAGACTGGGACCCATCTGCAGAGGTAAGGGTGGCTAAGTATTCCGGTGAGTCATAAAGAGCAGGCAGTCTGTCCTTCTGCATGCCATTCTCAAAAATGGGTGTTAAAGAACTGTTGATGTCCAGAGTCCTGGACACCTGTCTTAGGTGCCATCAAATTCAACAGGACCCTCTCCAGTCTTCTGCTGAGTCTGCAAGGTTGCTCCTCTCCAACCATGGGTATTCTTTTCCTGTCAGAGCTCTGAGCTAGTAGCTAGCTCCTGAGTGCCTCTCCCTGAATAAGAGACCTTCAGCAGTTGAGGCCAGGAAGTGGTATCTGTTCGTTCTCTAAAAATCGTCGGTACTTCCTTTATGCCCAGTTCTGTCAGATACTTAGATTGATGTAAAATATTAGTCATCTTGTGTGTTTATAATGTTTTCTTGAAAACTGATGTTTAGTGTTAATGTTTAAAACAATTGCTTAAATGATCATAAAGAACCTCACTTTTAAATGGAGCTGAGTTTTCAGTATTATCAGTGTTTTAATTAGCATTGCATGTAATTATAGAGCTTGTGCTTCTTTGAAAGGATAGTTGTGCTCATTTTACTCATACGCTTGCAGACTGTCGCGGCTGCTGCCAAAAACGGTGCATCATTGAACAAAAACAAAGAAGATGAGGACATAGCTAAAGGTAAGTGATAAAATGCAATAATTTGTGCTGCTCAAAATAGCTTTACCAAGATATTTTCCTGAAAGAAAAATTAAAAAAAGACTATAGACTTAGTTCTACCTCAAATCTAAAGCTGTAGGGTCTTAAAAACCAGTGACATGACACAAGATGAATCTAACTCATTTTATTTTTCAGTAACATATATTTAATGTTCTACCTTCAGAGAGTTACATTTCACCTTTTCTTAATGCCAAAGTTATGACTCAAGCACAGAAATATGTTCGTGGTTTGTCCTATATGGAAAGCTACCCATATTATAATGTCACAATCTGTTTGCTATAAAAATAATAGCTGCTGTATATTACAGGCTGTGATAATAAGGCATGAGCAGAAATGTTATTTTAAAAATGTTATGTGTCCCTGTCCCCTCATGAATTTAACCACTTAGCATTTGTTTGGACAGGCTTGATGGCATATGCCTAGAGTCCCAGCATTTGCTAGGTGGAGATGAGTGCCAGGAGTTAAAGGCCACTCTCAGCTACTTAGGGAGTTCAAGGCTAGATGAGACCCTGTCTCGATAAAATGAAAATGCTTGCTTGATTTATTGCTAAGTATAAAATTGTTATCTAATATTTTAAAACATCTTTAGATGTTACAATTAATTCTGGATATGTTTCCTATTTATTTTTTCCAACTAGCTATTGAACTGTCATTGCAAGAGCAGAAGCAGCAGCATGCAGAGACAAAGTCTTTGTATCCGCCTGTAGACATTCAGTTAAATAATAAGACTGCGCGGAGAGTCAGAGCTTTATATGACTTTGAAGCTGTTGAGGACAATGAGCTCACCTTTAAACATGGTGAGATTATTACCATTTTGGATGACAGGTATGTTTTATATGTTTATTTGTGGAACATTCTGAAAACAGTATAGTATCTTTAGCTGAGAACCAGGAGTATTTAGGTTTTTACTTTTAGTCAGATAATCCAGTCTTCTCTTACTCGTTTCTTGGAGAATAGACTAGGTAATGAGAACCTTGATGAGAGCCTTCGAAAGTCACGCTCCATCAAAAGTCTTCACATACAGCTGCTCTATTCCTCCCACAATTCCTTTATCTTTTAAAATTTTAAGGAAAAAAATAGATTGATCTGTCTTGAGCCTAAATTCCGTTCTTTGGTTTGTTTTTTGTCTTTTGAGACAGGTTCTCACTGGGTAGCCTAGGCCGTCCTGGTCTCTAAGGCCTCCAGTCTCAGTGTCACAAATGTTGAGGTTGTAGAGAGTGCAGACGTGTGTGTGTGTGTGTGTGTGTGAGCTTTACTTTTAAGACAAGGTGACCTGGTCTGCTGAGCTGGCTCAGTGGTCGGAGCTCTAGTCTTATGACCTGAGTTTAGTCTTTTGGGCCCACATGCTGGAGGGAGAACTGCCTCTTGTAGGCTGTCCCCTGACCTTCCCGCACACATGCACAAATAGATAAATAAATGTAATAGCTCTTTCAAGTTGACGAAACTTTGCAGCAGTGAGACCAGACAGCTGTGAACAGAGTTGCTGTGAACAGAGTTGGCACATGTACCTGCTTTCCATTCTAAATAACACATTGAGGATATACTAGTCAAGGAAAGATAGGTAGTTTTCATTTTTAAGTAAATTTATTTGTGTGCATGCATGCATAAATGTGTATGTGCCCCCCCCATTTACCACCACTGTGTGCACGTGGAAGTCAGTACAGTTTGCAAGAAGCAACCTTCTACCATGTGGGTTCTGGGATCGAACTCAAGCTGTCATGCTTGACTTTAACCTGCTGAGCCATCTTGCTGGCCCTAGTCTAGCCTATTTTTAAGTGGATAGATACATATGGTTTTGCTTTGCTGCTGTAAGTATTTATAGAGAAAATGTTATGTAATAGACAATTTATAATAAAAAATGAATGAGGACACAGTTCTGTTTTTGTGAAACTTAAGTAAGGGAGTTAAAATAACTGTGTAGACATTGATATGCAGGACAGTACCTGGTGATACCATGACTCAGGCCATAGAGAATCAGTTTACATTTGGTGTAGATTTGTGCTTTAGGAGGCTTGCTCAGGGACCACTTTACTTCAGATGAATCTTAATGGCAATTTTTTTTTGTTGTTCCATGTTTTTCATTGCCAAAGACTGAAGCCAGGCCTCATCTAGTCAGAGTAGTGTTTTGCTACTGTGTTGTATCCCTAGCTCCTTGGGTTGACTTTGAAAAAGTTTGTAAGATACTTAAAGGAGTCTGAGCATTAAATGGAAGGGTTGATTAAAAAGTAAAAAAGAAACTTTAAGAAAAAGATTAGAGCTGGATGTGGTAGTGCACACCTTTAGTCCCAGTACCTGGGAGGCAGAGGTAGGCAGATTTCTGTGATTTCAAGGCCAGTATGGTATGCAGAACCAATTCCAGGATAGCTAGAGCTACACAGAAAAACCCTGTTTTGAAAAACAAAAAGAAAGAAAGAAAGAAACAAACAAAGAAATGGAGATGATTGGGATATCACTGCAGTTCTGGGTTTATTGCTTAATTGTTCGTGGTAGACATAGTGTTCTCTTTTTTGTTCTTGTTTCTTGTTTTTTTGTTTTCTGAGACAAGGTTTCTGTAGTGGGAGCTGCAGGCTGTGTTCCTGCCACCCAGCTCCCAGCCTGGCTAGCTTATGCTCCGAAATAACAACACACAAACTGTATTCTTTTAAACACTGCTTGGCCCATTAGCTCTAGCCCTTACTGGCTAATTCTCATATCCCGATCAACCCATCTCTAATAATCTGTGTAGCATCAGTCTTACGGGGAAAGATTCAGCATGTCTGACCTGGCGGCTTGCTTTATGGCGTCTGGCCGGGAGAGGGGAGCATGGCCTCTGCTCCAGAGAGCAGAGCTGTCGAGTCTGAGCTCACTTCCTCTTCCTCCCAGCATTCTGTTCTGTTTACTCCACCCACCTATGTTTTAACCTATGAGGGCCAAGCAGTTTCTTTATTACTTAACCAATGAAATCAACAGATTGATATATGACACTCCCACATCACTTCCCCTTTTTCTGTTTAAACAAAAAAAGGAAGGCTTTAACTTTAACATAGCAAAATTACATATAACAAAACAGTTATCAAGCAAGAATTACAGTTACAATATTTATATCTATTTTATCTTTTATCATAACAATGGAAAACTATAACTATCTATCTATTCTTCAACTCCATCAAAGACTCCAGAAGAATACAATATTACCTAAGCAAACAAAAAGTAAGCAATTTTCAAAATTCTAGAAATGACAGAGACATCTCGCTGCCTGTACAGTCACCCAAAGTTCCTCTGTACCGTTGGGGCATCCATCTTCAGCCTTCAGGCCCATAGTATCCAGAGACGTTTCCATGAAGCAGGAAATTTCAAAGGCAGTTCAGTCACTATCTGCTGTGTCCTGCAGAATGTCTCGCAGACTCTTTCATAAATCAGGAACCCCGAAAGATCATCTCACCTTTAGGCAAGTTCAGCAGTCCTCTCTCTGTGGGTTCTTTGTGTCCAGTTTATGCAACAGTCCAGGCAAGAGCAGTTTCTTGCCCAAATGGCTATCAAACTCCATAAAGTGCCTCTTCGATGCCCATCTTCTTCTTGAAGTAGATTGGTGCTGCCAGGAGCAGAGTGTCTCATTGTCATGAAAAACCCTAAGTTATTAAAACATTTAAAATGCCATATTCTATAATCTTTGAAAGATATGAAGAATGCCTATCTAAACTATATCTATGTACATCTAGAAAATCTAACTAACATGACTACAAACTTGACTATTATTAATGATTATCCATTAACAACCTATATACATTACATTTTTAAATGAACTACACAATCACAATACCTTAATCAATATCAGAAACATATATACATATAACAAAGTTGACCTTAAATTTAAATCACTAAAGCAAAATCCATATCAATGTAAATTATTCACACCTATATCGTATCCCCCTTTAAATGTAAAAGAACATTTATAAACAACCTCCTGACATATCTGTAAAACTGAGCATGCTTATATCCATGAGCCAGTAAGCTGTCTGTGTTGTCTCCCTCTTCCCCCATTCTCCTGTTTTGGGGAGACAGGGTTTCATTGTTTTGCCATTTTGTCCAGACTGGCCTTGAACTCCTGGGCTCAAGTGATCCTTCCCAGGTAGTAAGAACTATAGGCATATGCATCACACCTAGCTTGCAGGAACCTAGAGTAGTTGTTCCTTACGGGCCTTCTAATCCAGAATTGTTGCTATTCAGTCTTTTGTTTGTTGATTTGTTTGTTTTTTGAGACAGGGTTTATCTGTGTACCCCTGGCTGTCTGGGAACTCACCCTGTAGACCAGGCTGACCTCAAATTCAGGGATCCACCTGAGTCTGCCTCTTGAGTGCTGGGATTAAAGGCGTGCACCACCACCACCCTGCATTATTCAGTCTTTTTATTGTTGAGAGATTGGGAATGACCTGGAATGACCTAAAAAGTCCATCTTCACAGAAATGAGTAAATTAAATATAATGTGTACTTCAATAGAACTTTGAAAGGAATGAGCAGGTTCCAGAAGTAGTAATCTATAAAATTTTAAAAACTTCTAACAGTAGTAAACTAAAAGGCGCTCTGTGGAGTAACACATGTCTCCATATGAGTGTCGGTTTAGCTGTCTGCTTGTGAAAGGGTGGAAAAGGTGGGGGGAGCTGCTGTCTAGCTTGGATGCTGCTACTGTAGATGGAAGGATTTGGGCTTGGGGCTTAGTCATGGAAAACTGCTTTAAAATTTAGTAAGGGGATATAGATTTTCTTTGATTTGTATTTTTTTTTAAAATATCTTTCCATTAATTTGTGAAGAAAATGATTTCTGCCGTGACCGTGCAGGTATTACAGGCGTCCCCCCCTGTGCTGCTCTAAGAGAACAGCTTGTACAGCTAATGTGAGCTAAGGTGTAGAATACGCAGCTGTGTTCAGTTTCCCGCTGACCGTTTTCCTGCTCTGTTTTCAGTGATGCCAATTGGTGGAAAGGAGAGAGCCACAGAGGAATAGGACTCTTCCCCTCTAACTTTGTCACGACTAACTTAAACACAGAGCCTGAGGCAGGTGAGTTAACAAAGGGTCCTGCTTCCTCAGAGACACCTCACTCTGTTGAAGTTGTTTTCCCTTGACTTGTATTATAGACACTGAAGAGAGGAGGAGAGCTGGGCGCGGCAGCCACACCTTAATTCTGGTGCTCGGGAGGAAGAGGCAGGCAGATCTCTAAGTTCATGAACTACATAGATAGTGAGTTCTGGGCTAGCCAGGGGCAAAAGGAAAAAGAGGAGTAGATTAGTATTTACTTTCCTTTTATTGTTTCTCTATAGGTTTTGCAGTGTAATTTAACTAGGTTAAGGAACTAATTTGGCTCATGTCAGTTCCAAGCCCTTACTTTGTATTTCAGGTCTTTGAGTTTTGATGAGTATAGTGACGATGATGTAAAGTATTTCAGTGAAAACTTGAGAAGCAGTTTGTATGTGATCTGCACAGACGTGTTTGCGAACCATAGTGAAGGTGGGACCCACACAGCCAGGCAGCCAGTGCTGACTTTCATCTGCAGCTATAAAGCGTGTAGTCAGCGTGCTGGCTGAGAACATGGCATTTGTTCTCCGGGCATGCTGTGGAGATCTGAGGTGAACAGAAGCAGCTTAGAGTAATGCTGGTTCAGTCCTTCTGCACTCACACTGTTATGAAATCCGTACTTCCGCTGCAGGGGGAGGAGCTGTAGCGAGGGATTGGATTTAGAGGCCTCCAGGCTTGCTTACAGTGCATTTAGACAGCTGCTGCCACACAGCTGCAGAAAGCGCATGCACTGAAAACTGCAGCCATTGTGTACAGCTTTGGTATGCGGCTAGTGAGTCCCTCAGAGGACTGAAGTTGGGTGAAGGGGAGACTTAACTCGTGTGTTTGCAGAGTACATTGCTTTCTCTCAGGCTTTCTTAGGGGGTGGGAGCCCTGGGAACTTTTCAGATAACTTTGTAAACCATGGCAGACATCCTATACTGTGATTTCCCTGCCTTGGCCTAGTTTGAAGAGTCTGACCTACTGTTTCAACAGTATTCAGCTGGGAGTGTATTTCAGTAAGTGATTTCCTAGTCCTAGCATGTGCACAGCCCTAGGTTTGCTCCCAGTCTTCCTTTAGTAATATTATTTTTAACCAGTAAAAGGTAGTCTTGATCTCACCCCTGTGTTTTGTTGAGCTTTCTTTATGTATAACTCAAAGTTAGCCAGATACTTAAGTTGGGCGCCTGCTGGACTCCATTCTTTGTTTCCATTGTTTTTTATAGTAACTTGATTTCAGTCAAAATTTAATTAAAATTAAGTGCATTTTAGCACTGCTCCAGGGAACTTGTTTGTTTTTTAAATTTATGTGCAGTGGTATTTTGTAACTCTAGTACCCTAGAACTGGAGTTACAGACAGGAGCCGCCATGTGGGTGCTGGGAATTGAACCCAGTCCTCTGAAAGAGCAAACAGTGCTCTTAACCACTGAGCCATCTCTCCATCCCCGTCCAGGGAACCTGTGTTAGATAGTTTTCAGGATATGTATATATTTCCTTCCTTCCTTCCTTCCTTCCTTCCTTCCTTCCTTCCTTCCTTCCTTCCTTCCTTCCTTCCTTCCTTCCTTCCGTAGCTCTTGTAGACCAGACTGACCTTGAACTCACAGAGATCCGCCTGCCTCTGCTTCCTGAGTGCTGGGATTAAAGGTGTGCGCTACCACCGCCCAGCTTCAGGATATGTATATTTATAAATCATTTTTCAACATCCTCTCTATGAAATACTTTTTTGTTGTTTTAGCTTTGTACTATTTTAACTATCAGAGTTAGGTTAAATCAGGTCTATATTTTCTTCAGATAGGAAATACAGGCTGGGCTTTTTATTTATAAATATAGAAGGTTAGAGTATAGATGGAACGTAACAGTTATAAGTGAACTAACTGGCTTAGGGATAGAGTCTGTTCGCTTGTGTATTTCTTCGCCCCGGTGGTAACATTCAGTTTTCAGCTAAGTGACTGTAGTGACAGCGCCTGCAAATGCTGCTCACTTTCCTACTCGAATGTAGGTCCTTGAGCACGCGATTCTTCTGCCTATTAACTGGTGTGTGCATAAGTACTGGGAAGGAGGTTTGGCACACTTTGAGTGCTGAATAAATATTGTGTGTGATGAATGACTGTATGTGATATCCTGATTATGAAGTGTGATGACCAAAGAGCCCTTCCCACCCATGGATAATAATAGACCACTTAGAAATAAATGACTACATCACCAAAGTAAATGTTGAAGAACTTATAACTCACTTTGTTTCCATAGCAACGGTGGACAAATTGAATGTACTTGATGATGAAGTGGAGGAAATTAAGAAATCGGAGCCTGAGCCTGTTTATATAGATGAGGTAACATCCTTTTGTTTAATAAACTACCAAGATTTTAAAGATGTTTTATCTTTGAGGATGTCTGGGAACAGTGCTTTTCTGTTCAGCAAAGGTAACTCTTTGGACTTCTTAGTGTCACCTGTTCCTTTTTTAGGATAAAATGGATAGAGCCCTGCAGGTTCTCCAGAGTATAGATCCGAAGGATTCAAAACCTGACTCCCAAGAGCTCTTGGACTTAGAAGGTATTAGTTAAAACCGCTTGACATATATATTACCTGTTTATAGTGTCTTGAGGGTTTTTTTTTTCTGCCTCCAGTTTGCTTTCTGAGATTTGAAATTCTGGTGAAAACCAGACGTGTGTAATAAAGTAGTGAAAGGGTCACTTAAGGCATCGTCATGGCCGTTCACAAAGGGAGTCCTTGTGTTCCTTAAGTCATTGTGAAGTTGGCCACAGAAAGGGAAGAGTTAGAAATAACAACCTACTAAATCAATCAAATCTACACCTAAAAGTGCTTGTTTTGTTTAATGGTCTCCTTACTGTGTATCCTTTTATCACTAAGAGATTAAAGCAAAACAGATATTCTTTTGTGTTTTAAGAATCCTTCTTGGGTTTCTACACCAAAACCAACCAGCCAACCAAAAAGCAAACACAAACCTGCAGTACTTTGGGGATCTGGGGATAGGAGGTTGTACATATAATTCTTGCATGAAGAAAGCTAAGGCAGGACGGTTGTCATGAGTACAAGGCCAGTCTGAACTATGAAGGGAGACCTTGTCAAAACACCCACAAAACCAAACAATTTCCTTTGGAAAAAATACAGTACATAGAGAAATCTTAATTTTTGTTTTTTATAGAAGGAAGCTTGGCTCTGAATATGGAGCTTTTCCCCATTATATTTGTGTTTTTATTGTTTGGAAATATATGAAGTACTTATTTTTTATTATTTTTTATATGTTTTTATACATGTGCATGGTATATGGTGTGGGCGAATATCCATGTGCACATGTGGGGTGCAGAGGATGGCTTTCTGCCGTTACCTCTGTCCCACAGGACGGTCCTTCCTGGAGGTGCCTTTCCTACAGAAAGGTCCTTCCTGGAGGTGACTCTGTCCCACAGGCAGGTCCTTCCTGGAGGTGCCTCTGTCCCGCAAGAGGGTCCTTCCTGGAGATACCTCTGTTCCACAGGAGGGTCCTTCCTGGAGGTGCCTCTGTCCCACAGGCAGGTCCTTCCGGGAGGTGCCTCTGTCCCACAGGACGGTCCTTCCTGGAGGTGCCTCTGTCCCACAGGAGGGTCCTTAGGATCAAACTAGGTCACCGGGCTTGTGTAGCAGACTCCTTTATCTGCTTAGGTATCTTATCAGCCTTGCATTTTAAAAAGTCTTAAATAAATGAAAAATGCTCCTATTTAATGTGCATGCACATGTGGACATACTTTATACAGTGTGGGTCAGGTTCACTGTACTTACCTAGTAATTCCGCAGATCTCTTCAGACTTTGGGATAACTGTCAGTTACCCCTATAAACTTGGTTAATGACTCCAGGAACAAGATGGGATTTTATTCTAATCTTGACCTTACCTTGGTCTGCGATAGTCTTATATAACAGTAAAGGTGCTGTAAATGTTGATAAGAATAGATCTTTTATCATCTCTAGCATAAGTTTATTTCTCAGTATTTTATATTATGATGCATGTTCTCTTGTTTAAAGATTGTTGAAATGACTTGAGCTGCATTAAGTTTCTGTGTTTGTAATTATTTCTGTATTTACAGATATATGCCAACAGATGGGTCCAATGATAGATGAAAAACTTGAAGAGATTGATAGGTGAGGTTTTTCTTGCACTGGAAAACAGTATCATTTCCATGTTTGCTTGTTGTAAGTGAGCTTCCAGCTGGAGAAAGTGTTTCTGGAACTGTAAAATCTATTGCAGTTCCTATTTAGTTGGCAGAGTCTTAGAGCTGGTTGCTGTGTTTATTCCGAGAACATTCTTTTTCATCAACGGTAGTGATCTGATGTGATAGAATAGTGGACTCTTGCATTGGATCGCACCAGTCACTTTGTTTCAGAGCTGGAATTGAGTAATTAAGAATAAAGTGAATTGAGGACAAAATGCAAATGAGAGTTTTAGACAAGCATTGACGTGCTACACACCCAAAAGTGACATCTGTGTACATTACAAAGAAAATTTGTCTAGTTTGGGGAGCTAAATGCAATGTAGAGACTTTTCCTGTTTTCTCTCGTGTCTCTGTGTTGCTGTTGCCCTTTCAGATCCCCTGTCTGGAGAAGGGGCAGCAGCACTGGGGGGTGAGCCGGCTGTCAGCCGTCAGACTGAGCCATTCTGCCATTTGCCAGCTCTCTCTGAACTGGAAGGAGAAAGTCCAGGGGAAGGAGTTAGTCTCCATTCTTCTCCCTTTCCAGCCCCTAAAATAGTACAGGAAGGAAAGAATTGTTTAATTTTCTAATACAGTTTTTAAAGTAGGAATAGCAAACTTGATGATTCATTCAAAGAAAAATAGTTTTGTTCCATAGAGTATTTTTAAATTATTTTTATTTTATAAGTACTTTGCTTTCATGTATGTCTGTGCATTATGTATGTGCCTGATGCATGCAGAGACCAGAAGAGGGCATCAGATCCCCTAGAACTGGAGTTATAGATGGTTATAAGCTGAGAATCAAACCTGGCTCCTTTGGACGAGTAGACAATGTACTTAACAATTGAGCCATCTCTCTAGCTCCTCCATAACATACAAATCCTTTGTGAATCACAGGCCTACTTACACATCTTCTATGAAGTATTAGTGAGTAACCAACTGGAAAAGTTGAGAAAGAAAATGACCAGATTGCCACAGGTGTGACTAGGAGTATAGGCATACATTTTCTTGGACCGTAAAATCACCCAAGCCATTTAAAGTCCATACTAAACCTGGGAAGATATTCAATGATCAGATGGTGTGGTATACAGCACAGTGATATTTATGACTATAAAAATGCAGCTAACTAAAATGCCTTTCAGTGTGAGATTGGTTTTCAAAATTAAACATTATGTATTTCATAGTAGAAATCATTGCCATTGATAAATATTTGTTGATATGGAATGATGCCATATATAAGGGAAGATATGACAGTGTAACCTTATTTTTGTTCAATAAAAAGAATGTCACTAAAGAAAACTTTGTAAAGGAATTAAAGCTCGGGATACCTGTCTCTGAATCACCTTCACGTAGGTGCTTTAGACCAGATAAAAAGTAGCCATTTAACTTGTACAAATTGGTCCATTGTAAGTTGCCATTTATTACTTCTAGGGGACTAGACAGAATTGTACTAAATCAGAGGGTTTTTGCTGTATGTTCCCTGGGCAATGTTTGAATTTGTTGTTTGTTATACAATAAAATATCTGGTTTTATTTTTACTTCCTCAAAACACCAAGTGAATAAAGAATAGTGGGGACTAGCTTGTGTGTGTGTGTGTGTGTATATTTTACTTGTGTTTTCTTGGTAATATTTAAATAATTTTTTGTTTTATTTTTATTGATTCTTTGTGGATTTTACTGTCACGGTCCCCCTTGTCCAGCAAGGATGACGCGACCACCGGAGCTCTTCTCACTGCAGTTTTATTTCAGGACCTTTTTACAATTATCTCTTTCTCCCTCCTTTTCTCCTCTCTCGGGCAAACCTCTCCCAGCCCTTAAGTAGGCCTGGGCTACCAATCCTGGATTGCCAGGTGGGCACTGCTCATAGGTCCACGCATATGCAAGCAGCTGACAATCATTGCATGATAATAGCATAAGTCAGGCCTAGTTGATATTAGGAGTTGATTATCACAGAGAGCACTCGCTTTTGGGATCACGGAGGGCGGGAGCCAGCACCATCAGGTGCGACTCCACGCAGCTCTCTACATTGCCATCAGGTGTGGCTTCACGCAGCTCGCTACATTTTACATCATGCATTCCAATCCCACTTATCTCCCCATCTCCTCAAATCTGCCTTCTGTCCTCTGCCCTTGCAGCCTTCCCTGAAATCAAAACTAAATTTAAATGTAAAACCAAACAAACAAACAAATAGAAAGCCTTGTTGTGGCAGCGGTAGTGTGGCTGTTGAAGCACAGTTTACCTTTTAGTCCGTTCATCTTTACTTGCAAGTGTTCATTGTTGCTGTGATTGGTATGCTTTGAGGACCTGGTTCATGCTACACTATCAGTATTGAGATCTCCCTGGGGCTCCTCTTGGTTATCCTGTTGTCTTGTGTCATGGGGATCCTGCTGCTTTGGATCTGTAGGTTCTTCCTCTTCACATGCTCCAGCAGTTAATAGATTGGGGTTTGGGGGGTGAGCCAACTCATAGTCTTGGTTCTGAGCCTGGGTGGTAGCCAGGTTGGTAGCTTGCCAGCACTTTTCCTCATCGTCACTACCCAGATGAGCTCTCCAGCACTGCCTTGGCTAGCTCACCATACTATAGCATGGGGCAAGGCCAGCTCTACTGTTTTGCACAGGCAAAGTCCAGGGCCCTCTCTCCTGATTGTTGATTGCTGTAAGGGGCATCTCTCCTGCTCTCATACCCTCGGGACTGGCTCTCCTGCTACCAACAGGGTCAGCTCTAGTGTGCTGCTCAGGTGGGGAGCAGGGCCCGCTCTTCTGTGTGCTGCAGCTGATGTAGGGCAGGGCTCGTTCTCTGCCTCTTCTCAGAGCGCCGGGGTCAGCTCTCATGTCTACCACAGGTAGCCAGGGGTGGAGGGAGGGGGCATCTTTTTCTCACCCATGTCATCGTATAGCAGAAGGGGAGTTAAATATTTCTTTAGTTGACCTTTCATGGATCTAAGCAAGTTAAAATGTGTATGATTTTTTTTTTTCCCATTGTGCTCTTGTTTAAGTCACAGATGCTCTGGGTATCACCTGCACACTGTGCTAGTGAGATTTATAATTAAGGCTTAGACTTTTACTGAAATGGGACTATTTTTCTTCGTAATTGAATTTTCAACATAAATCTATAATATATTAAAGTAAATTCTAGTACAAATTATGAATTGATTTCAATTATGAGGTAGAGACCTAACTTTCCCAGCCGAGCTGTTGACTGAATTCAACAGCTTCTCCTCTCAGGTTCCCTCTATGACTGTCCTTTCCTTGCGTGTGAAAACAGCCTTTTGAAGATGAATAGAAACACTAAACTCAAACAATCCTGTACATTTCTGTGACAATACCTTTCTTCTCTCTCAGGCGGCATTCCGAGCTGTCTGAGTTGAACGTGAAGGTCTTGGAAGCGCTGGACCTGTACAACAAGCTGGTTAATGACGCGCCTGTCTACCCGGTCTACTCCAAGCTTCACCCAGCGCACTACCCATCCACAGCAGCTGGGCTTCCAGTGCAGGTAAGCATTGCTTTCAAGAAAGTAGCCAGCTTTTTAAAGTTAAATGTTTAAGAGCATAATATTAAAGATCTATTGCCCTTGAATAACATTATAAAACTTGGGTTGGAGGGATGGCTCTGCCACTAAAGGCTAGGCTTACAACCCAAAGAAATTTTAAAGTTGCCTGGGTCAGCTTCCCTTCACTGTGATGGAGTACTGGAGAAAAATGGGCTAAAAGGAGGAGAAGTTTGCTTGGCCTAATGATTCCAAATGTCTGAGTTCATGGCCAGCTGGCGCCATTGCCCTGGGCCTGGAAGAACATGTGGAGCACAGCCACTCCCTCCTCATGGCAGCTGGGAAGCGGAACAGTGAAGATCTGGGGCCCGACCTAAACCTTTGAACGTTCTCAGTAACCCGTTTCCTCCAGCAAATCCTCGCGTTATATCCCAACCACCTGTGGGGTCACTATCACATTCATCTATTCGCTGGCAAAGTTAGCTCTCGAGCACCAAAGAACTGGAAGGCAAACCTCCCAGCACACAGCCCAGCCTTTGGTGTGCTGTGTAAACTCTGTTCAACAAGGAGATCAAGTGTTTCTTTCACCAAGGCCAGCTGGACTGTGACTGAAAAAACATGGGATAAAACCAGACTCTCTGAACATGGCGGACAATGAGAGCTGATGAGAGGCCAAGGACAATGGCACGGGGTTTTGATCCTACTTCATGTTCTGGCTTTGTGGGAGCCTAGCCAGTTTGGATGTTCACCTTCCTAGACCTGGATGGAGGGGGGAGGACCTTGGACTTTCTACAGGGCAGGGAACCCTGACTGCTCCTGGGACTGGAGAGGGAGGAGAAGAGGAGTGGGGGGAGGGGGAGAGGGGTGGGAGGAGGGGGAGGGAAATGGGAGGCGGGGAGGAGGCGGAAAATTTTTTTTCAAAAAAAAAAAAAAAAGAAAAGGACAGGCAGGGATATCAACCAAATATGGCATATCAAGTTACAGTTAGACGAGGCACATTCCCTCCTAAGGCTGGACAAGACAACAGCAAGCTACAGAACCAGAACATATCTGCAGAAGACCTAGGGCAGACTGTGATTGTTGCATCAGTCTCTGTGAGCCCCTATTAACCCTGGTTAGTGTGGGCCGTTTTCTTATGGTGTCCTGACCCCGCTGGCTCCTACAATCCTTCCTCCCCCTTTTCTGCAGGATTCCCATGCTCTGCCTAGTGTTTGGCTGTGGGTCTCTGCATCTAAGAGCTTTTTTATTCTCAGAGCATGCCTTATATTTTCTTAGACTCGTGACTTCAAAATGTTTAAAAAAAAGCAGGCAGTGGTGGTACACACCTTTGAGAGGAAGAGGCAGATGGATGTCTGAGTTTGAGGCCAGCGTTGTCTACAGAGTGAGTTCCAAGATGGCTGGGGCCACACAGGGAAACCCTGTCTCAAACAACCAAAATAAGTCTGTGTAATAAAGCTTTGCTGCAGGCCCCTGGGGTGCATTGTCGTAAGCTGACCATTAACATCAACATCACTTTCTTGTACGTCCCATGTTTTTGTGCTTGCCATCTGACATTAGAAAACTTAGGTTTTTAAATATCCCCAATTCTGAAATATTTTTCAAATTTTGTCCAATTAAATTTATATTGAACATGAATGAGCAAAATTTGTGTTAATTTATGAAAACGAGTAGAGTGTGTGAAGGAGACACCAAGGAGAAAAGTAGAGTGTGGGAGCATAACTCAGGTGATGTGACACAATTGCTAAGTTTTTTTAAAAGGTTACTGTGGTAACTGTCACACCAGAGAAGCATTTATCATGGTGCTGTGAACTTTCTGAAAATTACGTATGAGCTTAGAAAGAATTTCTGGGTACAAAAAGACTCTTGAAGTTTATCCACTGTTACTTCTGTTTTCAAAACTATATTTGTTGCTTCTATGAAAGTGGAGTGGAGTAGAAATGTCTGTCCCACTGTGCAGTAGACTGTGTGTCTGTGAAGGGTGGCCATTCCTGTGCCAGGTCTGTCTGCAGTCGATGCACAGCTGTTCTTCTTTGCCTTATGGCTTCCCAAGGGTTTACTTTTTTCACACAGCCTCTTAGTATATGAATTCATGTGTGAGTTTATTTGAAGTATCCAAAAATTCCCATTCTGTTTTGAAAAATTTATCTACTAAGAGTAGATGGAGTTACAGCACCATTAGTTATGTCTGAGAGGATACTTAAACCATGAGCTGCTTATCGGTGCTTACAGTCTCAGCCTCTTAGCGGTGGGCTGCCAGTCATTGCTAAAGAGAGATAATGTCATGGGACTTAATGTAGTTTATGTGACATGCCTACTATTCTAAATTTTAATGTGATCTTTGCTTTAAACAAAACTACACCAGTGATTACTACTGTATAGTATTTATTAAACATACGAATTGTTTTGAATGCTATTTTGAGTAGACCGATAGACTCCATCCTTAGGGAGCTGACCTATGCGAATTGCATAGATAGACGTAAGAATCTTGTGATTGGGGTTTCCTAAGGATGCGTTTTGTCTTATCCTCACAGCTTCTTTCTCTCTTACCTTCTGAAGGCAGGTAGGTGTCTTAGGCTTTATTGCTGTGAAGAGACATCATGACCAGGACAACTCTTACAAAGGAAAGCATTTCATTGGGGTGGCTTACAGTTCAGAGGTTAAGTGCATTGTCACCATGGCAGGAAGCATGTGTGCAGGCAGACGTGGTGCTGGAGAAGGAGCTGAGAGTTCTACATCTAGATCTGCAGGCGTAGGAGGAGAGAGCGACACTGGGCTTAAACCTAAAACCTCAAAGCCCATCCCCAGTGACAACGCCACACCTCCTAATAGTGTCACTTCCTGTGAGCCTGTGGGGAACATTTTCATTTAAAGCACTGTAGCAGGAGATGTGCACAGTGCAGAGAGGGCTTGGGGAGGAGCTGGGGGAGGCATCCTGGAACGAGAGTGCCGAGACTGGTCATTATCGTGGTGGCCTGGAGTGGTCAGGGAAGGCTCTGGCAAGATGTATGTTATTAATAAGCACTCTTGATAGATTCAGCTTTCTACTTTAAAATAGTTCCCATTTTTTCCTTCAAAACTGAAAGTCAAAGAACAATTAAAAACATTGTAAATGTTCATTGGTTAGACACCTTGAATTGGAAGCTCTCCACTTTTTGTTCCAGTGTGGAAAGATTGGTAGAATCAGATTGTTCCCCAAATAATTAAAAATTTTATTTCCTTTAAGTCTTACAGTTTTGCATATGTTTAGTGAATGATTGAGAGAGCAAGGTATCATTTTTTTTCTCTTTGATTAATAGACATATCCAGTTCAGACGCATGGTGGGAACTACCTGGGTCATAACATTCACCAAGTATCTGTTGCCCAGAGCTATGGCCTAGCACCTGATCCTATGGGCTCACTGAGATCTCTGCCTCCAAATATGAACTCCGTAGTAACAACACATACCGTCCAAACTCCATATTTAAGGTAAGTTTTGGAGAGCTGTGTTAATTTTTCTTAGTTTTAGATTGAGAACCTACAAACTCTTCTTTTTTTTTTGTTTTTTTCGAGACAGGGTTTCTCTGTAGCCTTGGTGCCTGTCCTGGAACTAGCTCTTGTAGTTGGCCTCGAACTCCCAGAGATCCGCCTGCCTCTGCCTCCTGAGTGCTGGGATTAAAGGCGTGCGCCACCACTGCCCGGCCCTACAAATTCTTCTTACACTAAGTAATATTCCTAATTTTTACTTTTGTTGTTGTTGCTTGTTTGTTTGTTTTTTGAGACAGGGTTTTTCTATGTAGCCCTGTCTATTTTAGAATTCACTCCATACCCCGCTCTCAACATTCACTCTTAAGGTGGAGTCACCAAAGTGCCCACTACTGCTCTCAACAAGTAGAATGGTGCTACCTTTACTTCAGCGAATACCTTGATGATTGCTAGATTTAAACACATAATTTAAGACCCTAAACAAAAATCTTCTTTTCTTTTCTTTATTTTTTATTTTGTTTTTTGTTTTTAAGGACAAGGTTTCTCTATGTAGCCTTAGCTGTCCTGGAACTTGCATTGTAGACGAGGCCAGCCTAGAACTCACAGAGACTGTCTGCCTCTGCTTCCTGAGTGCTGGGGTTAAGGGTGTGCACCACCACTGCTTGGCTCCTAGACAAAGTCTTTATTTTGTATGTAGTGGTCCTTCATAGGTATTGATGCCATGGTGTTCTTAACGCATGCTGTGGTCAGTTAGCCTAATGAAGTAATGTCAGGATACTTGTATGCACTCCTAAATGTTAAAAAAAAAAAAAATTACTGCTTCATCCATAAAAGGAAATAAGTTTGAATGATGGACTTTGGTTTAATATTTTTATACAAAAATTTCTCTGATAATCATGTTTTAAATCTTCCAATCTATTTACTTTATCACAGAAAATATGTATTCAGTATTATATGTAGTTACCCTCCAGGGTCCCTTTTCAACTTAAAGTCCATGAGTAGGAAGTTTAAAGACTAATGAACTGTATCTGTGGGTTAAATGACAGTTTTATTATTCTGAGTGACAGTAGAAATTATGAGAAAAAGCTAATGTAATATCAATATATTAATCCTCTGCTGTAAGCAACAAATATGGTGTGGTTTAAGATCAAATATGTTTTTAATAAATCTCTGTCATAGCAGTAATAGGAGAAAAGCAAAATCTTATAATTTGGTATGGTTTATTTCCCACTTAGAGTGTGAGTCAGTCTGTCTGTCTAAGTGACTGATCCATCAAGTACTATGCACAATGCAGGGTACACGGTTGTGCAGGTTCACAGTTTTGCAGGGTACAAGGTTGGGCAGGTACAGAGTTGTGCAGGGTACACAGTTGTGTTGGTACATAGTTGTGCAGGGTACACAGTTGTGTGGGTACATAGTTGTGCAGGGTACACAGTTGTGCAGGGTACACGGTTGTGTGGGTACACGGTTGTGTGGGTACACGGTTGTGTGGTACACAGTTGTGTGGTACACAGTTGCTGAGGTCTTGTCAAATAAAAGCTTAGGGTGTGTGGATGCGAGGTTCATCTTGAACAGGGCTCTGCTCTCTGAAGCAGGTCATAGGGGTCACAGACAAAAACAGTTTGCTTCTTCAGTGCGAGGTTAAAGCCAGTTAAGTAAGCCTTGTCATCTTAGATTTTGTTGTTTTTTTCAATACCCCTTTTTTCCTGTTTTTCTTCATTCTTTAAAGCTTACTATAATGTACAGGAGACTCCAAGATAACAACACTGTGTTCTAACTATCGTATGGAACCTTGAGTTTTAAATAAAAAATATAAGTCTTAGTACTTTGGATACAGAGGCAATTGAGATCTCTGTGAGTGCAAGGTCTGCTTGGTCTACATAGTTGAGACCCTGTCCTTCAAAAATACAGATGGATGGATGGATGGATGGATGGATGGATGGATGGATGGATGGATGGATAAGTAGGTAGGTAGGTAGGTAGGTAGGTAGGTAGGTAGGTAGGTAGGTAGGTAGATAGATAGATAGATAGATAGATAGATAGATAGATAGATAGATAATTAGGTAGGTAGATAAGTAGTTGGATGGATGGATGGATGGATGGATGGATGGATGGATGGATGGATGGATGGATGGATAAGTAGGTAGGTAGATAAGTAGATGGATGGATGGATGGATGGATGGATGGATGGATGGATGGATAAGTAGGTAGGTAGATAAGTAGATGGATGGATGGATGGATGGATGGATGGATGGATAAGTAGGTAGGTAGATAAGTACATAGATAGATAAAGATAGATAGATAGATAGATAGATAGATAGATAGATAAGTAGGTAGGTAGGTAGATAGGTAGGTAGGTAGATAGATAGATAGATAGATAGATAGATAGATAGATAGATAGATAGACAGACAGACAGACAGACAGATAGACAGATAGATAGATAGATGGGTAGGTGAATGGGTAGGTGAATGGGTGGGTAGGTGGGTGGATGGATGGATGGATGGATGGATGGATGGATGGATGGGCGGGTAGGTGGATGGATGGATGGATGGATGGTGGATGGATAGTACATGAGTACTCAGTGTCATCTCGGGTGAAGGAACAGCTTGCTTTTTGTCTGATTTCTTACTTCCACTGTAGCTCGTCCTTCTTTGTCTTCACTGAGTTTCCTCACTTGTTTGTTTGAAAGCCCCCCCCCCACCCACCCCGTCTCTTTGGGGTGTTTCAGGATTTCTCTTGCCCCCTTTGTCACTTGATCCCTCTCATTTCCTTTTTCTTTGTGTGTGCAGTGTGGTTTATGTGGTTGCATTACCTTTCTGGTTTGCTACCCATGTGGACATGTATGGAGGCCAGCAGTCAGGGCGTCTTCTTCAGTCTCATCTACACCAATGTTTGGTTATTTATTTTAAATTGTTCTGTCCAGCCGGGCGGTGGTGGCGCACGCCTTTAATCCCAGCACTTGGGAGGCAGAGGCAGGCGGATCTCTGTGAGTTCGAGACCAGCCTGGTCTACAAGAGCTAGTTCCAGGACAGGCTCCAAAAACCACAGAGAAACCCTGTCTCGAAAAACAAAAAAAAAAACAAACAAATAAATTGTTCTGTCTGTGTGCATGTCTGTGAACCATTTGTGTACCTGATGCTTTCCAAGGCCAAAACAGATACCAGATCCCCAGAAGGAGCTTGAGGTACAGATGATTGTGAGCTGCCATGTGGGTGCTGGAAATCAAGCTGGGTCTTCTGGAAGAGCAACCAGTGTTCTTAACTGCTGAGCCATCTCCCTAGCGCCGTCCTCCTCTCTGTCTGTCTATTTATTTATTTTGGATGCATTCCCTCACTGAATCTGGAGCCGAGCACTTTGTTTTGGCTAGACTGATGAGGCAGGGAAGCTGCCTCTGTCTCCCGGTCCTGGGTTAGTTGGTGCTGCAGGTTCTGGTCTTCGCGCTTTCACGGTGTGCACTGTCTCTACCCCGAGTCAGTTCTCCAGCCCTGCTCTTCTCAGTAAGCATAAAAATCACGCCAGGCAGTGGTGGCGCACGCCTTTAATCCCAGCACTCGGGAGGCAGAGGCAGGCGGATCTCTGTGAGTTCGAGGTCAGCCTGGTCTACAAAGGGAGTTCCAGGACAGGCTCCAAAGCTACAGAGAAACCCTGTCTCGAAAAACAAAACAAAACAAAACAAAAAAAAAACAGTATCTGATGACTACATAAGCTTGAAAAGAAGATGGAAGAGAAGTGTTTGTCATGATGCTCTGTTGCCGTAATGTAACCTAAATGTCATTTCTGTGTGGAATTTTCTTGGCAGCCCTGCACAGGACACTGTTTCCAGCCCTTCTTATGGGAACCAGAGCTCTCATCTTCAGTCAGCTGCAGGTCTAACTGCTTACACACAGCCTGTGGGGATGTCAGCAGATGTGTCCTCTTACCAGAACACAGCATCCGGGCTGCCACAGCTGGCCGGCTTCCCAGTGGCAGTCCCTGCACCTCCAGCCGCACAGCCGCCCCCCAGCTACCACCAGCAGCCTCTCCTTTAGAGACACCAGGGCTGTTGGAGTCCCTGGATGTGTGTCACTCAACCCAGAGGGTTCTGATGGGAAATACTAAGACTTTCCCCTCTCAATCAGAAAGAACCATGAATAAAAAAGCACAAAACTCACCTTACCCTGAAGGCCATAAAAGGGTTGTTTTTTTTTTTTTTAAAGTCCAGTTCTCTTGAAGCTCGTCTTTTGATCAGAGGCAGCTTACTGATGTTTCAGGTTAGTTTTGCTGTACTTTCTGGGCCCTCAGTGAATAAGTAGCCTTATAACACTACAATGGTATAAAATAGGAGCTGAGACTTTTTCTTTAAGGAAACGACTGTTTCCTTTCAGATGTGATTTGAGGAGCACTGAAGACCTTTAAGTGTTTTTGTCTGCGTTTTTTTTTTTCAAATTTCCCCCACCCTATTACTTTTAGTGTAAGCCTTTAGCTCGCCAGTGTATTTCCTGTGGGCTCCTTAAATTACAGTTGTGTTTGCAGCGCTGTCGGTTCTGCTCTCAGTGTTAGGCTGAGTAATAATTAGCATGTAATTGTCTACAGAAGCAAGAGCAATTTGGAAGGAACAAAAGTGTTTTCTGTTACTAGCAGTGAAAGCCAGTCAGTGCAAAAGTGGCTAAGCAGTTAGCCAGTCCTGCGACAGCAGAGGGCCTAGGAATGCTCCGTACAACGGTAGACTTCCCTGAGGAATCCCTGTCTTTAGGATTGCCACTGTTGGCCTTTTCAAGTGACTTTGGCCTTGTCTCATGAAGGTGCTGTCATTTGGCTTTCCTTCTATACTTAGGGAGACTTTCTTCCTAATCTGCCATGGTAGAAACCATCCTGGGGATGAAGTGCGAGGTGGGTGTGTTACCTTCTTACAGAAGTGACTGACATTCCAGTGGTAAGCTGCTGAGGAATTGTGCGTTCCCTCAGAAGTAAAGCTGAGCCTTGGCAGAAACTGCAGGCAGTGATTTGGTAGAAAGGGTGTGGCTGACAGGAGAGGACAGGCTGTCTTTCTGAAGTCACGTTTTAAATTAGTGCATAAATTAGTTCATTAGATCCTACGTACTGTGGGAGCTGGTGATAAACTAAAGGGGTTTTCTCTTAAAACTTTGCACACTACTCTATTGTACCAACTTTTTACATAGCAACAAACTAGAAAACACAGATGCACGGGCTTCAGATACATTATACTTAGACTATAAACGTGTTTCAAGCTTAATTTTTTAAAATAAAAATTTTTGCATGAATGCACTTCTGTATATTTTTAAGCACTTAATCTTTCTATTAAAAATCCTTTGGAAGACAATTTGTAAATTTTATCATTAATCTATTTACAGATATTCTTTTTTTCAAAGAAACTTTATTCTAGAACATGCTACTGCATAAAACGGCCCACACTGAAGAGAACAGTCAGTACCTGCAAGCCTGTGTCTGTGAGTGTCTGATGTTAGCACCAGAGACTGGAAAGGTTTTCAGCCTTAAGCCAAACCCCATGTTCTGTTTTACATGTCGTATTTCCTTTCAGGAGAACTCATTATGTACTTACAAGAATGTACTGCAACGTGGCACCTTACTTTTTTGGAAAAAAATCTTGTGTTCTTTAACAATTAAGGAAATAAATTTAAAATATCCAGTGCTGCTCCGGAAAACGTCTGCATAAATGACATACCTTACCTTTCTCTTCCCAGCGTGTGTGCATTCCAGGTTTAGTTCTTGTCTAAATTATGAAAGCTTTATTCAGTAGAAGCCTTTAAGTCATTGTAAATACTGCATACTCACTAAATGGGGACCAGACAGTAAAGCTCAGCTGTTTTGGAATAATAAGACATGATCTGTATATAAATAGTATATATTGGTGTCTGTGAAGTTTAATATATGCAGAAGTTTCTCCCTCCTCAAAATGATTTTATTTTATCCACTCATAAATTTGTGTTGTGCAGTTATTGAAAGCATAAAATAATATTAAATCTGTATTGATCTGGTTTCAGTATTAATACGAAATGTAAAGATATATTTTTTTCTTCCCATGATCCTATGAATTGTACTTAATTTAAGATGTTTGTAGTTATTTATTTTCTGCCAAAGGAATAGTCTACCTTCATATTTCTACATTGGGTTCATATTTAATGTTTTCTAAGAAAAATTTTCATTTTTCATATAAATCTTGATATATTAGAAAAATCCTTTTAAAAAAAGAATTTTATGATATAAAACATCCCCTAAATATTAAAGTGGGGTATGTTTGAAAATTGAACCGTCAACCAGCATTTTTTTATTTGGTAATTTGTTTACGAAATTATCTATACATTATCTTTTTATTAGCATTTAAAGATGGATTTCCATTATGCTCTTTTAAATACTTGGTATCTGACTAATGATTGTACTGTAAATTGAAGATGATAATAAAGTTTCATCCACATTTTGAAAGCTAATTGTAAACATGACTGGTCTAGGGATATAACTCAATGGTAGAGTTTGTTCTTCACATATGGAAGGCTTTAAATTTTACCCCAGTGTTGCAAAAAGGGTGAAGAGGGCCTTTAGGGATCCTTCTCTCTTTTATGTATATAGGTGTTTTGTCTTCGAATGTCTGTGTACCACATGAATGCCTGGTTCTCTCAGAGGCCAGAAGAGGGCATCAGATCCCCGCACTGGAGTGAGAGTAGGTCCTGAGCCACCGTGAGTGTTGGAAGTTGAACTGGGTCCTCTAGAGCTGAGCCATCTCTCCACCCCTGGGATCGCCTTTAAAACTTTTCTTAGGGAAAACAGAGTGCAAGACCCCTGAGTTCTAGGACAGGGCTTGTTGAATTGTTGTAGTGTGACCCCAGTGGTTTTTGATTTTTTTTGTTTTTGTTTTGTTTTGTGTTTTTGAGTCAGGGTTTCTTTGTATATCCCTGGCTGTCCTAGAGCTCACTTGAGCTCACAGAGATACATCTGCCTTTGCCTTCAAGTACTGGGATTAAAGGCTACTACCAACACCAGGTTACCAATGTTGGTTTTAATGCTAATAGATTATAAATAATGTATCACTGACTTAATGATTCTACCAAAAGGTAGTTTTCTTTTTTATTTACATCAACTTTAGCTCATAGATAAAAGGGAGGACTCAGTTTGATTTTGTTAGCTTGTTTGACTTCATTTTTTTCTTTATAAGTTTCTGTTCCCCACCCCCCACCCTGGGGAAATCTTACTATAAATTTGTGAAGCTAAGATTGAATTTGAGAGTTTTTTTTTTTAACTGACTCTAAAGGAATGATGTGGCTTATGTGCTAGAATAAAATGAAGTTTCCCTTTTACCTCAAACCCATGGCTACTTAGAATGTCATAGGTGACCTTACTTGGAAATAGTCTGAAGATAAGGTTAGTTAAGGGTGTTGAGCAGAAACCATTCCAACACTGGATGGGTTGTAAGTCTATGATTGTGTCTTGGATGGAAAGATGGAAAGGCAGGACCCAGTGAATGAAGCCCCATGGAGTGGAGACAGGAAAGTAAGGACTGCCTAGAACCACAGAAAAAACAGGGAGGGACAGGACTTCACCCTGAGCTGTTGAGGGCACATGCTCTGTGAGCACTGCAGGTGCAGACTTCTAACCTCCAGAGCTGGGAGAAAATAGTATCTGTTGCTTTAATTAATTAAGCCTCCAAAGTTATGGCACTTGATTACAAAGTCCTGGGAAATTAGCACATAGCCAGTTCTGGGTAACTCTCATTAACATTAGTAGGTTTTCTGTCCTCCCCACTCAATAATAGGTTTCTCTGCTGATGCTATAAGATGAATTGAAAAAGTATAAGAGCAGCTTTATTTGGGCAAAGCAACGCCCGGATGGGTTCTCCAGTCCCAGAGATGGAGGCTGGAGAAGCTATGCCCACAAACGAAAGTAGGGAGACTTTATAGGTTGTAGGCGAGGGGTGATGATGTGTCCACTGCAACCTGGATTTGTGCCCAAGTATAGTCAAAAGCTGAGCGCTTTAGGGGGACACTTGGGCAGCTGGCTACTTCAGGGGAGGAAGCTACAGTAGCCATTAAGAACTCAGAACTGGGCCTTTTAGTGCCATTTCTTTGTTTGGAGACTGGGCTTTGGAGATATACACAGGAATGGGGCTTTCTGGGTCCTGCAGGGAGCTGGAGGGTCCATCCAAACAAACCTTGACACAAGAGTTGTCAAAGATGCATGCTGTCCAGTGGGCAGGTATTTTCTTAACCCTTGCTACACCATAATGAAAGTGCATGATGATAGATGAATCTAAAACCCCTGTTAACCCATAATCCATTTCAATAATTTGTTTCCCATTTGTATTTAAGCATTTGTTCCCTTTATGCCAGAGATGTTGACAGGTAACAAAAGTGCTGTTGATTTGGACTTACCACCCACTCCTCTGCCCATCATGAGTAATGAATAAATATTAAAAGGCAAACAAGGAGCACAATTGGCTACTGAACAGTGGGGATTAATGGTAAAAATGAAGTTTTTAAAAATAAAAATACGTTCAAAGCAAAGTATTAACAGTACTTGACATTAAGTCTAGGAAGCAGTGAGTTTTTTTAATTGATATTAAATTCACATAAAATTAACCACTTTAAATAATTTTAATGGGATTTACATATATACATTCACAGTTCACCATGAGTTTGAAAACCAGACAGTTTTGTGTTTGACTCACTGAATGGCTTTTACTTAACATGTTTCTGTTTCTGGTGACCACTCCTAGAGCCTTGAGCTTGTCAGGCAAATGTTATACCTCAGAGCTATGCTTGATGGTTTTGCTGTTTGTGGTCTTCCTCACCCCACATGACAGGTTTTTCATGTAGCTTTGGAACCTGCCCTAGAACTCACTCTAGACCAGGCTGGTCTTGAACTCACAGAGATCTGCCTGCCTCTGCCTCCGAGTGTTGGGATTAAAAGTGTGTGCCACCATCGCCTGACTTGCTGTTTGTTTCTATTGTATCATGTATTAATACTTCTTCTTCTTCTTCTTCTTTTTTTTTTTTTTTATTTTTGAGACAGGGTTTCTCCGTAGCTTTTGGTTCCTGTCCTGGAACTAGCTCTTGTAGACCAGGCTGGCCTCGAACTCACAAGAGATCCGCCTGCCTCTGCCTCCCGAGTGCTGGTTCATTTTCTTTTATAGCTGTATAATGCTATTATGTGTGCATATACTGTAATACATAAACACACCGCAGCCAAGACAAGATTTCACAGTCAAGATCCTCCCTATTTAGCCTCTAAGCCTGGTCCTGAG
This sequence comes from Chionomys nivalis, assembly GCF_950005125.1. Lineage (NCBI taxonomy): Eukaryota > Metazoa > Chordata > Mammalia > Rodentia > Cricetidae > Chionomys > Chionomys nivalis. The sequence goes on from NC_080107.1 coordinate 26,559,600, forward strand.
ATCAGAACTTGGTAGCACGGGATGGGCTCAGAGATTGTGTGTTTCTGTCACACAGTTTAGGTCCAGCACCAAGGAACCAGGAACTCAGGTATACCCAGCACTGTTTTATGAAGAAGTAGAGATGACATCAAGGCCCATTTGGTTTTGAGTATAAGGGGGTCTGTATTGAAGCAGATGCCTGTGTTTCTCCATACCATTTAAAGGTACCTGAGGGTGGGGGGTTAGAGGGTAGGAGGATCCAGTGTGAGCTCAGGCCTCTGTTGCATTGAATGCCATATTGCAACATTGATCTTTCCCTTTTTTCCACTCCTGTGTGCTAGACTGACCCACACCCCTGCATTGCACATGCCTCAATCATTTGGTCCTGTTACATTTTTTTCCTTATTAGAATGCTTTTGCTCATTTAATGAGTTAAATGATGTCACTGGCCCCAAACAATGCTATGCTTTTGAAGCAGTTCCCACTTGCTTGCATTCTGTTCCAGTGTCTCTCTGTAGTAGACAGTATAGTTTGTTATATTTAATATGCATTTCTAACTGGTCATCTCATTTAAATTAGTCTGTATAGAAGTCAGTAAGCAAAATAATGGTGCCTGCCTTCCCAGACTCCTTTGCAGTCAGAGGTGACCACATGCATCATTTTTGATTCAATAAGATCAGAGGTCAGAGGTCTTGGGAAGGTCTTCCTAGGAGGAAAGTAAAAGGTTTTAGAAGAGAAGCTTTGGCTTAGTGGATCCCATGCCAGGACGTAAAGCAACAGTGTTGTGACCCTGCGGGGTAAAGTCCCAATGGCTTAGAAAGATAACGTCTTTGACTATCTGAGTTCTAGTTTGGATTTTATAAGTGAATGAAAATTAAAGATCTTATCTACCAATTTATTGGCCCACTTGCTGTTGGGTAGGGTTTTGAACTGTGCCTTAATTTCCTAGCCTACATAGGTCTGAAGAAGCCTTTAGAACTCAGGGGCACATTTTAATTGTATTCCTGGTGCTTGGCACAGGCATGTAATCTAAATGAAATGAAGACGAAACTGAGTTTAGACAAGAGCTGCATGGCACTTTCTTTGCTTTCTTTTTGGGTCCTCCTTACCCGCTTTGGGGCATTTTTCTTTCTGTTTGCTGTCCCCAGCTGCTGTCCCATCCCGATTCTCTGTCCGCATCTTGCATTTGCCCTCTTCAGCTGTTTTCAGTGAGTTGACCCCTGTTTTCATTTTCTAAGCCCTTGGTGAGCTGGAGCTTTCTTTCCTAACCCTACATTTACTTTTCTTTCCCGTTTGTCATCCTGGTTAGGAACTCTCCATTGTGACTCAGTTCATCCTGGTAGTTTCACATAAGGGCTAACCACCCAGGAGGTAGATTGAACTGGCCTAACAAGCTGCAGAAGTCCCTCCCTATAAGCAGCATGCTGGGTCTGCAAACATTCCCTTTCTCTTCAGTCCTTGTCCTGGCACAGATGCCCTCGCAGCCTGAGAGCCGGGATTGCTTTATGGCTCTCTTGCTTTACAGAGTTCCCACCGCTCTTTGGAGTGTGGGCTGTTGGACTTCCTCTCCTACCATCAGGGCGATGGCTGGTCTCTTAATTCATAGAAAAGCTTTGACCTCTCAACTGTGGTTGAATCCCCTTTCCCTTCTGGAACTGGAACATTCTCAGGTGGCGGCGACTTCCACTAGCTTGATCCTTTTCTCTATACCCCGTCATGGGCAACTGTGTGCCAAAGACGTCCGCCCTCTCATTGGAGGCCCCTCCGCCTTATGGTGAATTCTCAACAGGGGACGTGATGGAGCAGCCACATGAGCCTTCCCGCTCCTTGTTACCCACTGAGTCTATTTTGGGGAAGATATTCAGCCCTTTGCCCCTATGGAGGCTGGAACTAGGCAGACAGCAATGTCACCTGTCCTTAAATCTCTCCCTCAGAGTGACTTGCAATTGCCTCCCGCCAACAGCTACTCCCCTACCAATCCTTTCACCTTACCTGTCAACGTGGGCCCCAGTGCCACTGCCCAACCTTGGGTCCCTACTCCACTTGCAGGTTTGGCCCTTAGAAAGGCAGCTAATGAGTCTGGCCCTGATTCCCCTTATTTTGAGTAGGTACCCAGACAATGGGCCATGCAGCTTCAAACCCATTACGATTGGTACACTATGTTAAAGGCTAGTCTTGACCCCTCAGTTTTCCTCCAGTGGCGCTCAGCCTGGGATGATGCAGCAGAGACCCAAGCCTGTACAAATTTGCAATGTCACCCTCGACAGGCTTACTGGCCGTGGACAATACACTGATCCTGGATCACAATCCGTGATTGCCTATTTCCAGCAAGTGTCCGACCTAGCCTTCAAGGCCCTCCAACTTTGTAGGGCCCAGGACAGTATAAACTATTGTAATCTGGTCCAGCAGGCTGCGGAACCATTCCCTGAATTTTTGACCCGTGTCACCAATGCTGTTGAAAAGTGCATCCCATCTGGCCCTACCAAGGATATTTTTTATTAAACAGCTAACCTGGGAGGGTCTCAACACCGTCACGCATAATGCCATTGCACTGTGAGAAATGAGGATATTTATAAGTAGGTCTTAGCTACTCGTGATATTGACACACAGAACGGGCCCATTTCCACCCTTACAACTTCCACCAGTACCTTGGTTAATGTCAAACTTGACAAGGATGATAAATCTGCCCACCAGACCATACTTACTAGGGATGTGGACAGTCTGGCCACTTACATAGGGATTGTTCCAGGGCTCGTCCAAAGACCAAATGCCCTAAATGCCAAAAGTCCTATCATTGAGCAGGAGACTGTAGAAGCTCCCAACAACAGCCTTTAAACTCCAAATGGGGCAACTCTCAGCCCAGAGAACGCTGACTCAGCAAAGCCACAAGCTTTTTGGACCCTCCCCATTTTTCCCCATTTTCTCCCATGGTGACTTTTTCTAGGTGGTAAACCCATTGAAGGATGGATGAACACTGGGGCCAATGCCACCATTGTCTTGCTCAATGATGCCAAAGCCTTCCCACATTGGAATTCAAGAATGGCCCCACCATTACTGGGATGGGTGGTGACTCCACCTCTAAGACCTCTGTTCACCAAGTTTGTTGGAAGGACTTACACGGTAACCAAGGCAGATTCTGCCTATTGTGTCAGATGCCCCCTTTCCCTTTGGGGATGAAACCTTTTGGAAGAAAAATGGGTGTTGTCCTCACTACTGATGATAAGGCCCTTTATGAGGATATAATCATCACATGATAATATGGGCCAATCAGGGCAACAGTCCTGCTGCCCTCACTATGCAGGGCCTAACCCCCAATCCTAAGGGCCACTGACCATCATTCTAATGAAGTCATCCCACAACCTATAGCCTTAAATTGGCTCACAAACAAAACAGTTTGGATGGATCGGTGGATCCCAAATTATCAGCTTTAGAAGATTTGGTTAAGGAGCAGCTTTCTCTCGGTCGTATTGAACCATCCCATAGCAGGTTCAGTACTCCAATATTTGTTATTAAGAAAAAGTCAGACGAATACTATCTGTTACAAGATGAGACAAATTAATACACAAATGGAAAAAACAGGGTCCCCCCAGGTGGGTTTGCCACACCTAGGTGCTATTCCCCAGGATGGTATATTTTATTAATAGACATTAAAGTCTTTTTTTTTTTCTCAATATTTCTGGCACCACAAGATAAAGAGCAGTTTGCCTTTACAGTTTGGTAGCCTAATGTACACAAATCTGCACAACATTAACAATGGAAAGTCTTATCACAAGGCATAAAGAAAAGTCTCATAGTTTGTCAAATATATGTGCAACAAGCCCTAAAAAATATTCCTCAGGACCTGGAGAGAAGGCTCAGAGGTTAAGAGCATTGCCTGCTCTTCCAGAGGTCCTAAGTTCAATTCCAGCAACCGCATGGTGGCTCACAACCATCTGTAATGGGATTTGGTGCCCTCTTCTGGCCTGCAGGCATACATGCAGATAGAATACTGAGAATACTGTATACATAATAAGTAAATAAATATAAACAAATCTTAAAAAAAAATTCCTCGGGGCTGGAGAGATGGCTCAGAGGTTAAGAGCACTGCCTGCTCTTCCAAAGGTCCTGAGTTCAATTCCCAGCAACCACATGGTGGCTCACAACCATCTGAAGTGAGATCTGATGCCCTCTTCTGGCTCCAGACACACAGACAGAATATTGTATACATAATAAATAAATAAATATAAAAAAAATTCCTCGTGACATTGGTAATCCACTATATGGATAATATCTTATTGGCCCACCCACACCAAAAAAGGGTTCAAAAATTCTACCTCAAATATTAGATTTAATTTAAAGACTCTATCTTCACATTGCCTCAGAAAAATACAATGGATGACCCCTTTTTCTTTCTTGGGGTACCAGGTTAGTCAGACAATATGTCTGCTCACTGCCTCCATTGAGGTACACCCAAGGTATTCTTACGTTAAACTCCAGGAGTTATGTGACACTGTTAATTGGCTCAAACAATTTCTCCCTATTCCTGATGAAGAAATGAGAGGTGTCTGTCTGTCCTGGAGTCAGTGTATCCCAGATTGTAGCTCCTGCTTTAGCCTGGGCCAGGGAATGAGAAGGCAGTTACATCAGAGCCACAGTCTCGACTACAAGCCAGAACACAGAGAAAACACTGTGAATGTGCTGGCTACAAGAAGTATAGGATAAAATAATTAGCTAGTAGGTAGCACCTAAATAGAAGCCACTACTCCAGAGACGCGTGTCACTCATCTTCACGGTGATTGTGCTTACAACTTGCTTTGAGCTATGTTTCCATAGCCATCTGAATCCTTTGTGCCCTTCAAGATTTTATCAGGGAAGAATGTCTTCATGTGGGTTGGATTTTCAAGTTTGATGAGGGGGCAACAGAAGGAAAGAGGATCACAAGAGAGGGTTATAGGAGGCGTGTGAACATGATCAAAATATCTGTAGGAAAACATCAGAATGGAACATTTCATACTATTAATATCTGCCAATAAAAATGTATATAAAACTTCAAAGAAAGGTGTGTTATCCATTTTTCATGACTGTAATCTTTAATATTGCAAATATCCATAGCTTTTGTACCTTTAAACAATTTCAGGATGTGGATCAAAGCATCAGAGCAGAATAATCTTGGAGAAATTCTTGAGCAAGAAAGAAGACGACAGCTGTATATGGTGCTTCATACCTTGTAATTCCAGGATCTGGTGGTTGAGGCAGGAGGATTGCATGGAGTTTGAGGCCAGCCTGGACTGTATGGTATAAAAACACCCTATTCTACACCCCAATAAAAAAAAATAAAGGTGAAAATTCTGTACACTTATGCAGCATTTGGTCATAAATGTAAAAGGCTACACAAAACCATATGCAGCACTTTTACTAGCTGAGCCGGTTCCCCGGCCCTGTCCACAATTCTGATGCTTTCTTGTCTTTCTCGCGCTCACCAGAATGACTCATAGAGTGACAGCATATCCAGGCCTCCTGTGCTCCAAGTCTTCCACGTTCACCCTGCAGACCACATGGTCAGACGTATCACAGCAGCAAACCCACTTGTCATTGCTGTGCAACTAATTATAATTGAGAGTGATTTAAGGGAGAAAGAGTTTTGCTTTAACTCAGGATTTAAGATGTTGTCATCAGACTGGACTCCATCTAAGGTAGAGGGAACCTGCAGTATGGCATGCTGTAGCTGATGAATCAGGAAGCAGAGGGCCAGGCCTGAATTGGGGAGTAGCCTTTAACCTTCAAGTGCCACCATTTGTAAGTTATGACCATCACCTAGGCCCTAGGTCCAAAAGGTTCCACAAATCCCCAAACTATATTGCCAGCTGAGACCAAGTGTTCATTACATGAGCCTGTCTGGGACGTTTCAGATCCAAACCATAGCAAAACAATATTCTTAGTTCATAGCCCTTGGACAAAATATGATTTGATTTTTAAATATAAACCCACAGTTATCGTATTGTCCTGGGCTTTGTTCTACAAATACTTTATTTGCTCATTTGTTTTGCTCTTTTAAAGAGTACCTTGAATAGGAGGACTTCGGCTTCAGGAAACACTTAGGAAAATACATCAGTGGTACATGAAGTTTATGAAGTGTTTATTGCTGACAGTGTTCCAGCAGGATTCTATGTTCTAATAAAGCAGAGGGTAGTAACTTGCCCTTGCTCTGGATTAATTCATTCTCTTTATCTCAGATTTCTGATTTGCTAGTTGTTGAATTTGTTTTAAATGAGTTACTAACTTATCTTGCAATTCTAAAATTTTAGGATTTTAAAAATAGAGTCATAGAAAGATTGTGAAGGCAGTTCAGAGAATTGAATTATTTACTTCCCTACATTAGCATCCTGCCTAGTCTGGTACCTTTGCCTGCAGTTCTGTGTTGAAGGTTTATCTTTTACATACTCATTTACTTATGTAACTATTTACTTATTATATCTTGAAGGGATATTTTATACTAAGAGTTATATTTCAATATTATTTTATTTTTATATGCTCTTTTATTTTTTGTGACAGGCTGACTTGGGCTGGCCCTTGAGCTTATGACAATTCTCCTGCCTCAGCCTCCTGAGTGCTGAAATTACAGGTGTCTGCCATCATACCCAAACTCAGTCCTACTTATATTTATTGCTTATATGGTAATGTGGGATTCCCTCCATATGCTGTGAATACCATTGGTTAATAAAAAGTCTTCTTTGGGCTTATTGCAGCACTGAATAGGGCAAGACAGGAATTCCAAGCAGATAGAGGAGGAGAGAGTAGGTGGAGTTAAAGAGATGCCACATAGCCACCAGAGAAGAAAGACATCCTTGCGCCGGTACCAGTATTCCACAAGCCTCGTGGTAAAATATAAAATAATAGAAATGGGTTAATTTAATATGTAAGAGATAGCTAGAAATACACTTAAGCTATTGGCCAAACAGTATTGCAATTAATACAGTTTCTGTGTGATTCTTTCGGGTCTGGGCAGCCGGGAAACGAACAAGCAGCCTCTGCCTACAGAATGGATCCGGAACTACTTGGGCTAGCCTGCGTGGCAAGCCACACACTTTGGGTCCCAGTGCTTGTATGCCCACTTGGGGTTAAGAGAAAAGTAGCTGAGAGCATGCCTGCTGCTCAGCACCCCTGCCTGGACAAGTGACTGGATCAGGCCTGCTAGGCGTGCACAGGTAGGGGAGCATGGAGGATTCCCACTGCCATATACAGAGATATTTCCAGGCCACGCAGTGTGCCGCAAGGCAGATTTAGCTTTTACTCAGATAAAAATGATTTATAAGCTGTATGGTGCTTCCCAGAGTTGAGGTGGTGAGGACGGCTCCTACACCGCAGTCTCAGAGGCAACGAATGTTCCTCCACTGTGTTGGACTGTGTGAAACCAAAAGGCAAAGCAGACTTAGTCCTAGACACACCACTTAGCATTTTAACAAGCACTCCTGAACAGAAAAGGATTTCAGATACACAATAGGACAGATTCAGACATAAAAGACCTCTAAGTAGAACAGTGTGTTTAAAAAAATGTATATAGGCTTGGGAGAGAGAAGAAAAAGAATATAGACAGTTAAAAAAGGAAGTAAATGGTTTAAAAAAATAAAGTCTGTAAAGAGACAGAGTACAGACAGTCATAGATCAAAGGAGTAAAGAAAAATAAACCACACAAAGATGGAAAATACACAAAGAGTCTGGATTATATATACTATTGTGTTTTCTATGAATTTTTTTGACTGTGAATGAGATAAGTACGGAGAGACATTTCATTGTATGGGTACTAAGCTAAACTAGCATATACAGTTTAAAGGTCTTTTTTGGAAAAGAGGTTCTGCTTTTGTTTCCACAGAGGATGAAAACCTGTGGACTCCTTCCAAACTAATGTGGTTTAATCAAACAAGAACCCCTGAAGCAATGGCCAGATGGTCCAACATCCATGACAGCTTCGGGACTGCTGACTGAGATGGACCTACCACACAGGGTACCTCATGAAAAACCCAATTAACAGTGCCCCCAATCAGCAGGAAGTAGTCTAGAGAACAACACCCAAATTCCATAAATGATTGTTTATAAATGTTTGTTTATATTTGAAGGGAATATCCTATAGAAATGAATACTTTGCATTGGTATGACTCTTGATTTATTGATACAAATTTAAGGTCAATTTTGTGTATATATATTTCTGCTCTTGTTTAAGGTATTGTGTTTGTGCAGCTCATTTAAAAATGTAACGTATATAGGGAGGGGGAAAGGGATGGGGAAGGGAAATTGGAGGAGCTGGAAATTTTTGAGTAAAAATAAATACATAAATGTAATATATAATTAAGAAATACAGGTTAGTAGATAGTTGTCTATAATAGTCAAGCTTGTAGTCATGTTAGTTAGGTTTTCTAGATTTACAGAAATATATTTCAGATGGATAATTGATTCTTCAAACCTTTCAAAGACTAACAGAATATGGCATTTTAAATGTTTTTAAAACTTAGGATTTTTCATGACAATGAGACACATCTTCTCCTGACAGCACCAAACTACTTCAAGAGGGTGATGGGCATCAAAGAGACTCCTTATGGAGTTGTTAGCCATTTGTGTAAGAAACTGCTCTTTCCTGGATTGCTTGATGGTGTGCTGTATGAACTGGACATGCAGGACCCACAGAAAAATGACTGCTGAACTTATGTAAAGGTGAGACAGTCCTCCGGGGTTCCTGCTTCATGAAAGAAACAGTCAGACAATCTGCAGGACACAGAAGAAAGCAGCTGATGAACTTTGCTAGTACAAGCAGAACAGATCTTTGAATTTCCTGCTTCATGGGAAAGTCTGCCAGATACTATGGGCCTGTAGGCTGAAGATGGGTGCTCCAATGTTATGGAAGAACTTTGGGTGACTTTCCAGGAAGCAAGATGTCTCTGCCAATTCTAGAGTTTTGATAGTTGCTTACAATGCACTTCCTGTTAACTTAGGTAATATTATATCCTTCTGGGGTTTTTGATAGAGTTGAAGAATAGATAGTTATAATTATATTTTCCTAAGTTATGATAAAAGATAAAGTAGATATAAATATTGTAACTGATATTCTTGCTTGATACCTGTTTTGTTATATGTAATTTTACTATGTTAAAGTTAAAACCTTTCTTTTTATTTAGATGAAAAAGGGAAGGTGATGTGGGATTTCCCTCTGTATCCTGTAAATATCATTGGTTAATAAAGAATCTTCTTTGGGCCTATTGCAGTGCAGAATAGGGCAAGGCAGGAATTCCAAGCAGATAGAGGAGGAGAGAGTAGGCAGAGTCAAAGAGATGCCATGTAGCTGCCGGAGGAAGATGCCCTCATGCTAGTACTGGTAATTCACGAGCTTCATGGTAAAATCCTGTCACTGAGCAAAGGTTTTCATTTAAATTTAGCCCTCAAATCAGTTTTTTACTTTCTTGGATCAATCATGCTTTAGACTTGCTGTATCTAAAAACCTCATCAAATGCAGAGTCAGGTATACTTTGTGCTAGGCGTGGTGTGTTTTCTATTTGCTCTTAGCTCTGTAATACATTTGCAATTATTTTTTTAAGATCAAAAGAATTAAAAATAACAGCTTAACTGTCAGAGAATTCACATATGTTACAACTTATCTATTTAAAGAATATTCAAGACTTTTAAGTTTGGTTTTGTTCAAGGCGAAGTCTTTCTGTGTTTCCCAGGCTGCTCTCAGATTCACACGCTCAGGCCATCTTCTTGCCTCAGCTTCCCGAGTGTGCCACGGTGCCCAGATAAATCAGTGTAATTTGTGTAAGTGTACAAGTGTGCAGTAATCACCCTATCCATCCTTATAATAGTGAGCTCATTTGGAAAACAAAGCCCTTGGATGCCAGGGATGCGGCTCAGTGAATAAAACACTTGCTGGACAAAGACCAGAATTCAGAGTCTTGGCACCCACATAAAAGCAGAGCTCAGGAGGCAGGGACAGGACTCCTGGGCCAGGCTCTCTAGCTTCCTAGCGGACTCAGGGATCTCTGAGTTCAGCAAGAGAGCCTCCTCAGTAAATAATGTGAAAAATTCCTGAGGAAGACACCCAAGGCCAGGCTTCCATGTGTACTTGCCCACACAGGAGAACAGACACACACACACACACACACAGAGTACATGCACACATGCGTACACACACCACATACACTATACACGCACACATACACACACCACATACATGGTAATGCACATATTAAAAAGGCACCTTATACCCTGGAGCTATGATTTCTTGAGCCTCTCCAACCCTAAGCAATCTCGAATCTATTTTCTGTGTGTATATATTTGCTTATTCTGGACATTTCAAAGAAAAGGAATCATACAAACCTGCGACTTGGTGAATGCTTTCTTTCACTCGGCATAATGTTTAAAAAAGAATTTTAAATTTTATGTGCATAGAGGTTTCGCCAGCATGTGTGTCTGTTTCCCATGGGCATGCAGAGTGGTGGAGGCCAGAAGAGGCCATTGGATCCCCCTGGACCTAGAGTTACCATGTGAGTCCTGGGAACTGAACTCAAGGCCTCTGTAAGAGCAAAAAAAAAAAAAATGCTCTTAACCACGGAGCCATCTCTTGAGCCCCTTGCCTAATATAGCGGTAGATATATTCTAGTTGGTGTGTGGTGGTAGCTGTCTCACATTGGTTTGTGCTATTATTACAGAAGACTCGAGACTAGATAATGTATAATGAGCAATAATTTAATGTTTTTACATAATTCTAGAGGTAGAATGCTCAAGGTCAAGGTGCTGGCATCTAGTGAAGGCCTTCTGTGCCATCTTATAGCTGAAGGCAGAAGGGCCAAGACATAGCAAACGGGAGCCAAAGTACCTGCTTCTAATGGACTAATTCCATTCTCAGAGTAGAACCCTTATGGTAAAATGATCTCCCTAATACTGTTAGGATATAATTAAATTTCAGCATGAGCTTTAAGACGGCAGTTGAAGCGCATGGTGGTTCTGAGTTGCACGCTCCGGATGGCTGGTGTTATTAGACACTTTTCACATGCTTTGTGACCACTGGTATATATTTTCAGATCCTCTGCCCACTTGAGCGATATCCAGGCCCAACCTGGGGGTTGTCTTTTCACTTTCTTGATTGTAACCTCGTAAGCACCAACGTTTTTGATTTTGATGAACTCCAATGCTTGCTTTTTTTCTTTTGGCCTGTGCTTTGATGTCATGTTTAAGAATCCACTGCCAAGTCCAAGGTCATGATTTACTGTTCTGTTTCCTTCTAATGATTTTATATTTCTAGACCTTTTATTGAGATTTCTAATTTAGATTTTGAGTTTTTATAGGCTAGTGTGAGATAAGAATCCAACTTCATTTCTCCCTGGTGCTGGGGGTAGGAACAATGGCATAACTCTTTCTGTGTGTGCCTTAATTACTATTCTATTGCTGTGAGGAGACATCATGACCAAGGCAACTTACAAATTAAGCATTTAATTAGAGGCTTGCTTACATTTTCAGAGGGTTAGCCTGTGACCCTCACAGTGGGGATTGTGGTAGCACACACTGAAGCATGGGTGCTGGAGCAGTAGCCAAGAGCTCATATCTGATCCAAAAGCTGCAGACAGCAAGATTGAGCCTTGTGAATGCCCAGTGTCACACCTCCTCCAACAAGGTCACACCTTCCCATCCTTCTCAAACAGTTCCACTAACTAGGAACCAGCCATTCAGACATATGAGCCCATGGGGGCATTCTCATCTAAACCCCCACATTGGCATCATTTTAGAAGAGGATAGCCTGGTAGCAGTCTTAGGTTCCCCTGGCTTGTCTCTTCATGATCCAGAAGCAGTTCCATCAGGACCCCAGTACTCTCAATGAGACTGTGGGCAACATAGAATCTCCATCACATGAGTGGGGATGGTCAGAGGGCAACCTTTACTATCCTGCCATGCTCACTATGAACTTGGTCCCAGCAACAGGTAGCTGGGGGAGGGAACAGCATCTCTCTCAGGAAAAGTAACCCCCTCCCTAAGTGGGAGCTAAGAGGAGAGGAAGTCCTGTGTTTCTGACTACACCTGAGTGGGGTGGAGTTTCCCTCTCTGCATGGGAAGGGAGGAGAAAGGGGACAGGCCTTGGCTGGAATGCCACAGACACACACTTCGTTTTCTGAGGTTCTGGGGATTTTCTTAACCATCTTCTGCATATTGGTGTGCCCATCGGGCCCATGTCTAGAGGTGAATTAATAACTCTCGCTGCTTTTGCTGATAGGCAGTTACGCAGAACTCCTTCTGCTGTCTGGCTGGTGTGAATTCCATTTTGATAACTCAGCCAGTGAAACCGGGCAATGAGAAGCCAGAGCCTGCACAACCATTTAATCTGTGTGTATTGATGAAGCAACAACTAAGAAAAGGGTTCCAAACTAAAACTGGATAGAGAACGGCAACTAAAGTGGCAGAGGTGGTAGGCTGTCTCTACTTTTTTTTAATTAATTAATTTATTTATTAAAGATTTCTGCCTCCTCCCCGCCACCGCCTCCCATTTCCCTCCCCCTCCCTCAGCAGCCCCCCCCCCAGCAGTCAGGGTTCCCTGCCCTGTGGGAGGTCCAAGGATCTCCCACCTCCTTCCAGGTCTAGGAAGGTGAGCATCCAAACAGCCTAGGCTCCCACAAGGCCAGTACGTGCAGTAGGATCAAAACCCAGTGCCATTGTTCTTGACTTCTCAGCAGCCCTCATTGTCCGCTATGTTCCTGTCTATACTTTCAGATGGACCCTTACCCATAAACTTCATGGGGCATCTACTACATAAAAACTATATAGATACCAATGAGCTAATTTGCAAATTAGATTTTTGCAAAAGTGAGAATTAATAAACTAAGACAGCCTGGGCCAAATATCTAGAGAATAAATGCTCCAGTTTTTCCGGCACAGGACAATCCAGGACCACAAGGGTCAGAATGAATCTCCGTGGAGGAAGAGTGAGCCGAACAGGCTCAGAGAATGCTAGGTGGTGTGTAGATTGGATGGAGGGCAGATGCCATGGACACACTCCGAAGCTGTGATGCTGAAGCCTACTGGTAGCTGGGTAAGAGCAGTGATTGGTCCTGCCTGCTCTCTGGGTTTGCAAAGAGAAGCCAATGTGGAGGGCCGAGTTTGGGAGTGTGGGTATCTAAGGCCAGGCAGAGAAGTCTGGTTGTTACATCACAGAGCTGGGACTTTACCTTAAAAAACAGTAACTTGAGCAAAGTGGTTTCAAAAAAATGGCTTTTCCTGTACTGTGTAGATGGATTGGGGTTGTGGGGTGTGTTGTGTGTGGTGTGTGTGTGTGTGTGCGCGCGCGCACGTTTTCAAACCCAAAGACTGGATTAAGTGAAGGGGTGGAACTGTAAAGAAAGTGTGTAATGGATGGAAAAGTAAGCACAGCAGTTGTTTTTATAAGTAAATAAAACACTTAATGCAGGGCGAGGGGGACTGCCTTAGTGATTTTATGTCTAAGTTAATGGCGACTCTCTCCAGCGGTAACTGTAGTTAAAAATCTATTTTTTTTTGAGTTCACATATTTTTCTTCCCTCTTTATTATTTCAGATTTCTTCCTTCTAGGATCCCCTTGTTTCGAATTTGATCTCAAGTACATCTGCATGTGTTTGCAGAAGGGAAGCAAGGTTGAACTTCAGCATGAGTTTGTTCTCCTGGAAACAGCTATACAAATGGGAGGCACGTGGCCAACACCTGCTTTTTTATCAGGTCTTGTGACCTTCAAAACTACTTAGGACACTCCGGTCTCCAGTGGGGCTGCATCTCCAGTCAGACTCCGGTGGGCAGGCTCTCCCACGCCTGCCTCGGTGTGTGTAACTCGCGGCTCCGAGGGTAGCGTTGCCCAACCAATAAAAAACCAAAACCCAGCAAACAAACAAAATTCCACTAATAAAAACATCACAAAACCCTGTGCCTTACCAAAGTGGGGTGATGAGGAAAGTCGCGGAAGGAGGAGTCAGTCTTGTCCTTTTCAAATTCAAGTGCAGGGACACACACACACACACACACACACACACACACACACACTCACTCACTCACGCTCTGCCCACTCCCCGCCACACTGCACCAGCTTCCCTCCCCAAGTCCTGATTCATGAACCGTGCCACCTTTGTCTCATTTTAAACTGTGCAGACTATTTTAATCCTTCCACCCCCATCTCAGATTTTTTCCCCTCCCTCCATCCTCTGGAAAGCTCTGCTGTCGAGCGCTCTCGGGGTGGGAAAGCACTTCTCCCCAAAGCTCGGCGAGACGAGAACCGAGAAGCCCCCTGGCCTGGAGCTCGCCGAGGGCGCGGGGGAAGCGCCCCGGCCCCTTTAAGGTGCGGCGCTCGGCGAAGTGCGGGCAGGCGGCCCGCGAGCCGGCGCGGGGCCAGGAGCCGGGTAGGGAAGTCCTGCCTCCCCCTCCGCCCGCACCGGGCCTCGCGGGGCCCGCACCCTCCGCCCACCGCACCGCGAGGGCCATGCGGCGCCTCTGAACCATGTCGTCCTCCTACGCCAAGAACGGGGCGGCGGACGGGCCGCACTCCCCCGGCTCGCAGGTACCGCCCCCTCCTCCACCCGCGCCGCCCCGCGCCCCGCCTTGGTGCCGCGAGTGCGGGGCGCTGGTCCCGAGCCGCGGCTCCCTCCTCCGCGCCTCCTGCCCGCTCCTCCCCCCTCCTCTCCTCCTCCTATCCCGGCTACCGGGCTCAGCGCTCGGGCTCCAGAGTCCGCAGCCTCCTGTCGCCGATGCCGGGGACTTCGACCCCGCACCCGCGACGCTTTGTTAATGGATGTGGTGGGTGCTCGGGGAGGCGGGGAGCGCCCAGCTCGGGGTGAGGGGTGGGAATGGGAGCGTTGGGAGGCGCCGGGGAGACTAGGGCGCGGGTTTCGGGGTCCCCGGGGTGATGTTCCCCAGGAGGACTCCAGCCCCGCAAGCCCGGCTGGTTCCGCGCTGCGGTCCTCACTGGCTTCTTTCTGGCCCCGGTTTTTATTGAGTTCAGGTGGCCCGAGGCACCACGACCCGGAGGAGCAGGTTGAAAAGATCCGATGGCAGCACTACTTCCACCAGCTTCATTCTCAGACAGGTAGGAGGCCCGGCCACCGGGAGCCGGGACCCAGCGCGGTCCCCTGCCCCGGAGCACGAGTCCGGTGCGCGCCGTTCCGGGTTCGGGGCTCGGTCCTCGTCCCTCTGCTCTCCGCTCCCTAGTCCTGGGGTCCAGCCACCCCAGCGTCTGCTTCCAGCTCCGTCCCTCCTCTCCTGCTACCCTGGCTTCCTAGTGTTCGCGTCCCGACGTCTCTCTGTCGCTCTGGGAAGTTAGTTTGTGCTTGTGGACTTGGGTTGGGACGGACAGGGACCTTGGTCGGGGACACTGAATTTAGGAGCTAGAAGTGTTCCTGGCCCACCTTCGGTGCACGGAGGGACACGGGTGACCTGATTTGATGCGCGCTGAGAGTTAGAGGATTTCTCCGATCTTTGTCCTATTTTGAATACTTTCACATTCTTGAGAGAGTTCTCTGAGTTCTGGCCAAAAGGAAGACACTTTGAACAGAAAAGTTTAGTCTCATTTTGGCACAGCTTCATCGATTTCGCGTAATTACGGACTGACGGGACCAGCGGTCTGGTGAGACCTAAATAAGCCAGCGCGGGCGCTGTTCCCTGGGTCTGGCTGCTCCGCACCTCGTCGCGCTTGCTTTTGGGTGCTTTCTTTACTCGTGGTCAGGGGCAAGTAGTTCGAACCGAAGGTCGCTAGCAATGCTCGGTCCTCAAGTGCTTGTCACCTTGAGGAAGCAAATCGGCCCTCAGTTTTCGCGCTAGCCAGTGTTGTTAATGGAACCTTCGGAGCCGCTAGATGCTGGAGAAGGCACGCCGAAGTGCTCACCTTGATCCCTCTTTGGAGTGTGGTTAGGAAGTCTGGTGGGTTAGGAAGTCTGGTCATTGCCCCTTGAAGCATTTATCCCAGGTTCTGCTCTGGACTGCAGGAGTGACCTTGAGAAATACTTTTCTCTCTAGGTCACCCAGAACGTGGTGTCCTGTGATTCTAAATTACTATGGCAGCCGCGTTTTTTGTTTTGTTTTTTGTTTTTTTTTGATAATTAGTTTAAACATATTTTCAAAGTACAATACGATTTAGACTCAAAATTGGGCTCTGACAGCTCTTAAAAGGCCTATAAAGCGTATTCGGGTAATATTTCCCTGCACATTTGTGCTTTTTGCAGAAACAGAACCTTTGGCTATCAATTTGTAACGCAGTGTGGTGTGCGTGCACTAAGCATTCACGTTATTCAAACATGTTCGGATTCTGCACCATTGTGAAAACACACACTACCCTCTTGGCAGAGCGGGGATTATTTGTGTATTTGATAAGGGGGACCCATTGCTCAATTTAAATATTTTTGAATTATGCAACTCTTTGAGTTCTTTATGTTTATTTTCTAGGCACTCGTTTTGGTAGTGCAGATTCTTGGAAATACTAACTATACAGTAGTGTATCCTGTGAGTTGTTAGAGTGAGACCTTTGAATTTACACCACCTCTACTTTACATTCTGAGCCCAAATAAAACAATATCCTTTCTAACACTATCCTATATAATATTTTCCTATTTTATGTCAGTAAATGATTGAAACTATACAACATACACACACACACACAAACCCGCAATCTTGTAAAGTGGGCTGCTGTATGTAGGCTTAACAACATAACAAATATATTGCAAAGATAGTTTTGAGATTTACTTAGACCAGTGCAGGTTTTGAGAATAAATATAGTTTATAAATCTTTCTGAAACTGGGTGTACTGATTTCATAAAATGGTCCAAATTCAAGAATTAATTGTAACGGATAATATTCTTAATTTTGGCACAAAACAATATCTATTTTTGGGGGACCTTCATAACACAATACTCCGCTAAACATCATCTAATTTAAATAGCATCATATAGCCCTCTCTAAATGGCTACATTTCAGAAGGACAGATTCATATTTTTTGATGGAATGAGAAATAATTGTGAATGACTGTTTAATAGCGTCCTCTGAATGCAATTGGACAAAACCCTTTAACAGAACCCTCTAAAGAGTGACAGTGGCTTATTAATATTTAAATAGTTAAAAATTTAAAATTATATAGGTTGATGATTGTGTGGGGGTGGGGCTACCGTGTGCACGCGGAGGTTGGAGGACAACATGCAGAGTCTCTTCTCTCCTTCCGCCATGTGAGTCCCAGGTGTTGAACTCAGTTGCCCGTTAGTTGGCAGGAAGCACATTAGCCCATTAAACCCTCTCTCCAGCTTCTGAATTCTCCATACTGTGACGTGCTGGTGATGTTTCACATTCTGCTCAATTCACATTTACATTTAATGGAGAAAGAACTTTCACTAAAAATATTCCATACGTTGCTCCAGATATAGACTAGACAAACGTTAAGAGGGGCAGTCGCAGGTTTAATAATGAGGACAGTTTTCCTCCTTTGGCCTGGCGGGCGTTTTGCTACCTTTGTGTGTATGTATACGCACACGGAAGTGTTTGCATATACACACAGGCTGGTCTGAAAACACGGATACCGAGAGGGGCTGCCTGGTCGTCCACAGCTTGGTCCTGGAAACCTGACTGGGAATGAAGAAATGTCAGGTACCGACATGACAGACACACATGTGGAAAAGCCAGGACCGGGTGAGCTGTGCTCACTCTGATGGAGGGCACCCGCTACAACGCTCAGAAACTACTGTGTTTGGCACAAGCAGAGCTTAGCTAGTCTCCTAAGGTCTCTGTAGGGGGCAGTCTCAGGCTGCAAGCTGCGGTTGATAGTTGATATATACCTGGGTCAATTGCTACTGAACCCTCAGACTTGAACCAAAGGAAGGCTTTGCCATTCCTCTGAGTCTCACCCGCAGAAAGTTTTTCCATTTTCCCCTGTCTGCTAGATTGCTAGCTCCCCCAGTTTAGGAGGCATGAGGGTTTGGAATGGATCCAGGAAGCCACTCAATGGTTTCCTTGAGGAAAGGTGAGAAGATGAACTGTTTTGCTACTGAGAGAAAGGCAGACGATCCCCAAAGGACGTAAGCCTGTGACCTTCCAGAGTGAACACAGGTCACCCAGGAATGGCTTGCACCCGTGATGTTTCAGTGTGTACAGAGTCTAAAGGCATGCTCTTGCTCTCCACAAAGGATGAAATTCTAAAGTTAGAAGGGCAGGATGCTTTACAGCAAGAACTTCCAATGGATGCTGCTATCACGGGGATGGCTTTCTCGGCGTGGTCATGGGATTCTCTCCCAGGAGGTCTCCGATAGGCTGTTTGTGGATAGAGCCTGTGTCTGTGGCTTGCTCAGGTCTTGGAGAAGCACTTCAGCATTTGTTTGTCTCCGGCTCACGGATAGGCACTGTGAGAGAAGAATGAAGGGGCTTAGATTTTGTACTCTAAGAGTTTTATCATCAAGTTGTGGAGACAGAGGGGACACAAACAGTCCAGTGGAGGTGGCAGCAGGCAGGCACAGTGACCAGTGACTGTGCACGGGTTTCACAGAATCTGTGTCATGGATGGCAGAGTATTAACTTAGCCCTCTTCCCACTTGGGTTTGAAAAGAAAATTGGATGAGGGGGTTGGTTGGTTTTCTTCTTATTGAGCATACTTTTATGAAGCCCTTTGTAGGGTCTGGCCTTTATCTGGTAATCTCTTATGTCTGACTTCAGAGCTTAAAGGCACCATCCTCCTGCCTCAGGCCCTTTGCACATGCTGAGTGCCTGTGTGAAGGACTTTGTCGTGCTCTTGTACTATGAGCTTTTAAGATTCCTCAAGATCTAAGAGTTTAGATCTTGTGGGATTTTTTTTGGCGGGGGGGGGGGAGGTTACTGTCTCACTCCGTAGCACAGGCTAATCTCAAATTCATGACTGTTCTCCTGCCTTAGCTTAAGGATTTAGTCTGACTTCTTTTTCTAAGCTCCCTGATTAGGTATATTTTCTAAGGAGGTGCTTCTGGCACAACGTGCCTGTGCTCATCTCTAGTAGCACCTCTCCACTGCAACTCAAGACGGACTAGATCTCTCTCAGTGTTTGTCCCCGACTGACTCGAGCGCCAGGAGGGTGAGGGAATGTCTGCACTCCATCTCTGCACCCTTGCCATTGGGCATCGCCTGTTTTCAGTGCATGCCCATTTGAATGAGTGGAGAGGATGGCTTCGGGGATGAATTTCTGCTGAAAGGCAGAGATTGCTTCCTAACAAACCTCCCTGACCCCGAATTTCATAGCTTAAAACAATTTATTTCTGAGCACTGACCAGATAGCTCTTCTGCCTTGCGTGATATTACGTGGGCACAGGGATGGTGGGGAGGTCCAAAATAGCTTCACACATGTGGTTGGCAGTTGGTCCGGGCTACCAGCTGAGAACTCTGCTGGGGCTTTTGGCATGTGGGGTTGCTTTTCCTCCACCTGTGCCCGCATGGCTGTTTGAACTTTTCGATGTTATGAGGGCTGGAGTCTAAACTGGGCCATCCCAATAAGCAAAGATTACATCTGCGACTGTCCTAGGCTTCAGTTTTACAAGCAATCTCTTACTTCTTTTGTATTGCATAAGGTAAAATAGCCTCAAGAGCCTACTCCATTTCAAGAACAGAAAAGGGAAAATGTGTGTGTGTGGTGTGTACAGGTGTGGGTAGGTGCATGTGCATATGTGTGTGTAGGGGTGTGTGTAGGTGCATGTGCACATGTGTGTGCAGGTGTGTGTAGGTGCATGTGCACATGTGTGTGTACAGGTGTGGCTAAGTTCATGTGCACATGTGTGTGTATGGGTGTGGATATGTTCATGTGCACATGTGTGTGCAGGTGTGTGTAGGTGCATGTGCACAGATATGTACGGATGTGGATAAGTTCATGTGCACATGTGTGTGTATGGGTATGGATAAGTTCATGTGCACATGTGTGTGTATGGGTGTGGATAAGTTCATGCGTGCATGTGTGTGCATGTGTGTGTAGGTGCATGTGCCCATGTGGGTGTGCCTATGAAGCCCAATCAACCTTCAGTGCTGTACTTCAGGAGCCATCTAACTTGCATTTGGAGACAGAGTCTCTCACTGGGACCAGGGACTTGCCATCCAGGCTAGGCAGGCTGGCCACCCTCAGGATCTGCCCAGCTCTGCACTCCAAGATGGTGTCTAAGAAAAAAAAAACCAAAAACACTTTTAGGAATGTATTTAATGGATGGGTTTGTGTGCTTTCAAGTCCACAGACTGCAGCATGCACGTGGAGATCAGAGAGCAATATGTAAGAATCAGTTCTCTCCTTCCATCATGTGGGTCCTGGGGCTTGAACCCAGGTTGTGAGGCTTGGCAGCTAGTGCATTTCTCATTGAGCCATCTCACTGGCAGAGAGTGTTTGTTCATGTTTCAAAATTGACATGAAGATTTGTGTGCCTGCTTCTCTGTATGTGCACCATGTGCGTGCAAGGTCCTTCAGAGGCCAGAAGATGGCATCAGATCCTTGAGGCTGGAGTCACAGGCAATTGCAAGTCTCCTGGTTTGGGTGTTGGGAACCCAACACTAATTCTCTGAAAAAGCAGGAAGTGGTCATAGTGGTTGAGCCATCTCCTCAGTCCCTGAGAGTATTTTTTGATGTAGCACAAAGGTCAATTTCTGAACTGGGCAGTGGTGGCACATGCCTTTATTCCCAGCACTCGGGAGGCAAAGGCAGGTGGATCTCATGAGTTTGAGGCCAGTCTGGTCTACAAGAGCTAGTTCCAGGATAGGCTCCAAAGCTACAGAGAAACCAAACCAAATAAAACAAAAGGCAATTTCCATGTGAGTAAAGAGAATTGGGTAAATTAAACTCACCATGAATATCATACTGCAAATTACAATTTTATGTGACAGAGTAAAGGATAAATAAATCTTCCATGTGTGCAAAGAAGAGTATTTGATTAATTTTATTTAAAAATATATTGTTTGTGTGCGTGTATGTGTGCATGTGTATGTCTGCCTTGGTGGACTTGCGGAGGTCAAGGGGCAACCTGGTGGAGCTGTTTCTTTTTTCTACCTGAATGTGGTTTCTGGGGATGGAACTGGACGATCAGGCTTGTATGGTAAGCCCTTTGGCTACTGAGCCATCCCTCTGGTCCCACCTGATGAGTTTTCAGCTTAGTCTCACTTCAGCCTAGAAAGAGCTTGGTGTGGTGGTGGTCCATGCCTGAAGTCCCAGCTCCTGAAGGGGCAAAAGCAGGGAAATCTCTTGAGCCCCAGAGTTTAGAGCCAACTCAGGTAACAACGTGAGACTCCTGTCTCAAAAACCAGAGCAAAACAAACACGTCCAAAGAAAAAATAGAAAGAAGCTCCACAGACATAATGACATCACGTTGAGAAAAAAGAGCTTGTGGGACAGACGACATGGCTGCAGCCGTCTGTGGAAACCTCGTGTATTTTAGGGTATGCTAATCAGATGATCCCTCCAGTGACTCAGTGAACCCACATTGTATTTGCGGATGGAAAACATATGCAGATTCTGAGTTGATACTATAATAAAACAAGCTGGCAGAGAAATTCTTCGGGTTATGATTTGGGTGCTGGTCGCATACACATTTCTCTGATGAAATGTGAATTCGTCAACAGAAGGCACCTGCTTTGTAAGAGCTTTAAGAGTAATCATAGGCCTAGAGGCGTGTAGCTATGCCAAATTTATCCACAAACTCAGAGTCACACCGTTTTAGAGCAGGAAGAGATGGCAGAAGCAAAAAATCTTTCAATTTCTCGCGTTGAGACAGCTAGAACACGGGCCCAACGTGAGACGAAAAGGTCACGCTGGTGATGAGAGGTAGACCTGAGACAGCCTTGGCTCACACTGCTTAGTCTCACCGCAGCACTGGGTGATGACGATGGACACAGACCTGCAATTCAGGATGCACGGAAGGACATATGGGGCTCGTTCCTCTTTCAAGCCTAGAATAGTCGTTTAATTCATGAGTTCATCTAAGTATTTTCCTTTGGAGGTAGGGAGCTGTTATGTAGCTCAAGCTGGTGTGGAATCTGCATCCCCCTGTCTCAGCCTCTTCAACTGTGATTATAGGTGTGGGCCTGATTCTAGGAGAGTCCTTACTCTGTAGGTACTCAGAAGAGCAAGGCATCATTCGGAGGTCTGGAGAATGGGTTTCTTACTGTTCCTCTCATGGATGGCACTTTTTGCTCGTGTGTTCACAGTTCACAAAGGATTGTTTATTTGCTTGTTTACTTAACTAGTCATTATATTAGTCTCCACTCTATCAAACTTACCTGTGTTCCCCCCTCCACAACCCCCAGACTCGAATACAGAAACATGTTTAAACGAGTAATGAGAGAAAACAGAAGAAACTGGGCCCAGAAATTAGCTACAGCACGAAGCCACCTTGGCTGTTTCTGATTGTTTGTTTTTACATTTTTATTTTATTTTATGTGTTTAGGTGCTTTGTCTGCATGCATGTCTGTGTACCAAGTGCACATCTGGTGCCCGAGGAGGTTAGAAGAGGGCATTGGATCCCTTGGAACTGGAGTTACAGATGATTGTAAACTGGGTGCTGGGGAAATGAACTCAGGTCATATGAACCAGTGCTCATAACAGCCGAGCCATTTCTTCAACCCCAAACCACCATCACTGTTACTCAAGAAAGCGGTGGAGGAAACTATCAGGTGCTGGACCTAGAGGAGTCAAGCTGGTAGGTGCAAAAGCTATGAGAAAGATGCTGCCTCTGTCAGAGTAGCCACTTGGGCCAGAGAAAATGAAGAGAGATTCCTGGTCCCCCCTCTTCCCTTCAGATTGCCACTGGCAGTCCTAGTGGGATCCAGCTGGCCTGGGAGCCTGGGAAGCAGCCTGCAGGGCTGGGCCATGGAGTGGGGGTTGGAGGAGCAGTGAGGCCAGCCATGTGGCCATAACCCTTTTTTATATTTTATCTACTGCACAGCAGACAGTCAACAAAGGCAGACCTTTCTTTCTTGTGCTGTAAGTGGGCCTTGTACTAATAGTATGGCCCAGGTACAGTGACGTCTAAGAAAACCTTCTCGCTTCCTTTGAGAATGTTCTGTAGGGTGGAGCTCCCCAAACTGCAATCTGATCAATCAAGAAAGAGATTGACATCTCTCCTGGCCAACCCTGCTTTGTTCTTGCTTTAGGGCTTGAATAAAATGGAGTTGAATAGATGAAATTTGTGATTGGAAAATCAATTTCTGGGCAGCTGACCAGTTACCCATTTGTTTACGTAGCTCCAAGTCTCTCTCTTCCCCCTCTTTCTTTTTCTATGTTCCTAACACATGGAGGTCACTAAATTCCATTTCTGTAGAATAAGCAGCTATATGTTCTTCAGTTTAGAATGGCAAGATTTTGTTGACATTTAGAATAAATTCTGATTCAAGCTTTAAGCTTCTTAGGAAATTAAAGCAAACTGTGGTGAGCGCTAAGCTGAAAATGAGGGTTTTGCTTTTGCCCCTACCTGGTCATGGCCCCACCAGCTCTCCCATACAGCATTGTTCCTGGGTAGGTTACCCCTCCCTCAACAAGGGCTGAGTTGGGGAGAATTTTGCTTAATCAAAGCCCTGGGTAGAAATCTGTCTTCCCCAGTCTACTAACTCATGAGATTGACCTCTGCCAACCAGATCGTCTACCTTGGTCTCCTAGACGTGGCAATGGGTCTTCCAAGCTCACCTTCCCTAGAGTTTGTCCGTTCTTGGTTTTATTTTTCAACCTCAGACTCAGAAGCAGGTGGGCAGCTTGAGGGTCACTCATAATCACTGGAGACTAGGAAAGTCTGCTGGCACTTGGGGGTGGGACATGCAGGCCACCTTCCAGTCTGTGGCACCCTCCCTGCTATACTTTCAAGGATATCAGAATAGTGCAACCACTGTTTCCTTGTTCTTTGCCAGAGCTTTCTGCCCAGCCCGAGCCAGGGTATGGGCTGAGAAGGGGCTATAGACTTTGAACCTGGTGTGTTATACAAGTGTTTCCATCTTTAGCCACGAGAAGACAAAACCACCCACTCATAGACTCTTGAATTCCTTTTCGTATTAGAAAATATCAAGCTGCTAAGCCCTAAGAAGAGCCACGCTGTTAGCCCCATAAGAACATTCTGGCTCAAACAGTTGGCATTGTCCTATCTTCTCAGCTGTACGCTCTTGTCCTTCATGGACCCGGAGTACAGTGAAGCAGAATGCTGTGCTCTTCATTCTAGAAGGCTGAACGTTCTCGCAGAGGTGCGTCAAGAGTCCAGGCCACATGATTTAACTGCAGGAGTCAGACAGTCTTGCAGGGAGGTAGGGTCTGTGTGGTTCCCGTCACTGCAGCAAATACTGAGCTAATGGACTTAGGAAAAGAAGGTGGAGCTGGGGTAGAATGCTTTTCCAAGCGCGTGCAAGGCCCTAGGTTTGATCCTAAGCACCAACAAAGAGAAAAGACGTGTTTTGGCCTGTTGTTTCAGAAGTTATAGACCGTGGTCACTTGACTCTGTTGCTTTGAGTCCTATGGTCAAGTACCATGGTGCGAGCTTGTGGTGACAAGATTAACTGTTTGCCTCAGCCTCACACTAAGAGAAAGGGACTCTACTATGAATTTGAAAGGCACCTCCCTATAGGCCTAGAACCTTTCCTACTGACCCCACCTCTCATAGATTCCACTACCTCCCCGGTAATGCCACCCTGGATACCAAGCCCTTAACACTTGAACCTTCAGGAGACACTTATCCAAACCATAGCCGACCAGAAATATTGAGGCTTGTATCCATGAAAAAGCTACATTACAGATGCAGTTTTACGGGAATGCTTCTATTGCCTTCAAGTAACAATAACAGCAAGCTGTGTGCTATGGCAACCTGTGTTCAGATCAGAGCACACGGAAGCATTATCAACCCTGGCTCGATCATAAAGAGCGCATTAGAATTCCTTGCCTGTAGTTCTCATTTGCATTAAAGTAAACACGGTTCTCTGGAAACTTTCCTGTTTCTTTAACCTAGCGTGATTATTGTGCAAATAAATAGAATAGAGGTAATTACTTGAATCTGAAGAGATGACACGCGGTATTTGTATTTGGGGTAATGAAAGCATCAATTAGGTAGAAGCTGTAGAACTTGCTTGACAGCTATGGAATCTTCCGGATCATCTTATTCCTCATTTAGATGACAAATAGCCTTCTTCATGTCCCGCTGTATCTTCTTCCCCATCGGTAGATGTATCTTTCTCCAGGGCGGCAGCTTAATTGCTGTAGCAGTATTTGTTTTGAAAGGAAATATTTTATAAACACAAACTTGAAAATAATATATATATTTTTCCTGGGCTGCCAGAATCACCAGAAGTGGTAAACTTATGCAGCCACCGATGGTGTCTATAAATGATACCTTTTCCAAACTTCTTAGGGAAAATATTTTTTAGTCATTTTTTTTTCAATACACAGAAAATGAGCAGTGGTGGAAATTCATGCTACTTTGGGCAAATTGAGTTATCATTTCCTCATCTTTTCAAATGGTCCACCGTTGTTGTTAACGGCTCACATGCTGACTGACTGTGGTTCAGAATCAAACAAGTGGGTAAAATGGCTGTGCTTCTTACTGACTGCAGTCACTGTCTTTGTATTTGATGTGTGTGTGTGTGTGTGTGTTTGCGTGCGTGTGTGCTTGTGCTTGTGTGTTTGCGTGTGTGTGTTTGTGTGTGTTTGCATGTGTATGTGTGTTTGCTTGTGTGTGTTTGTGTGTTTGCGTGTGTGTGTGTTTGCGTGTGTGTGTGCTTGTGCGTGTGTGTGTGCTTGTGCTTGTGTGTTTGTGTGTGTGTGTGTGAACAGGAGAGGCAATCTATTTTTACACCCACAACTCTTTCACCAGTACCATCATACCTATCTTTTTCCTTCCCTCTCTAGACCTGGGCATCAGCTAAGCTGCACTGTTTGCTCATCTGTTCTTTTTCATGTAACTAGAGTTGCGCGATAACATGTGTTCTTTTGGAACTGTTTTGATGGACATGTTTCTTACTCCAGGGGTTCCGTGGCGGCTTTGGAGCCAGTTTGTGGTGTTGACTTGTCATTGGAAATGGACTTGCCTTTCAGGGAACCATGCCTGGTCACATGGTATTGAGTGGGATGGAGCACCCTTGTGTTTATTTGGAGCTGTGTTCTTGTTGATGGTGAATATTTTTGTTTGTTTGCTTGCTTTCCCCCACCCTCCAGAACCGTTTGATTTCATGGAAATTAGGCCCCTAACCCCAGCTTCTTTGTCATCAGGAGACATTAAAGAATTTTTAAATGTTTTCATTTTATGCGCATGGGTATTTTGCTTGCATGTTTGTCTATGCACTAGTGTACAGTGCTTTTGGAGGCCAAAAGAAGGCATGCGATCCCCTGGGGTTGGAATCGCAGATGGCTTTGAGCCGTGTGACTGCTGGGAATTGAACCCCGGGTCCTCCGTAAGAGCAGCCCAGTGTTATTAATCACTGAGCCTTCTTTCCAGCTGCCTGAGTTTTATAGAACAGGATGTTGTCCACAGTGTGAAAAGGAAGTATCAGACCAATAAAATAGTTACCCCCATTATTTCAATAATTTTTAATACTGGAAATGCCTTCAGTACTTGGAATTCAAAATGTTTATATTTTACCTTTATTATTATTTTTATAATAATGCATCTTTGGTAATTATAATATTTCTTCCTTGAGGAATCCAAATCAGAGGGAATGGAGTGTTTGAGTCCAGCGCTCAGCACAGGATTTGTAGGAATTACGGGGGGGAACAGAAATGTACTCTCTATGTGGCAGGTGCGCTCAGTTATATTTCAAGGTTTCCCTGGGGGCAGAAGTCAATTATCAACACAGTTGTGTGGGAGAGAAATAGGTCGGCTGCAAATAGTCTCTGCTAATTTCAGAAAGCTTGAGGGGTACTTCAGTTTTGGGGGGGATGTTTGATTCATTTGGTCTCCGCGTTAAGGACTGTGCTAGCGAGCGCTCAGATTTTCACGCGGTAGTGTCATCGTGTTCTCTAACGTCACTCAGGATGTTTCTTTTGTTTATGTAAGATGAGAAGTAGAAAGTCATGACATTGGTTTCCAAACATTGTCTGTGCGACAGTGTGTATAATATCTGCCACTCGGAATATGCAATTCAGGGGGCATTAAGTCAGTTCTCCAGTGGTTTTGTTTGTTTGTTTTTGGGTTTTTAAGACAAGGTTTCTCTGCGTAGCCTTGGCCATTCTGGAACTTACCCTGTGGGCCAGGCTGGCCTCGGACTCAAAGATCTGCCTACCTCTGCCCCCTAGTGTGCCGGTGTGCAGGATTAAAGGTGTGCACCACCGCTGCTCCACTCTCCAGTGCTCTTTAAATAAAGATGCCGTAAGGAGTGAGACTTAGATGTGTCCAGTTTATGAATGGGTTTAGATGTCCCCTATTATCTAACTTCCTGTCACATTCCTGCCCCTTTTAATGTAACAGCAAAAACAATAAAACCCTCCAAACCATGGACCTTGGAATTACAGATCTTGGTGTTCTGTACCACAGGGTCGGTTCCAGGTGGAGAAGAAGCAGCTGAGAAGGAACAGGAAGGGCTCTGGAGGATCGGGGCGACTGTACAGGTGTGGCTTCCTGCCCCTACGTACACGTGTTCACACACCTGACTCTTCACTTTTCCTCTGTTATCTGAAATGGGAAGAGTTCCAAGGTGCTTTGGGTTCATGAAGAACCTGTTTAAAAAGCACCAAGGTTGTAGGAGTCTTAGGAGGTCTGCTCTCGCCTTCATGTGTTGTCACGTGACTCACTTCTCCTCATGCTTCAGGTATTGTTGTCACATGACACACTTCTCCTCATGCTTCTTTCACCATCTTTAAAAAAAAAAAAAAAAAAACCAGGGGGCTGGAGAGATGGCTCAGTGGTTAAGAGCATTGCCTGCTCTTCCAAAGGTCCTGAGTTCAATTCCCAGCAACCACATGGTGGCTCACAACCATCTCTAATGAGGTCTGGTGCCCTCTTCTGGCCTGCAGGCATACACACAGACAGAATATTGTATACATAATAAATAAATAAATATTTAAAAAAAAAAACCAACACAACAAATAGGTAGTTGAAAAATACAGGTCTACCTGCCTGAGTCCATTTCCGATGTCCTCCCGAGTCCCCTGAGCCTCTGTCACTTGCAGGGTAACCCAGCGTGCATACTATGGTCTCTGTCACTAGCAGCGTAGCCGTGCGTGCACGCTGTGTCTGGAACTCAACCCTGCTTTCTTCTTCCTGTCACTCCCTTTATTATAATACTCTTCCACTTTTAACATTTTTTTTATTGATTCTTTGGGAATTTCACATCATGCACCCCAATCCCAGTTGTTTCTCAGTCTTTCCATGTCTGCCCTCTGCCCCTGTGATCCCCAAAATAAAAGATACAATTTTAATTATTTTAAGATTTTTTTTTTTAAAAAACAAATGCCAGGTAGTGGTGGCACACACTTTTAATCCTAGCATTTGGGAGGCAGAGGCAGGCAGATTTCTGAGTTCTAGGCCAGTCTAGTCTGGCCTACAGATTGAATTCCAGGACAGCCAGGGGCTCCATAGAGAAACCCTATCTCAAGAAGAAAAAAGGACATCTCACCCTCTGGCAATGACCTGGTCCTCTGTCAATCATCACAGCTTTCTTTTCTTATACCAGTCAAAGCTGTCGCTGTATTTGTACCACTTCGTTCCTCCATCTTTCCTGTCTCTCCATCACATATTGGTTTGCCACAGTGGCACTGGGTGCTCGGTGTCACACAGTACACCCTTTTGCCCAAACAGCTTTTATTGCAATAAGTCATTGGTCTGGTTTAGGGCCTCTGGCTTCTACTACTATTGATATTGAACCCTCACTGATACTCCTCTCAGATAGCCTGCTGGTGCCCAGAGTCATGGAGACCCTGTGGCCATGGTTCTGCAGGCCTCACCCCTTCACGGGTTTCAGCAGCTTATAGTTGGGGTTGGTGTTGGGGTGAGCCAAGTCAAGGTCCTGGATCTGGGCCTGGGTGGTAGCTGAGTTGGTCAGTGCTGGTTTCTGCCCACCCCCCCAGCAGCCGGAGAGGGGCGGGGCGGGTCTCTGGTGTCCATGCCACTATCACTGCATAGAGGTAGGTGAGGGGCGGACCCGCTCTCCCACGTGTGGGAGAGCTCCTCCTCCTGATATGTATCTGCCAGAGCTCCCTGGAACATGCTCCTCCTGGAAGTACTCGCACACGTGCGCGCCGCCGTTCTCCTTCCCTGGTGTGGTCCTGGCGCTCTGCTCCGCCTTTTCATTTGTTAAATTCTCCTGTGTGTAATCCTCAAGCCCTTGTATCCCACCAGCCTGTGTCTGCACCGATGTCTCATGTGGGACGGGGAAAGAGGAGCGGAGGAGAACGTTGTTGTTGCCTGTGTCTGCAGCACAGTGCGCCTGAGGCGTGACCACCTCTTCCACGTGGGGACACAGGACCACGGTGTTTTGCCCTTAGCATTCCTGGTTGATAATCTGCTCCCAGACGTGCAGGGAGGCATCTTGCTACTGCTCCAGCTCTCTAAGATACCGTTTCTCAGCTCTGTGCTCTCCAGTCTCTCTGGACAAGACTTCCTCCTCTCCAGGACACAAAGTCCCCTGAGTTCTTATGTGGCGTTGATGGTGTCCTCCATCTCCGGGATCCTTGCTAGGGCCAGCCTCTGCAGCGTTCCCTGTATCTCTCTGTAGGGTTTTCCCTGGGGCTGAGGCATCGTTCTGCTTTTTGCTCAGAACTGAACTCAGAACTTGCTGTCAGTAGCAGGTCTCCCACAGGGGTGTCCTGACCTGCTTGATTAGATACAGGCAAATTGTATCACCTTCTAGGCTCAGTGGCAGCCTAACCCTTGTGGTTGGTGTGGCAGTAGAAGAGGAAGGTAGGAGAAGGCAACAATACTGGATAGGAAACCTTGAGAAGGGGGTTTGGGGTGCCTAGGTGTCACTGGTGGGAGTGTTTGTTTTGTTTTTGTTTTTCCTCTTTTGTCAACTTGGCACAAGCTAGAGTGATTTGGGAAGAAGGAACCTCAGCTGAGGAACTGACTCCATCAGGCTGACTTGTGTAGTATGTGCTGCGGGCCTCTTCCCACAGCCCGGCTCATGGTCGCCTGGCTAGCTTATGCCCCAAAATAACGACACACAAACGGTATTCTTTTAAACACTGCTTGGCCCATTTCTGTTCATGTGTGTAGCACCCCAAGGTCCGCTTACCGGGAAGATTCTAGCCTACGTCCATCCCGGGTCGGAGCTTTATTGCATCTGCCGGGGAGAGGGGAGCATGGCATGGTGTCTGCTCCAGAGAGCAGAGCTGTCGAATCTGAGCTCACTTCCTCTTCCTCCCAGCTTTCTGTTCTGTTTACTCCACCCACCTATGTTTTAACCTATGAGGGCCAAGCAGTTTCTTTATTTTTAACCAATGACCTTCCTCCATCAGACTTGTGGGCAAGCCCGTGGCTCATTTTCTTGACTAATGATAGATTTGAGAGGGCCCTGACCACCTTGAGCAGTACCGTCCCTGGGAGGGTGATCTTGGGAGGTGTAAGAAAATTAACTGAGGGGCTGGAGAGATGGCTCAGAGGTTAAGAGCATTGCCTGTTCTTCCAAAGGTCCTGAGTTCAATTCTCAGCAACCACATGGTGGCTCACAACCATCCTTAATGGGGTCTGGTGCTCTCTTCTGGCCTGCAGGCATACACACAGACAGAATATTGTATACATAATAAATAAATATTTTTTTTTTTTAAAAAAAGAAAGTTAGCTGAACATGAGGCTGGGAGCAAGCCAGTGAGCAGTATGGGTCCATTTTAGCTCCTGCCTTAAATTCCTGTACTGATTTCCTTCAGTGATGGACTGTGACCTGGGACATGTAAGCCAAATAAGTCCTTTCCACTCCAAGCTTTTGTTCATGGTGTTTATTCCAGCAACAGAAAAACTAGATAGGAAGATAGTTTAAGAAAGTAGATGAGACGGGCGGTGGTGGCGCACGCCTTTAATCCCAGCACTCGGGAGGCAGAGGCAGGCAGATCTCTGTGAGTTCGAGGCCAGCCTGGTCTACAAGAGCTAGTTCCAGGACAGGAACCAAAAACTATGGAGAAACCCTGTCTCGAAAATCCAAAAAAGAAAGAAAGTAGATGAGACCAGACTTGGTCTGTTTCAAGCTTTATTTTCTGTGTGTGTTAGGAATCTTCCCACTGCAAAGGAAGAGAAACCGAGCAAAGATGGGCTAAAGTGCAGCATAGGATTCTTGAGTCACACTGTGCAAGATCAGAACTGGATGCCATGCTTCAGGGTCTCTCTCTGTCCGTCTACTGCTTTCTTGGCATGATATTCCTCGGTGTGCAGCTCTGTGTGCCAGCGAGGCCTCCCTGTGTCCCCTCTCCTGGTGGCAGCAGTAGCTGTGAAATCTCCCAGGTATCCACAGTCCTCTCTTGTCTTAGTTCCTGCAGAATAATAAAAGAGAGGAAGTTTGTATCTATTTTTTTAAGGAAACATTTCCAGGGCCCCTTGACGCTCACACTGGACACACATTTCTTGAATCTCATTAGCTGGAATCAACTCTCATAAGCCACACTGTGACTGTGACATGGTCTTAAAGCAACAATTGGCTGCTCCTGGTGATGAGGCTGAAGTCAGCCTAGATCCATTTGAGGGGAGAGAAGACCAGCTCACCAAGAGTAGGGCTAGACTCAGGCAAGAGAGGGGGATGTTCTCTGTGCTTCCTTCCCTGAGGTGTTGGGTGGTTAAGGGTCATGTAAACATCCTCACCCTTTTCTAGACAGTTTGACAGTGTTCAAATATGTTCACATGGTTGTGATACCACCCTTACTGTCTTGGTAGCAAATCCATCCTTAATAAAACTTTGCCGATAA